>NC_136518.1:11880843-11918343 GCF_053919585.1 Euprymna scolopes | reverse complement strand
AAGTCAAGTACGATAAATATTAGACCGTCTTGCCATGATCTTTAAAAGGTGTTTTCAAACCTCATGAAACAGTTTACAGTTAAAAATCCGATGACTCCCAAGTACCAATTTTTAATTTTCACCCCTTAGCAGCCCTTTTTCCGGATGAAAACCGATTAGTTTTCTACATATCTGAATACCCCATATACCAAATTTCAAGCCTGTAGATAAAAAATTAAGGTTGAGAAGTGTCCTCACACACACACATTCTCACTTTTATCCATATATAGACTAATGCACCACTGTCTCATGGGCACAGTGTTGCATCTGTGCTTCGGCAGACTTATTGCATGCGCACCTTCCTCAACGTAAATACTCCCACTCGATTAGCTTGACTAGAAACAAAATCCCACCCCCTTCGCTGTAGAGGTTCTCAGATACGAGAAGATATAGGAAAAATTTCTACTCTAATAATTCCTTACCTCGAATCGCTTGTCTTTGGAATTTCATCTTTGCTTCCTGTTTTCTTAGCTCTGTTTTTCTTGCAAAAATTTAAATGTAATGTAAACAAACATCTTGCTATATGATTTTAAATGCCCCACTATAAATCTGCCTCCCTCCAATCACAGTAGCTTGTTAGGTCCCGGCAACAATGTGTCTTGTTTGAAGCGAATAAAAATGGTTTTAAATGCTTCTACTTGTCAAATTCAACAACAGTTATCGACAAGCAAACTGTTTCGCTGTGTTACAGCTCTCCAGTGTGGTTAGAAATGTGAATACTTCAGTCTGAAATGGACACCTGCTCTTTTTTTGTTGCTTTACTATTTTTGACAGCCCGAGCTTTTATCCATTACGTCATCAACACAAACGAGAAATGAAAATCTTTACATATGCAAATGCTCGTCTGAGCTCTAATCTATGGTCCGTCCTCGCCAAACTTTCACAAGAAACACTCATCTAGCTGAAAACACTATTAATAATTTCCCCCACTCTTTATCTGTGCCTAAACCTAAACGTAGATTCCAAGAACGAAGTTTCTTTCTTAGAACTGCACGCCTGTGCATATACTCCACGTCTTCCGTTTGCCTACTTTCCAGCTGACTACACTTGGTTGTCTTCAAGTCCAATGTAAACAAGTTCTTGATGAGCCGTTCCACCCACTTAACTTAACAAATTTACCGAATTTCCATTACTACCGATTACTATATTGTCCAATTTACTACTGCACACTCTTTAACCCTTATCCTTGAGTGGCCTCTGGGCCTTGATAAGTGGTGATGCTTGTGTAAAAAAAAAATGCAATATTAATCGCTATGACGAGCAAGCTATGCAGGAACATTTGTTTCATTCCCGGAAGGATTCACCATACTAATGAATCCCTTTCTTGGAGTGAAATACAAACGTTTCTATGTAGCTTGCTTGCCGTAAGTATATTTTCTAGTACGACCAAGCTCTACTCACGCACTGAGCACTGTTGAAATAAATATTTGCAGAAATGTATGTATTAAAAGTATATTAAAGTAGAACCCCAGGATACAATGACCCTAGGATACGGTTTTTTCAGGTTACGGTGTGGAATACGTTTTCGGCCCCTGGTTACGGTATTTGCCCCGCTTTACGGTGTTGTTTATAATGCTATTTGATCATATACATGTGTATTATATACTGTACTGTATTTTGTTACTTTTATATTTAAATATTTCGATATTTATAAAGAATCGGAATAGGGAATTTAGTACGGAATAAGGAATTGTACCATACACTCATAACCCATTATTCTCGAGTGGCCTCTGGGCCTTGATAAGAAGTGACTCCTTTGTAAAAAAAAAAAAAAAAAAGTTAAATGATAAAAGTAAACACTTTTTCTTTTTAGTTCACCGTGGAATTTCCGCGGGCGTTGACGCGTTAAGCCGCTAAAACTAAACATGGAGGAATTCTGGAAGATGATTGTTGTTGAGTGAATTTTGTTAAAATCGTTCTCGTTATCTGTCTTTTCTTTTTTTTTTTCCAATCATCATCAGCCTTCCCCCCCCCTCTCCCCATCTGTTGTTCGTCATCGATATTCGAATATCATACGGATCTGAATCACAGGGTCAATAGGGGCCACTTCAAGCAATGTAATACGTCATATGATTTAGTAGTGACATGTGTATGTATATATTGCTTCTCTTCCTTTCTAGTCAGGAATATTCTTCTCTCTCTCTTTCCTGTATTCTTCTCTCTCTCTTTCCTGTATTCTTCTCTCTCTCTCTTTCCTGTATTCTTCTCTCTCTCTCTCTTTCCTGTATTCTTCTCTCTCTCTCTCTTTCCTGTATTCTTCTCTCTCTCTTTCCTGTATTCTTCTCTCTCTCTCTCTCTCTTTCCTGTATTCTTCTCTCTCTCTCTTTCCTGTATTCTTCTCTCTCTCTCTTTCCTGTATTCTTCTCTCTCTCTCTTTCCTGTATTCTTCTCTCTCTCTTTCCTGTATTCTTCTCTCTCTCTTTCCTGTATTCTTCTCTCTCTCTCTTTCCTGTATTCTTCTCTCTCTCTCTCTTTCCTGTATTCTTCTCTCTCTCTTTCCTGTATTCTTGTCTCTCTCTCTCTCTTTCCTGTATTCTTCTCTCTCTCTTTCCTGTATTCTTGTCTCTCTCTCTCTCCCTTTCCTGTACTCTTCTCTCTCTTTCCTGTATTCTTCTCTCTCTCTCTCTCTCTTTCCTGTATTCTTCTCTCTCTCTCTTTCCTGTATTCTTCTCTCTCTCTCTCTTTCCTGTATTCTTCTCTCTCTCTCTTTCCTGTATTCTTCTCTCTCTCTCTCTTTCCTGTATTCTTCTCTCTCTCTCTCTTTCCTGTATTCTTCTCTCTCTCTCTCTCTTTCCTGTATTCTTCTCTCTCTCTCTTTCCTGTATTCTCTCTCTCTCTCTCTCCTGTATTCTTCTCTCTCTCTTTTTCCTGTATTCTTCTCTATCTCTCTTTCCTGTATTCTTCTCTCTCTCTCTCTTTCCTGTATTCTTCTCTCTCTCTCTTTCCTGTATTCTTCTCTCTCTCTCTCTTTCCTGTATTCTTCTCTCTCTCTCTCTTTCCTGTATTCTTCTCTCTCTCTCTCTCTTTCCTGTATTATTCTCTCTCTCTCTCTTTCCTGTATTCTTCTCTCTCTCTCTTTCCTGTATTCTTCTCTCTCTCTCTCTCTCTCTCTCTTTCCTGTATTCTTCTCTCTCTCTCTCTTTCCTGTATTCTTCTCTCTCTCTCTTTCCTGTATTCTTCTCTCTCTCTCTCTTTCCTGTATTCTTCTCTCTCTCTTTCCTGTATTCTTCTCTCTCTCTCTCTCTTTCCTGTATTCTTCTCTCTCTCTCTCTTTCCTGTATTCTTCTCTCTCTCTCTTTCCTGTATTCTTCTCTCTCTCTCTTTCCTGTATTCTTCTCTCTCTCTTTCCTGTATTCTTCTCTCTCTCTTTCCTGTATTCTTCTCTCTCTCTTTCCTGTATTCTTCTCTCTCTCTTTCCTGTATTCTTCTCTCTCTCTCTCTCTTTCCTGTATTCTTCTCTCTCTCTCTTTCCTGTATTCTTCTCTCTCTCTCTCTTTCCTGTATTCTTCTCTCTCTCTCTTTCCTGTATTCTTCTCTCTCTCTCTTTCCTGTATTCTTCTCTCTCTCTCTTTCCTGTATTCTTGTCTCTCTCTCTCTCTTTCCTGTATTCTTCTCTCTCTCTCTTTCCTGTATTCTTCTCTCTCTCTCTTTCCTGTATTCTTCTCTCTCTCTCTCTTTCATGTATTCTTCTCTCTCTCTCTTTTTCCTGTATTCTTCTCTCTCTTTTTCCTGTATTCGTCTCTCTCTCTTTCCTGTATTCGTCTCTCTCTCTTTCCTGTATTCTTCTCTCTCTCTCTTTCATGTATTCTTCTCTCTCTCTTTCCTGTATTCGTCTCTCTCTCTTTCCTCTATTCGTCTCTCTCTCTTTCCTGTATTCTTCTCTCTCTCTCTCTCTCTTTCATGTATTCTTCTCTCTCTCTCTTTCATGTATTCTTCTCTCTCTCTCTTTCATGTATTCTTCTCTCTCTCTCTCTTTCATGTATTCTTCTCTCTCTTTCATGTATTCTTCTCTCTCTCTTTCATGTATTCTTCTCTCTCTCTCTTTCATGTATTCTTCTCTCTCTCTCTTTCATGTATTCGTCTCTCTCTCTCTTTCCTGTATTCGTCTCTCTCTCTTTCCTGTATTCGTCTCTCTCTCTTTCCTGTATTCGTCTCTTTCTCTTTCCTGTATTCGTCTCTCTCTCTTTCCTGTATTCGTCTCTCTCTCTTTCCTGTATTCGTCTCTCTCTCTCTCTTTCCTGTATTCGTCTCTCTCTCTCTTTCCTGTATTCGTCTCTCTCTCTCTTTCCTATATTCGTCTCTCTCTCTCTTTCCTATATTCGTCTCTCTCTCTCTCTTTCCTGTATTCGTCTCTCTCTCTTTCCTGTATTCGTCTCTCTCTCTCTCCCTATTTCCTGTATTCGTCTCTCTTGTATTCTCCCTCTCACTCTTTTTCCTGTATTCTCCCTCTCACTCTTTTTCCTTTATTCTCTCTCTCACTCTTTTTCCTGTATTCTCTCTCTCACTCTTTTTCCTGTATTCTCTCTCTCACTCTTTTTCCTGTATTCTCTCTCTCACTCTTTTTCCTGTATTCTCTCTCTCACTCTTTTTCCTGTATTCTCTCTCTCACTCTTTTTCCTGTATTCTCTCTCTCACTCTTTTTCCTGTATTCTCCCTCTCACTCTTTTTCCTGTATTCTCCCTCTCACTCTTTTTCCTGTATTCTCCCTCTCACTCTTTTTCCTGTATTCTCCCTCTCACTCTTTTTCCTGTATTCTCTCTCTCACTCTTTTTCCTGTATTCTCTCTCTCTCTCTCTCTCTCTCTCTCTTTCCTGTATTCTCTCTCTCTCTTTCCTGTATTCTCTCTCTCTCTCACTCTGTTTCCTGTATTCTTCCCTTATCTCTATTGACTGTAATCCCCCCTCCCTCTCTCTCTCTCTTTCTCTCTCCCTCTCTCATCTATTCCCTCTTCTCTTTTCCAATCTCTTTCTCACTTTCTCTTCTATCATCATTTTATTTCTCTAACGATTTGTAATACTTCCTCTTCTCGTCTATCAATCCATTTTCTTACTTCCGCACACACTCCCTTACTGAAAGCATTTGAGAAAACACCTCACCCTAGACAACTGATCTTGTCGACCCCATTTCAGAACATCTCCAGATCAATGCATATGTCTCCCTTTCCTCTACACTCATCATTAATCAACGATGTTGAATGTTTGCTTAAATATAATTCGTCATAAGATCAACGAAGAAAAGGAATTCCCCAACGTAACACAGATCCATTTCTACTTTCACTTTCGCTTTCAAACACGTGGCAAATTTGGACATGTTCAGTTTCTTGTTAGAATTGCATTCCATCTTTCTGTGCCCGAAAATGCGTCATATAAATGTATATTTATACCAAAATGAACCGGTGTGGACTCGTATAAAAATGGTTTCACAAGCTTCTCGGCGCTATTTCCAAACAAGATTTTGTATAAAGTAATATTTAGTTACGACGAATATACTTAGCCATTTTCTTTAGTGTCTTGATCTGCGGTGATTCGTCAGTACACACACACACGACACACGTGTATGTGTTAATCATTTACTGAAACGTACTCGGGTTGTAAATACTAATCGTAATGGATTAAAAAAATCCTTCTCATAAATAATTTTTTATAATGAAAAAGATATTATATATATATATATATATATATATATATATATATATATATATATATATATAAATTTTGACAAAGTCCAAGCTCAATGAATTCCTTTTTATTGGATTCCAGAGCATATATAATGTAGTATAATAATCTTCGTGAGTGAGAAGGAACGGCAGAGTATGTCGGTGTGTCGATTACATAAATCATGTAAGGTGTCCAAAATGATGTTTTTATAAAAAAAAATTTTTTTAATTAAACATCTGATGAGTTTGTGACTAAATATGCAGTAATAACATAATTTTGCAGACTTGTTAGTCACAATACGAAACAATATTGCAATGAATACATTTTGAAGTGTAATAAATGACCAACTGAGAAAACTTGGTATTTTGAACTTGGGGAAATATTATGCTTTATATATATATATATATATATATATATATATATAATATATATATATAAGATTATTATTTAAATCCAGAGCCAGCAATATGCCGACACAATATTTGTTTACTCTTCAAGTAAAAGCTGATGTTTTTACAAATGAAGTAAAATAATTTTATTAGAAAATGCTTTTTTTCTTAAGGAAACAATAACACCTTCGTTCTATTGTTTGTGTATAGATTTTATTTATAATTACCCCCCTCCCCCCCAAAAAAAAAAGTTTTTAAATCCATATAAAAATTCTCGCATCTAAAAAATCCAGTAAAATACTTTTATGGGATTCAGAGATGAGAGCAGGATTTCTTGGGTTATTCATTTATCCCGGGCAACGCGAGTGCACAGGTTCCGCTTAATTCTTAAAAATTAATTTTATTTTTATCTCTAATTATATATAAAGGCAGTTTGTGCGCGCGCGCGTGTGAGTTCGTTTCTTGCAGACTCCAAAATGGCTGAGTCGATTTTTTTTAATTTCGCACAAATGTACTCTATGTGCCTGAGAGTGCTCTTAGATAGGTTTTGTATCGGAATGCCGCTGATAAGTATCAAAAATCGATAATCGATTAAAGAAGAAACGGTCCGATTTTGACGAAAGTTGACACAATTATACAGCATAACATCACAAGTGCATTTGAGAAGTTTTATCACTGCACAAGCAGAAGGGCCCAGCGTATAAAATCAAAAGTAGACATTTTATAAAACAGGGGCATGTTTGAAATAAATATTCTATTTAGAACACAATTAAACCATGATACTTCACATTTGCATTTTAAACTTTAATTCAGGCCAATAATATAATAAAAATAAATATATAAAAATAAAATCAACAGTAGGTTCTCTACAGTGCAATGTAGCCTGCAATGTATTTTGGACTAAGTCACTGCGGGGAGGCATGTGAAGTTTCCTCCCAGTGCAACGCTTTGAGTTCCCGACTAGAGTAAGCAATCAATCGACGTAATGAAAAAAAAAAAAATGGGCGATTTCATCGATTTTGATGACAAGAGAAGTATTGAAAGTGTGAAACAATCGTTGACCTCATTCAATCCCGAGCAACGTCAGTCTTTCTGCTAGTTCTCTTCTAAATATGAAACACACAGAAAGAGTAGTCTTTACTATAGCTCACCCGGCCAGGGATCTTTATCCTGGGCCCCCAAAATCAACAGAGACTAGGCCATTCTTGTAATGATCCGGGTCCCTGTTGATTTTGTGGTGGGTGTAAAGTTCTGTGCAGTTCTAGGAGGTCCGCCCTCCGAGACTTTGCCTTCTCTCTTTGAGAAGGGGGAGGGGTAGTTTATGGCTAATCGCTTGATGCGCCCTCATTAGGGAATGCCGATGGGGATGTCTAAGCACTTTTTTGCAGATAAGAGTGCATCTCCCCCCCCCCAATCGGAGGCGCTGACTTCTCAATCACACTTTCCGATCCTGCTGTTACAGTTCTTGCAGTGAGAGAAAACTAAATACTTTTTAGTATTACATGAATGGTTATTAACCTTTGGGGCGTAATGTAGTCTGACTATTTGCTCTTTTTTAGTGAGCAGTACTCCAGACATAATATGAGGCCACTTGACGTTAGGAGTTAAAAAAAAAAAAAAAAAAAAAAAAAACGAAAGCTCATTAATGCAAAGCCAAAAAGTGTTCATTAATCTTCAAAAACCAAGGCCACAGCTAGGAGGAAAACAGTTAACAGGAAGAGAGTTCACAAACCTGCGGTTCTTGTATTAAAATTAAAATAAAGATAAAAAGCTACTGGAATATGACGAGACACCTGAACATCGAATTGGTGAACACCACTAGATCAAACGAGCTGGGCTAAAGAAAGCATGAATAAATTGAACAATTCTGAAGAATTGCTGACTTGTCTTTTACTCCTGACCTGAAATGGAACACATATATCAAATCTGTTGCCAAGGTCGCTGGAAAAATGATGGGATCCTTCTACCGCTCCAGTAGATACCTCACTGCTGATGCAATTTTCTATCTATATAAAAGCTAAGTACGTCCAAGGATAGATTACTGCTGCCACATCTGGACAGGAGCTGCTAAAAACAGCTTATCCTGCCTTGACAGAGTATAAAATAGACTTCGTAGCTTAGTAGGGGGTGCCCTTTTCTCTTCTCTGCAACCTCTTTTCCACAGAAGAGACGTTGCGAGCCTGTCTTTGCTTTATCGTTATTTCCATGGCAAGTGCTCGTCTGAGCTCTAATCTCTGGTCCCCCCCCCTCGCCAATCTTTCATGAAAAACACCTGCTTAGCTGAAACCGCTGTCAATAATTTCCCCACTGTGCTAAATCAAAACGTAGATTTCATGAACAAAACTTCTTTCTTAGAAGTGCACGCCTGTGGAACTCTCTTCCGTTTGCCCGTTTCCCACCTGGCTACAACTTGGATGTCTTCAAGTCCAACATAAACAAGTTCCTGAGAAACCGCCCCTTAAGTAAGACACTTTATCAGATATCCTTTACTAACGATTACTACGATATTGTCCCATTTATTACTTTACACGCAATAACCCACATCCCCGAGTGGCCTCCGGGCCTTGATAAGTGGTAACTACCATGGTAAAAAATAAAGACTGTGAGTGACGCTCAACAATAGGCGTCTGACGTCATCATAAGAAGGTTAAATGTTACTACCTTTCTCTCTGTGATGCAGTCGAGTTCAACAAATAACAGTTTCTCGTTAGCCAAGAAAAGAACTCGCAACAAAAAAATAAATCGTTTGTAAGAAAAATATAAAACACTCGTTTATTTTTCGCTCTGTGGTGCGCGCTTCAGTTGGTAGACAGGAAGGGGGGCAGGAGATGGGCGGATTTTAGCCACACAGAGCAGCGATGTAATTTGTGGTTTATCCTCGCTCTTTGACTCTCTCTCTCTCTCTCTCTCTCTCTCTCTCTCTCTCTCGTCTCATTTGTTTATATCGACCGGTTCTCTTGCAGGTGTTTAACCCAGCAGCTGTGAGGTCAGCTACTTGGCATATTCACCTCTGGCGACATCAGTTTTGACAGATCTGCACCCCTGGGCTGGTTACTTTACCCTGCTGACCGCCTGCATGCACGCGTGTGCACAGTCTCAACACGCGACATTTCTCAATCTCTTCTTCCTCTTCTTTGCATCTCCCCCCTTCTTTCTCTATTCCATTTAACGGTTAAGTAGTATTAATACTTGTAGAGATAATCCCTATTGTTTATAATAGACTTTTTTTCAATCTTCTGTTTCATAGTCAGCTTTATAATCTCTGACTGTTGAGAAAGAGAGACCGAAAGGAGTGATAGACACGGCATAGAATAAAAAGAGCTCATGTTCGCGCTTGAGATGTCTTAAAATGTTTAGATCGGAAGGCTTTAATCCATTCATAATACAAGGGGCACCTTTTCTGTGTGTGCTGGTCTGCCAGTTAATATTTTTAAACGAATGTTTCAACTTTTTTAGGATTAGAAAATATTGCAAACTAAATTACTAAATAATAAATTTCCAATAAATAAACCGAAATCTTGAGATCGCTAGTCTAATGTTCTATGAACTGAACTATTTGGATGTCTTTATAAATAGAGCTTAAAACATTACCATAACAAAATAATTATAGCGCTAATGCGATACATTAAGGAGTTACGTCATAACACCTCAATTATTTTGGCCAAATAAAAAATCTCATGGCTAACGACCGTTGCGTGTCTATAAAGGCAATTAAGTGCAGTTTGATGTCAGTGTGAGAACTGTACGCACAATTATTTGCGAGGAACGGAAGTTGTGGAAAATGTGTGTGAAGTTTGTATCAAAGGTGTTTCATCCCTGTCACAGACTATTTGAACAAAATAGGCAGCATAACAGTTCCCCACCCTCCTTATAGCCCAAACCTTGCTCCCTGTGACTTTTGGTTATTCCCTAAACTCAAGAAAAACCTTAGAGACTGCCGTTATGAGACAATTGAGGAGATGAAAGAGTCTGTGACCAAGGTCATTGTACACGCTCACACAAAAGGACTTAAATGGGGCCTTCCCAGAATTGTTGGAATGGTGCAACAACAGCATTGCAGCCGGAGGGGATTACTTCGAAAGGGACTAGTTTCATGTGGATACTATCAATAAGTGTCCATACGAAAAAAATCTGGAAACTTATTTAAAGCACCTTATGTGTGTGTGTGTGTGTGTGTGTGTGTGTGTGTGTGTGCGTGTGTGCGCGCACGTGTATATATATATATATATATATATATATATATATATATATATATATATAATTTCGATTTCTCGGTCGTTATCTATATCAAGTAATTGCCAGATTCGATAAAAGCTTAAGCAAGATTAAAAATACAAGTTCCAGGCTTTCTTTCTTTTTTTTTTTTTTTTTTTTTTTTTTCTAATTAATTAATCTCGCTCTAGGAAGCAGTGAATAGAAGGGGGGGTATTAAACAATTCTTGAAATTACTGGAATGGTTAGGTACCATTCAGCGGAACGGCGGAAGGAAATTCTCCAAAGATTATGCCGATTCCTCTGGAATGCGGAAAATCCAACAAAGGGTCCTTGAGAATTCGACGTCTGACAAAGAAAACAAACGCGTGCATTCTTTAAGGCGCGACCGTCGAGTCTGCGAGTTGCGAACGTTATTCCAAGTGAAAAAAAAAAAAAAAAAAAAAAAAAATGAAGAGATCTGCCGACCGACAGTGCCTCACGGACAGATGCGTGGACACATTTAAAAATACTTACGCCCATTAATTTTCTTAATGTTATTTTCATGGCGTCGTTTATTCGGTCACCTTTTTTTTTTTTTTTTTTTTTTTTTTTTTTGCCATCCACTTTTCTTTATGTATTAGGTTGAGAAAAAAGTTCTTCCGGAATGTTTAATTTTGATTTCAAATGATGTATTTTCAAGTAAGTTTTCGTGATAATACCTTTGCATTATATCTCATTTTAAAAGGTGTTTTCGCTCGATCTAATCGTTTAAATTTCAATCGTTTGAAAATAACGTTGCATACAAGATGGAAAAAAGTAAATTCGCACAATTTTCTTATTTCAATTCAAGCTAGGCCGAAAAGCCGATGAAACAGCTCATGATATCAACGAAGCGTTTGGCCCAGGAACCACTACCGAACGCACAGCACAATGGTGGTTTAAGAAATTTTGTGGCATCGACGAAACTCTTAAAGATAATAATTTTTATGTTATTGGCATAAATACACTTGTTTTGCGTTGGCAAGAATGCGTTGATTCTGATGTTTATTTCGATCAATAAATTTGTATTTGAGCCGAGATATATTCATCTGAATTTAAGTCAAAAACCGCAAGAACTTTTTTGTCAACATATCAGTTTCTATAATACAAGTGTAAACTCTCCGTCAAAACTGATGGGAAAATTGTACTTCGTAAGTGTTCGCACTAATATTCATCTCTTTTTCCCGTGCAGTAGACGAGAGCGCCGTTTTTCCCCTTATCCTTAATCGTCACCTTATATAATAATGCAAGGGGATGTCAAGTACCATTTTTTAGTTTTTTGGTATTGTTGTATATTGATTTATATTTGAAGAGATGATATATTAAAACGTGCCATGTGTTATCTAGTGGATGTGAGATATTGTTCTTATAACAGACAGATAATAAACGTATAAATCGTATTATGTTGTATAGCGAGGAGGACATGATATTGACGTGTAAACCAAGTCATGTTGTATCAGACTTATCACACGGAATATTTTTGCAGTTCATATATAAGAAGAATAATATATGCTTCATACCTTTTTGTTGAGTTCTTTTAACTTCCTGCTGCTCCGTGACGAACCATGAAACGATCAGCACCATCCAATTGAGACATCTGTTCTTATTTGTGAAACCATAAAACAACTCTTTATATTTTTATAATATAAATTTATTACAGTTGTCTCAAATGGTTTTCACAGGATCTGCAGTTCGTCTACATTTTCTATTCTTACAGCTCGCTCTCTAGCTGTCTGTCCACCCCTGTCTAGACGTCTGTCCGCTCTGGTGGTCAATTCTCAACTCTCTGAATCTCTCCAAAACTAACTACATCACGTGTTCTCTTACGTCACCTAATTACGTGTCTCAGACCAACCTAATGTCCACAACTAGTTATTTGTTTATTCAAAACCCCCAAAATAATGTTTACATCTATTTTCACATTCCTTTTACGATTCACACGTCAATCATTTCTTCACCAATTTAATTGTTTATTCTTCTAATCGTAATAACTGATCCAGCGACCATCCGTCGCCCAAATCAATTAATAAGAATACAATAACAATAATAATAATGTTCTGACCATTGACCCGCTTGCCACAATTAACAGATACTACGCTATGATCACAGCCTAAAGGGTCATAACATTACAGTATGACGGAACCGAGGATGGAACCCTGGTCACCCGGCCTATTAGCGAACACTCTTACCATCCAGACTGGCCTAAGAATAACGAAGCAATGAGAATGATTGTCTTTATAGATAAAACAGTAGATGCACGCGTGTGTATGTCTGTCTGTATGTAAATATTTAACCGATAAACTCTTAAACTGCTGGTCACATAATACTGAAATTAACAGGAAATAGTAATCATATGCTAAGGATGGTTTATAACGAGTAAAATCTTTGTTTGGATGGATGAATAACGCGTACAGACATATATCGGCAAGTTGAAATGCAAAATGTTCATTTCAACTTGCCGCCATATTTTTACTTTCTGCGCATGCCCAAATTCAATTAATTTCTTCAGGTTGTTTAATATTAAATTTTTATCATCTATCTCTCAATAGCTACATTGGTAGGAGACGCGGCTGGAGTGCTAAATGATGAGCTCAAAAAAGAGCGAAACTCTTATTTTAGATTTCAGGTCTGTGGCTTCCATAGCTTGTGCGAGCTGCGACGTGTGTTGTGGAAATGATTACATATAATCTTATACTCGAAGCTATATATATAATGTGTGTGAGAGAGAGAGAGAGAGAATCGGCTCATTTGGCAAATTTATAGTTTTTGATTTGAATGTGTATACATAAATTCATTTTTATTCTTCTAATATATATATATATATTTAACTTTTCCGTGATGTGTTAGGGAATATTATGTAACCGTCATCCTTGTAAATATATGTATATCAACTCCACCCCAAGTACTTAATTTATTTTTTTATTTTTATTTTTTATCTTTTTGAGTTGTGCGTTTTTACGTAATTACAGTTTTAAATCTCGTTCAATTGGCATACTATCTCTCTTCCTCTCTATCTTTCTGACTGACCCTCTCTTTCAGCATCTTAATATTTTCACTCTCTCTCTCACAATCTCACTCACACTCTCTCTCTCTCTCTCTCTTTCACTCTCTCTCTCTCTCTCTCTCTCTTTCACTCTCTCTCTCTTTCACTCTCTCACTCTCTCTCTCTTTCACTCTCTCTCTCTCTTTCACTCTCTCTCTCTCTCTTTCACTCTCTCTCTCTCTCTTTCACTCTCTCTCTCTCTTTCACTCTCTCTCTCTTTCACTCTCTCTCTCTTTCACTCTCTCTCTCTTTCACTCTCTCTCTCTCTCTCTCTCTCTCTCTTTCACTCTCTCTCTCTCTCTTTCACTATCTCTCTTTCACTCTCTCTCTCTTTCACTCTCTCTCTCTCTCTTTCACTCTCTCTCTCTCTCTTTCACTCTCTCTCTCTCTTTCACTCTCTCTCTCTCACTCTCACTCTCACTCTCACTCTCACTCTCTCTCTCACTCTCACTCTCTCTCTCTATCTCTCTCAGACACGCACACATACACGCGAGCCTAGCATAGTCTCACTCTCTCATTATGCCTTCGTTTTTTTTTCGTTTTTTTTTCTTTTCTTTTTTTTTTTTTTTTTTTTTTTTTTTTGAAAAAAAAAAAAGTCCTAAATGATTTCCATACAGACTCGGAATTTGTTTCAACGCCTCTTGTTTTTTTTTTGTTTTTTTTTTTTGTTTTTTTTCCAAACTCAGCATTTCTATTTTGTTGTCATTTATTGTTAGCCTAATTTAGAATGCAACCCAAAAACCAGTTCAACAACTCGCCGGTCTCGTTCCAATCTTACTGCCACGGATTTTCTTTCTTTCTTTTCCATTTTTTTTTTTTTTTCTTCCTATACATCTTTTCTTCTGCTTTTCATGTTTATGCCAATAAAATTGTGTGACTATTTCTGATCTCTGTGCATGTGTATTTCCTGCGCCAACGTAAATACAATAGTAGGTATCTCACTGCCGATGCAGTCCTTTATCTGTATACGTATGCCCTAAAATGGAGTACTCTCGCCCCTCCTCTGCCTTGACAGAGTTCAAAACCAGCTTCCAAATCTAATAGGTGGTGCCCTTTTCTCTTCCCTCCAACCTTTCCCACAGAAGAGACGTTGCTACCCTGTCTCTGCTCAATCGTTATTTTCACGGCAAGTGCTCGACTGAGCTCCAATCTACGATCCCCCATTGCAAAACTTTCACAAACAATACTCGACTAGCTACAACCACTATAATCGATTTCTCCCACTCTCTAACCGTGCTTAACTCTAAACGCAGATTCCACGAACTAAGCTTATTTCCCAGAACTGCCCGCCTGTGGAACACTGTTCCGTTGGCCTGCTTCTCGACCGACAACAATATGGTCATCTTCAAGTCAAATGTAAACAAGTTCTTGTTGAGCCATCCTTTAGATAATCCAAATTCTACCCAATTTTCACCATTGCCGATTGCTATTACATTATCACCTTACATTAATTAACCCTTATCCTCGATTGTCTTTCTGGCCTTGATAAATGACGGCTCCCTTGCAATAAAAATATAAAAGTCATTGAGAGTTTTGTAATTTGAATGAATTCATCATTTTTTATGACACCTGAATGGAATTTTAACATATGATGAAGACAATGGAGATTTGTTTACCAAAAAAGAAAAAAAAGAAAAAAAGAAAAAGAAAAAAAAAGAAAAATGGAAAAAGAATTTATTGTTGAAAAAAAATATCTTTGAAATCGTTTTTAGCTTCAGTCTGTTGGCAACTTTTTCTTGGGGGGAGGGGATATCTGACTCAGGAATCGAGTGATCCTGCAATGGATAATGTTTTTGGAAGTTGCATGAAACTTGTGAAGCTGAAAATTGAAATCATTTAAGTTATAAATTTTCATAAATAACCTTTTTCTTTCTTTTTCAAAAGTTTTTTTTTTCAAAAGTTTTTTTTTTCAAAAGTTTTTTTTTTCAAAAGTTTTTTTTTTCAAAAGTTTTTTTTTTCAATATTTTTTTTTCAATATTTTTTTTTTCAATATTTTCGTTTTTTCAATATTTTTTTTTTAATATTTTTTTTTTAATATTTTTTTTTTCAATATTTTTTTTTTCAATATTTTTTTTTTCAATATTTTTTTTTTCAATTTTTTTTTTTTTCAATATTTTTTTTTTCAATATTTTTTTTTTCAATATTTTTTTTTTCAATATTTTTTTTTTCAATATTTTTTTTTTCAATATTTTTTTTTTTTCAATATTTTTTTTTTTTCAATATTTTTTTTTCAATATTTTTTTTTTTTTTCAATATTTTTTTTTCAATTTTTTTTTATTTTTTTTATTCAACATTCTTTTTTTCGAAATTTTTTTTGTTCAAAAATTTTTTTAAACAAATCCCTATTGTGCTTCCAAATTTTGGAGATGCAGATTGGTTATTCGTATTATTTGGATTCTTCGGACTACTGTTCTCATCTCAAGTGTCATTTTCACAATGTTTCGGTCAATGTAACCTCTGACCTTCTTCAAATGATATTCTCCTGAAGGTCCAATTCTCAGTGTGGGCGATCAAAAAAATACAATTGCGAATTACTTAGGACCGCTGCCAGTCATGGCTGACGGAACAAGAGCATGCAGTCCCTCGTAAAGTAAATAAAAGGTTCCGTTCGAAATTCTGTCCAAATTCCTGAGTTTAAAAAAATTCCTGAGCATCCTTTTCTTGCCATGAATTCGAAATCTAGTGGATGATATTTTCTCCTTCCTACTTTCCATTTCTCATAAGAAAGACATTGCTATTCTGTGTAATTATTTTCATAAGAGGTGCTCGACTGAGCTGCAATCTATGGTAGCTTCTCTCCTAAGAGAAAAAAAACAACAAAAACTAGACTAAAATCACTGTTAATAATCCACCCTCTCTCTCTCTCTTTCTCTCTCTTTTTCTCTCTCTTTCTCTCTCTTTCTCTCTCTTTTTCTCTCTCTTTCTCTCTCTTTTTCTCTCTCTTTCTCTCTCTTTCTCTCTCTCTTTCTCTTTCTTTCTCTCTCTCTCTCTTTCTCTGCCTGCCTACTTAAAACTGAGCAAAGTTTCTTTTCTAGAAGTGTCCGTCTGTATAGTATAATACCGCAGGCTGACAACAATATGGCCGTTTTCAAGTCCAATATAAACAAATACTTGTTGAGACGTCCTCTTAAATAATCAAATTCTGCTCAATTTCCATCATCGTTACCAAACATTATAATGACTCACCGCTAACCCTGACACTCATTAACACTTATCCTCGAGTGGCCTTTGGGTCTGGATAAGTGGCGTTTGTTTAGTTTTTTAAAAAAAGTGGGGGGGAGGGCTAAAAATCTATCGGTGGCTTCTGGGCCAACCTCTACATGGTTATTCATTCACGTTCTACTTTTTTTTATGAAGACACGAAATTGTCGCTGTCCTGTCTCGCACGACGTAACTTAATTCATTCAGTCTCGCTTGCCTGGTTGCGACTTGTGGAATGCGTACAACTTTATGGGGCAGTTGTGTTTTTAAATGTCACCCTCACCACTTCCACCTCCTCCGTTGTGGATGGCTCAATTGTTATAGACGTGGACCTAGGGATAGCCAGAACGTGTTCAAGTTTCGTCAGATCATTTACTTTGCTATGTTGGGTGGGTTGCTATGTTGCTATGTTGGGTGGTCTTTTCACATAACCCTGGAAATCTTTTTAGTCATTGTTGTAAGATGCCACGTCGACTGCGCCATCTGATTTGAGTCACTGCTTGGATACGAATTGCAATCTTTTGTAGAAGAACTCCGCCACGAATGGAACAATTAGATACTAAATAAATAAATAAATAAAACAATGACAAATCCCATCTGTGTTTGTTTACAATATCACGTCACCTGGTATTTAGTCTTGGCGATGAATGCCCTGGAAAAGTCACTTCTGATTAATGTTTAGTTTTAAAATATGCAAACAAAAAAAAATGATTTGCGGCGATTTTAAATGGTACCTCTTCTTTTATTGTAAATTGGACCACCCAACATAGCAAAGTAAATGATCTGGCGAAACTTGAACACGTTCTGGCTATCCCTAGGTCCACGTCTATAACAATTGAGCCATCCACAACGGAGGAGGTGGAAGTGGTGAGGGTGATATATATATATATATATATATATGAGAGAGAGAGAGAGATCGTCAGACAACATATTGCGATTTAAAAATATCCAGAAATAACCCTATCCCATAAAATAAATCTGCATGACGTACGTGTCTGTAATGGAAAGAAAAGAAAATATTATATTCCAAAAATCACTCCTCCTCATCATCATCATTTATTTATTAAAATTATATCTGCTAATTTTCCGTAATTTTTGGTGTACACTAATGATTTCAACTGAAGAATATATTCACAAGTTTTCTTGTTTTTTGGGGTGGTTTTTTTTTTTTTTTTTTTGTCTGTTTATTTTGCCTTGACATATTCTGTGTATATTTATTCTATGCATCTCAATAAAAATACGAACCATATATATATATATATATATATATATATATATATATATATATATATATGACCTTTTTGATCTATAGATGTAAAACTTGATATATAGGGGATTTGGACATGTGAAAGAAATCTGATTTTGTCTTTGGCCTGTAAAACAAATAACTGCTAAGAGGTCAAAATCGAAAAAAAAAAAAAAAGTTGGAACTTGCCAGACGTAAGTCGACTAAACGTGTTATTGATACGCATGCGCAAATATACATTTATATCTTTAATGGTGTAATTATTTTTTTTTCGATGTGTATGAATGTAGGTTAGACGTTAACGATTAAGGCTGTAAAGCTATATGTTTTGGTTTCGATCTTAGCTGATGGCACCCGTCATATTATTATTATTATTATTATTATTATTATTATTATTATTATTTTGCAAACCAGCATAATAAATGATTCTGATTAGCAGTAGAAACAGAACTAGACGGCGAACCATTCTGAGTTGGTTTTATTTCAGTATTGATTTTAAATATAATTTATTTATTTACTTTACGAATGTAGTTTTTAATTTTTTTTTTTTTTTTTTTTTACACATAAACACTTTTAGATGATTTTATTGTTTTTTGTTTTTTTTTTTGTTTTTTTTTTAATAAATAACTTATTTTCACGCAATTTTTTAAATATATTGTCTTTTATATAATTTTTTATACACAATTTGTTTTTTAAAACTCCACAATTTTCAACAGCCACCTCCCAAAGATTTTTTGGCACCTACGTTTTAAAAAAAAAAATCGGCAATATCATCTACTGGATTCGTATTTATTATGCAGTTTGAATTTAAAATATTCATATTTTTCCAAACTGTTAGACATTTATTAATTTCTCTGAGAATGTGCCTATATCTAAAATATCCAAATAGACATTAATTTTAAAAATATATACATGCTATACATTCTTAAAAGTAAAAAAAAATCTTTGGATATTCTTATTTATTATATTTAAAATTGTGCGAAAATAAACCAGCGAGTATACTACTATATATTGGGTACAATATGGTAATCAAGAAAAAGCTCTATAATAATAAATACGGAATTTACATGAATTAAAATATAATATTGAAGCCTCTTTTACGGCCGGGCTACGATGGGTAGGGCACTACTATATATTGGGTACAATATAATTATCAATACGAAATCGGCATAAATTAAAATATCATATTTAAGCATATTTTACGACCGGGCAACGCTGGGCAGCCTGCTAATGAATGATAATAAAAATTCCGCTAAAAGGTATGGGAATATTTTGATTAACACAGATTCGCAATTTCCGATACGGCAGCCATGGTGAAGTGGATATTTTCTATTTCACCTGTACTCCTTGTAAAAACATAAAAAGATCGTAAAAAAAAACTTTTAATGCGTAGAACCAGTACATGCGTTCTTTTATTTTTATTCATTTATTTTTAACCACTCCTTCGGAAACTTGAAACCGCGACCTCGATACCAAAAGGCGAAACTAATACAGTCACTTCACACTCTCTACAAGTCTGTATTTAACTCTCATTCCAACAACGTGTGACACAAGGCCGGAAGGCGGGGATAAACAGCCCCATGATGGACCGCTTTGGCTTGATACAAAAATAATTGTAAACGTACCCGTCGGCGTTTCCCGGTAAAGGCGACTCGGACGACTAGCAATTACCCAACCTTTCTACTGAAGTTGGAGGGATTTTAGATACTGCAAGTCCTTGGATTGAGCTGAAGCAAGTAAGAAGACTGAGGGCACGCAGGCCAATAGCCAAAACGAACACAAGCTGGTTTGAACATCCAATGCATGAACAGATACTACACTGTGAGCATGCATCAAAGTGCCAAGTGAAGGTATTTAGTTCTCTCTCCTACTGCGAGATGGCCCTGTCGGTGGGGCATTAGAATACGCCGACTGCCCCCCTGCAGAGGGTAAAAGTCCCTCAATGGGGGTCCTGGATATGACCTTAAACTATATCCGATGGTGAGGCCCCAGCTTGTGGGCTTTGGGGAGTGTGGAGCCACCCTTTAATTTCCATTGCTCCCAGGTCCACTCTGACCCAGAGTGGTAGTACCTGTTAGGATCCCAACTATGGGTTGAATAGAAACCAACATGAAAACAAAAAATATATTCTATTAAAAAAATTTTTCTTCAAAATCTTTGAATTCAGCATTAAATAACCCGGAAAGGGTTGATATGCCGTAAAACAAAAACAACCAACCAACCTACTGCGAGAATTGTGACACCAAAGTGGGAAGTCTAGAAGTCAGCGCCCCCGAGAAGAGGCATTCTGATCTGCAACAAGTGCTTGGGCAGCTCCGTCCGTGATTGCGCCTCAGGTGATTAGCTGATAACTAACTCCTTTTCAAAGAAAGAAGGTAATGCCTGGGTGGGTGGACCTCCTAGAACTGCATAGAACCAGCAATCAACAAGGACCAGATCATTACAGGAATGGTCTAATCTTTATTGATTTGGGAGGGGGCAGAAGATAAAAATCCCTCGCCGGTTTGTCCCAAATTGTGACCTGACCACTGGATATGGATAGTGTGTGTGTGTGTGTGTGTGTGTGTGTGTGTGTGTGTGTGTGAAAAAATATGTTTCTTCAATTAAATTTCACCTTTTATTCATACCAATCCTTTAATTTATGAAGCTCGATGTAACTACTACAGAGCATAAAACAAATAAATGACAAAAAGTCTATTTATCACATTTCAAGATATTGACTATCTTACCGTTTATTCCTTTAAGGACGTTGGCATTCACAATTCTTGACAGCACCTGTTTCGTAACGCAAAATCATTCATGTAATTATAATGTCAATTACTGGATTTATTTCGCCCTAAACTCATCAGACGAAAAAGCACTTATCAGTTAAAAAAAAAAATAAATAAATAATGGCATATGGGCATGATTACAATATCCGAAAATTGAGAGAGAGAGAGAGAAATTGCAACTTTTCTCCCAATTTTCGGATTTTGTAATCATGCCCATATGACTTTATTTTTATTTTTTTTACTGATACGTGCCTTTTTCTTTGGATGAGTTTAGGGTGAAATAAATCCAATAATTGACATTATGATTACACAAATGATTTTGCGCTACGAAACAGGAGCTGTCAAGAATTGTGAATGTCAACTTATTTAAAGGAATAAACGGTAAGATGGTCAATATCTTTAAATTTGGAATATAAAATTTTGTATATATATATATATATATATATATATATATACCGTGGCACGGTACCGGTACCCAAGATGACCTACCTGTAACAACGTGGGGATGAAATTTATTTTCCCCAAACGAACGCACTAGGTTTATCATGTACAAATTAACTTTTTGTTCGTAACGTCGTATGTAAATAACATCTGATGAGTTGATGAGAAGAAAATTTCTATGAAAACATGAAATTATAGAATTGTCATTCCATTAACGAAACGGCTGTAATGAAGAGATCCAAGATACAATAAACAAGAGTTACATTAAAGAAAAAATGTAAGTCTTTGAATTTCAATAAAATCTTATACTATATATATATATATATATATATATATATATATATATAATTAAAGGTTATGAGGGTGTTTATAAGCATGAAAAACGATGTTATTTTTGTATTTAATACTTTTTATTGCTATTTTTTATATTTCAAGCGGACCTCCGCTCTTGGTCACAAAAAAGTATCCAAATAAAAAAGAAAATATAACAATAAAAATATTAAATACAAAAAGTAACATCGTTTTTCATGCTTTAAAAACCCCTCATAACCTTTAAGTCACTATCCTAGAAGCATACGTGGACTTTTAACATTATATATATATATATATATATATATAAAGCGTGTGTGTTATCCCAAACAAGGTATATTGTCACTGAGACATAGGGGGCTAGTGTAATAAGCGACCAGAGTTATAGTAGGTATTCTAAGAGGGAACTTTGGTTAACATTACATTTAAATTTCTGTATGTCCGCACAGTTGGGAAAACAGGGAGCAGATAGAAAATTCCAAAAGCAAGCGGTTCCAGAAAAGGAGCTATTTTCGATATCTGGGGACCTCTACAGTGAAGGGGTACGATTTTGCTGCTCGTTGAGTAGGTCGAAGGTATTTACATTAAGGAGAGAACACATACAGTAAGTTCGGGGGAACACATTACGTGGAAGGACCACTAAAACCAGCACGTGGGTGCAACATTGCGGCGATGGGACAGAGGCTGGACCTTGGTAGACATTGCAGGTCTTATTCGCCAGAGCTGACAACAAAATACCAGGGTCTTATGTACGACATGAAAAGAAACCGGAATCTTAAGATAATTTCCATAATTCCAGTAATTATAGGAGCTACTGGACTCATGAAAAAAATTTTTTTTAATCTACCTGGAAAATATACCCGGTGAACCAAGTGCAAGAGAGATTCAAACAATTGCACTTAAAAGGGCGGTCAGAATCTTAAAAAGATCTCTCGGTTGGAATATCTGAGTTAGCGGGTGAATGATTGGCATCTGGCAGTATGCACCATCCCCAGCTTGAACAAACTGATAGGAAAATTAAACAAAAATACAGACTTTTTTGTGCCTTAAGACCTGTTATTGCTTCAGCAAGTATATCATGTAAATAAGTTTATAAGAAAATTGTGATTGCATGGTTCGCACCCCCATGGACTTTCACTGTCGTTGAACTACTTTAATATAAAATAATGCATATTTTACTTATTTCTGGTTTCATTTTAAATAGTTGTTTTCTTTTCTTTCTTCTTCGTCTTCTTCTCCCCCCCCCCTACTCACTCACTTTTCGTCTATTACGTCACGGACACTCAATTACGTACGTACACACAAAAAACTTATTTATGAGCCCCCTCCTCCCCTCTCTCTTTCTCTCTCCTTCTACCTCTCCTTCTCTTTCTCCCCTCTCTTCCTCTCTCCTTCTCTTTCTCTCCCACTCCTTCTCAATCTCTCTCTATTTCTTTCTCTCCCTCCCTCTCTCTGAGCATTTATTTATTTATATATTCATTGTATTTTTGTTTTTTTTTCTAAACTTACATTTTTCTTTCTTTTTTTTTTTTCCTTTCGGGTGTAACGTGACTTTCTCTTTCTTTTTTAATATTACAACCCCCCTCTTCCTCTAAATAAATAAAAAAAAAATTGCAAAAAAAAAAAGAAAACAGAAAAAAAACAAAAAAGAACAAGAAAAACAAATGCTCTATATTTTCCGATAGTTGTCCGCATGACAGAAATATGTCCGGCGGGGACCGTGAAAACGGATTTGAAACACCACAGAGTGACCACGTAGGCGACCCGAAAACAGAAGGTCCCAGCATAGTTGTCATACACCGGGTATATGTAAGTTGGACTTCTTTTTTTTTTTTTCGTTTTTTTTTTTTTTTGCATAAGTTTTGCTCGAGGCGGGTCGTCAATATTTCACGAGGATGATCCGGTTTACCTGGTAAAAAGTTCAACCCACGTTTTTGCATAGATATTGATTTTCTGTTTGAATTCTTAAAAACCACGTCCCTTATTCTACTTCCGAATCGAGGTTAAAAGGGCTCATTTTGTAATTAATTGTTTTAATTTTCGTGTTATTTAGGTACTTCTGCATTTAACAACCCGCGATTTCCACGAATTACTCGGGTGTGTCCGGCAGATGACGCAACAAACCGGAAACGGTCGACAAGTAGCTTTCTGCATAAATAGACATTTTTTTTTTTTTTTTTCCAATGTATTACTCAAGGAATTTCAGTAGTCGTCGCCATTCTTAACCTGGGGAGAGGGATTTGTAAGAATTTGTGTTTTCTTTTGTTTGTTTTTTTTTTGTTTTTTTTTTGTTTTTTTTTTTTTTTCTGTAATAAGGCTCACCCGGACGTTTCCGGTTCTTCCCGTCATCTGCCGGGACCACCCGAGTAAATTCGTGAAAATCGCGGATCAATAAATGCAGAAGCACCGTTGTTAATTTATTTTATTTTATTAATTCATTTTTATTTAAAATCGTCCCAGATAAGGCACATTGCTATTTGGACGTATCGGACTACTATTTGGGACTATGCACACGGGTACAATATGTAGGGAGTTCAGCACTAGAGGTCTGTTCGCTCTACATTTAAAACTTCTGCCTGTTAGAACAGCCAGGGAAGCAGGAAACAGGGAGGGAATTTCAAATTCTAGCAGTTTGAGAGAAGAAACTGCTAGACTTTGGAATTCCCTTCCGGATGTCTGCTTCCCCTGCAGAAATCAAAGCATAATGTAAACATATCTCGATGCTCAACTCCCTACATAGTATTTCTGTAGATGTCCCAAAATTGCAGTCTTTTTACGTCCACGTGACACTGTGCCTTGTTTGAGGTGAAAAAGCAATAAAAAAATAATAATAATTAAAAAAAAAAAATAGATAGCTTTCCAGCATCTGGAGAGACTTCAACGATGCAGGAGGGGTGAGATTTTTCTGTTTCTCGAATTAGTCGAGGGCTCTGTACGTCGGGGGGGGCACAAATGCTATGATTTATTTATTACTTGAAACAAATCACATTACCATTAAGACGTAAGAGGTTACTGTGTTTTAGGGCCATAATTCCAAAGGCATTCTAAGTGGAGAGTTCAGCTGCGAGATATTTGTTCACATTACATTTACATTTATGTCGGTACAATCATGGAAACAGGTAGCAGGGAGTGAATTCCAAAGACCAGCAGTTTGAGTAAAAGAAACGGTAAGTGTAGAAAACTTTTCGGCATTTGGGACCTCTGCTATGAAGAGGAGGAATTTTGCTGATTTTCAAGTTTGTTTGGGAGTATTTACGTCGAGGTAAGTACTAGTGCTGCCAGTTCGTCCGAGCAGATTCCAGAGAAGTACATGTAAAACAAACCCAGGGATGCAACATTATGGTGATGAGACAGAGGTTGGAGCTCTGTAGACAGTGTGACATATATACAGGGTGAGTCACGGGAAACGGATGTTTTTTAAGGAAAACAAAAATTTTATAATGTACATAAAAACATTTACTAAACTATGCCATTATGGAATATTTAGAAGCGAGGAGCATTCTAAAAACATCCGTTTCCCGTGACTCACCTTATATTAGATTAGAAGTTCCTTTTTTTGAGGGGGGATGGAATTCCTGACTTGGGAAGGGGGGAGGAAGCTATTGGTTGGTGCACCAGCCCAGATGTGGCAACAATACTCAGCTAAAAGACAGTAAGTTATTATTATCATTTTTTTAATTCGCCTCAAACAAGGCACGCTGCCAGTGAGACAGAAGGAAATACTGTGAATTAAGGGCCAGATTTATAGGGGCCATCCTAAGTGAGTAGCTGCAGAGGTGGGATTTTGCTACATGCTAATATAGTTGAATCCATTGTTGAAGAAAGGGTACGGCCACCAAACAAATATATAGGGTTAATATTATATGTAGTTACAACTGGCTTGTGATGTATATCACAAAAAAGTTGATCACAAAAAGAGTTTGTTTTTTTTTTGTTTTGCGATCAAGTGCGGAAGACTGCTTGAAATATAAAAAATGAAATATTAAATATTTAAAAAAAAAAAAAAAAAAAAGCATCGTTTTTATGCTGCAAAAAAAAAACCTCATAACCTTGAAATTCGGAAAATAAGCATAAATTTTTTCGATATTGATTCCGATACCCCCTAAAATTCTAATTTTTACGATTCCGATTAATCATCTAAACATTCTCTTATGTATGTATATATATGTGTATGTATGTATATATATATGTGTATGTATGTATATATATGTGTATGTATGTATACATATGTATATATATATATATGTATATATATATATGTGTGTGTATGTATGCATATGTATATATGTATGCATATGTATATAATATGTATATATACATATGTGTGTATGTTTCTACGTATATATATGTGTGTATGCGTATGTATGTGTATATATATATATATATACACATTTGGGTGACCCCAAAAAAACGGGCCTCAACTCTAATTAATAAAGTGTATACGGGGCCCGTTTGGGGGGGTCACTCAATACCGAAAGTATATATGTGTGTGTATATATATATGTCTGTGTGTATGTAAATATATGTGTGTATATATATATATATATATATATATATATATATATATATATATATATATATATGTGTGTGTGTGTGTATGTATGTAACAATGTATGTGTGCATATATATATATACATTATATATATATATATATGTGTGTGTGTGTGTATGTATGTAACAATGTATGTGTGCATATATATATATACATTATATATATATGTGTGTGTGTGTGTGTGTGTGTGTGTGTGTGTGTGTATGTAACAATGTATGTGTGCATATATATATATTATATATATATATATGTGTGTGTGTGTGTGTATGTATGTAACAATGTATGTGTGCATATATATATACATTTTGTATGTGCGGTCGTTCTTCCTTATAATTTTTCTTGAATAAATTATTTCAGTTTGAATCATTACAATTTCTTTTCGTCCTTATAAATTTTTGCACCACAGCGGACACGTGACACCTTAATAAGGAGAGTTCTGCTGATTGATCGCAAAGTGGGGCATTAGTTTAATAGAACGTTATAATTGAAAAGTGATGGCCCACTTTAAAAGTCATTATATAAACTTAAAAAAAAAAAAAAATCCGGGCTAATATGAAAGTTAAGTCTGTTATCGACGATAGTCAGCAGGAAAAATAAGAAAACGTGAAAAGAAATTAATTTTATGACAGGGGTGAGATATCGTTCCGTTCAGAGGTCTGCTGATTTTTTTTTTTTATGACAAGCTCGTACATCAGAGAGTTTTTTTTTTTTTTTTTTTCTTATCTTCGTTTATATATATATATATATATATATATATATATATATATATATATATATATATATATATATATATATATAATGTTGTTGTTTTAAACGATAAATATGGTTTAATAGTGGCTTCGCCTCGAAGTTTAGTTTTTATTTTTACTTAGAAAGTCGCCCATCATTTGTATGGACGTATATAACATTTTATTTATTTTTTATTATTTTAAAAACAGTAATCTATGTCTTTATCTTCGTTTTTATATATATATATATAAAAGTGAACGTGTCTGTCTGTCTGTCTGTGTACATTTCCCTACGCAATAACTCTGTCAATTTTTAGTCTATAGACTCGAAATTTGAAATACCGGGTACTGAGATTTGGGGAAATCGATGTGACGGGTGTCAGCCAGAAATTTGGCTGTTAAGGGGTCAAATTTCAACGATTTGACCTTTAAGAACTCTACCAAACTCCTCCGACAATTTTGGGTCTAGACACTTGAAATTTTAGATATAGGTTCCTTGAACCTGGATCTAACTTAATAAAGTGATTTGAGCCCGAAACTATAAATTTTAAGGGGTCATAATAGGGGTCAAATTAAAAAAAAATTACTCTTTTTTTTTTTTTTTTTTTTTTTTTGCTCAGCATACACCTCCAAACACCCGGGCAAGGCCGGGCTGAAATGCTAGTATATATATATATATATATATATATATATATATATATATATATATATATATATATATATATATATATATAATCTTTGCTAAGTAAAACGGTCTAATTGTTTCTGAATTTTTGAGATGAGGATTGGTTATTCGTATTATTTGGATTCATCAGACTACTGTTCTCATCTTGAGTGTAATTTTCACAACGTTGGAAATTCCGTCCAAATTCCCGAATGCGACAGAAACATTCGGCAAGATACACCTGAAGAAGGCCGGAGGTTACATAGACCGAAACGTTGTGAAAAATCACACTCAATATGAGAACAGTAGTCCGATGAATTATTATAAGAACGATCTATTTGTTATGCAGAAAAAGTAACCGGTTTTCTCAGAACCTAGATACCCATTTATGGAAAGGATGTAAGATTTATTTTGTTTTTTTTTAAATAAATTTGATAAAAGTAAATGCTAACCTCTTAATATATGATCGTTAATTGGAGATTTGTGTATGTACAATATGTTGCTAGAAAGGTGGTTTCTGATGAGAAAAAATACTGTTCCAACAATACAATTACTTGATAAATATTATTCAGACCCTGCTCTAATTATTAAACACAAATAAAACACATTAATTTTGCTTGATTGGATTAGTCTAAATAATGCAAGTTAATGGTGAATAAGACATTAAAGCTATAAAGTGAAATTAATACTCGGTTAGCTAACTTAATCTTGAATGAAACCAGTTAATCATAAATTAAGGTACGAGGGTCGTTCCAAAATTGTTTTTTCTACGTAGTCATCACTAGGTGTATCAGAATTTTTGTAGGAATTTTTGACACTCCTAACACGAAACTGCAAATAAAATATAAAAAAAAAAAACTCGTAATTTCTCTTTTAAAGGTGGGTTATTTATTTTCTTTATGGATTATACTTCCAAAATAAACTATTAAAGTTGTATAAAAAGTAATAGAAATATTTTTAAAAAAAATAGTAATGAAATTAATTGAATGTTACGAGTTCAGTATTTTTCAATTTTTAAACTTTAAAAATCTATCAAAATTTTTCTATCGATTCTATTTTTACGATATTTTCAGGGTCACTGTGAAATTTTATGCTCTTTCCAATAAATCGAATATAATATTTTAGACAAACGTTTTTTTTTTAATTCACGCCCCACCCCATTTTCAAATGTCTATTAAAAAGTAAATAATTAATTTATGTACCAAAGTTTTATATATCACAAATTGAAGATAAAAGATCAATAAATAATGTATTCAAATTTAAAACAAAAAAAAGTTTTTTAGAAATTTACCTGTAAAGTCCGAAGTTTATAACCTTTTTTAAAAAAAAAAAAAAACACGTTGTTTGCATTTTTTTTTTTTTTTTTTTTAATGAAACCTTGGTCCTTGCTCCTTTAATTGAAAAAAAAAAATAGGGCTTGAATTACATTTTTCGAGGAGTTATAAGCTTCGAAAGATAGCGGGTGGAATTATTCAATAGTTTTCACGAAATTTCTGACACTGCTAAGTCATCACTACTCTCAATGCATTTTTTTTTTTTTCAGCCTAAAATTTGTTGCACGGTGTAATAAATTTGATAAAAGTAAATGCTAATATGTACAATATGTTGCTAGAACAGTGGTTTCTGATGGGAAAAAATACTGTTCAAGCAATACAACTACTTGATAAATATTAGGTTGACAAGAAGGTTTATAAACAGCAAATACCCATCTATGCTCTGATGCCAATCTGGTATCTGTTGAAATAAATGGCTCTCGTCTTGGGGAGGCTTCATGTTTTGACAAGCTTCTATGCTTGACTTTTACTCCTGACCTGAAATAGAACACGTATATCAACTCCATTGTCAAGGTTGCTGCAAAAATGGTGGGATCCTTCTACCATTCCAGTAGATATGTCACTCCTGATGCAATTCTCTACCTAGATAAAAGCCAGGTACGGCCAACGATGGAGTACTGTTGCCACATCTGGGCAGGAGCTGCTAGAAGCAGCTTATCCTGCCTTGACAAAATAGATTCATAGCTTAGTGGGGGATGCCCTTTTCTCTTCCCTGCAACCTCTTTCTCACAGAAGAGACATTGCGAGCCTGTCTCTACTTTATAATTATTTTTCATATCAAGTGCTCAGCTGAGCTTCAATCTATGGTCCCCCTTCGCCAAACTTTCACGAAAAACACTCGTCTAGCCAAAACCACTATCAATACTTTCCCACTATCTTCATCTGTGCATAAACCTAAACGTAGATTCCATAAACAAAGCCTCTTTCTTAAAACTGCACACCTGTTGAATTCTCTTCCGATTGCCTGCTTTCCAGCTGACTACAATCTGATTGTCTTCAAGTCCAATGTAAACAAGTTCTTGATGAACCGTCCCCCTAAGAAATCCAATTTGCAAAATTCCCACTACTTATGTTTACTACACTATAATCACATCGACTAATGTATACCCATTACCCTTTATCCTCGAGTGGCCTCCGGGCCTTGATAGATGGTGACTCCTGTGTAAAAAGAAAAAATAAATAAATAAATAAAAGAATACCCTCTTGTACGTTTTGCTTATTTTGTATTTATTAATGGTGATGGGGGGGGGGGACGCCCAGCCTTGCGCGATCATAAAATACGCTTAAATATATTTCAATTCATGCAGATTTCGTATTTATTATTGCAAAGCCAAATTCTATATTGAATATTATATTGTAGCTAACATATAATCGTGACTTCAAAAGTCTTTAATAAAATGATTTGGGGTGCCATCAGCTAGAATCGAAACCAAAACATTTAGCACATGAACCACGTCTCTTATTGATGTACCTATTTACTATGCCTCCCCACGGGACAGAGTTAGACACCAGGGTCGTTTTTTAACGTGGAGAAAAGGTACAAAAATAAAAATTGTCTCAGTCGTGAAGGATTTCTCCTCCACCGAACGAGAACAAGAAATAGAATAGCATCTGAAGAACAGATGGTATTTATTTGCTCCCCGACCGAGCAAATTAGGCACAAGGCCGATTTTTAATATGAGGAGTGAAGGGGAAATGGGGACCAACTCCACGGGGAGTAGGGGAGCTGGATAGTGACAATTGGTATGAAGGGTTTCCTCTACATTGACCAAGGTCTTATATGTGGGGTCGCCCCCACATATGGTCTTTGCTTGCAGTATCTGCCGGAACAGATGGTATTTATTTGCTCCCCCACCGAGCAAATTAGGCACAAGGCCAATTTTTAATGTGAGGAGTGAAGGGAGGGTGAAGGGAAAAAGGGGACCAGCTCCCGAGAGGTGGGAAATGGGAGCTGGTTAAAGGTCAGGCATGTGGGGTTGCCCCCACATCTGGTCTTTGCTTGCAGTATCTGCCGGAATAGATACTACACTTTGATCTTGGCCAAAAGGCCAAGAAGTCTCTTATTGATGTAGCTATCAAGAGATAGGTAATAGAGATTTAATATCAAACGATTTAAAGAACTGAATTGAATTTGGGCATGCGAAGAAAGAAGTAAAAATATGTCAGCAAGTTGAAATGAACATTTCTCATTTCAATTTGCCAACATGCGTTTGTACGTATTATTCATCAATCCAAACAAAGATTTCATTCGTTATAAACCATCGTTGGTGTATGATAAATATTTCCTGCTAATTTCAGTGTTATGTGACCAGTAATTTAAGAGTTCATCAGTTACATATTTACACACAGACACACACACATACATCTACTGTTTTATTTATATAGATTACTTAGCTTTATTTTATTTTTTTATTTTATTTTATTTTTTTCTCATGTTCACCCCCTTACAAAGCATATCGCCACTTAAGGGGCTACCATTTGGGACCATGTCTAGAAAAGATTAACAAGATATTTGTTTGTTACATTTAAACTTCTGCATATCAGTACAGCCAGGAAAGCAGGCAACAGGAAGGGAATTCCAAAGTCTAGCTGTTCGAGGGAAGAAACTATTAGAATAGAAAGCTTTTTGGCATTTAGGGACATCGACAGTGAAGGGGTGAGATCTTATTGCTAAGCGGGTTTGTCGGAGATATGTACGTCGAGAGGGTACAAACGAGTTCATTAGAACACATTCCATTAAAATATTTGTTAAACAGGCACAGTGATGCAACATTGTGGCGATGGGACAGTGGCTGGAGCTTAGTTGATAAAGTGGGACCGATTAGATTAGACAACTCTTCTTTGGACTTTATCTAAGAGGGAGAGACTAGTGGTAGATCAGCCCAGATGTGGCAACAATACTCCATGCATGGGCAAATGGTGGTTTTGTAGAGGTATAGAATACTCTCAGGTGTGTTATATGTGCGTAGATGCATTATATATATATATGCTGTGCGTAGATGCATTATATATATATATCTATAGCACATATATATATATAACGCGTTATATATATATATATATATATATATATGTGCTATGTATGTGCTATAGATATGTTATGCTATAGATGTGTTGTATATATGAATAGATGCAAGATGCATTATATATGCAAAGATGCGTTAGATTTAAAGATGCAGTATATGCATTATGGTATGTGCATTTAGATATGACCGATAAAATAGCTGCAGTAGAACAACATTGTCTAAATCCATATAGTTTGTCAGAAAGATTAGATTTTGTGAGGTGCTGGACTAGTGCTTGATTGATTAATGAATCAAAGATTTGAGCAAAGAGGATGAGGAGACTTAAGCGACGTAATTTATATTATTTTATTTATTTATTTTTTATTTTTACAATGTGTCTTCGGTGATCGGGAGATCCTATTTATCAAAAAGGAGGATAGGTGATAACATGCTACGAACATTAAACTAGCATATCTATATGCTAATTTAATGTTTGTAGTATGTTATTACCTTCTATTCTTCTTTTTAATAAATAGGATCTCCCGATCGAATAGCTTATAATTTGGAAACCATGACCTACTTACATACGTTAAAGCTGCTACGATATATATATATGTGGTAAAACTGGTAATTAGTAAAAACCTGAAGAGAGTGCTCAATACTATATTGCAGAGCAAATATGTGTTTTATTTTTTTTATTACCGTTTTATCTGTTTGGTTACATATGTTTCAGATGTTGGACCATGTTTACGATCCAACAGCCTCGTCAGACCTTACAGAAGTGGTTGTTAGTATTAAGAAGTGTTTTAGAAGAAAAAAAGGGAGGTTGAGGTAGGAGATAATAAGGAGGGAGGGAGACGGGTATTGACAAAATATTTTAATACTAACAACCACTTCTGTAAGGTCTGACGAGGCTGTTGGATCGTAAACATGGTCCAACATCTGAAACATATGTAACCAAACAGATAAAACGGTAATAAAAAAAATAAAACATATATATATATATATATATATATATATATATCTCGTGTCAGAAGGCGATGAAAAGAAATCAAAGAAAGTGCTCGATTGCGGATGTGAAAGCAAAGACACCGCCCGTTAACCGGTGTTTTTTTCTGTTTGTTTATATTCGTTTTGTTTCGCTTTTTCAAAGACGTTAATGAGCTGTATTGATTTCATATCAGCCATAAATGGCTGGTTCAATACAATGAAACCACTGGCTCACCTTTGGAATATGTATATATAGTTTGTTTTTTTAATATATATATATATAATATATATATATATATATATATATATATATATATATATATATATATATATATATATATATATATACACACACACACATATTATAACCGATTTCTGTTCTCTTCATGTTGGTTCTGTTCAACTGATAAACAGGTTGGCTTTTGTTTATTTCTGTGCTGGTTTTATGTGATGAATGAAAGAATGTCTTTGTCACAAACGAGCTGGTGCTTTAATTGTGAGAAAAACACGTGAACAATTTTTTCTTTTTTTAACCTATTTCTCCACTCGTTTATTTACCATTCACAAATACTATGTTGTCCGCAAGAATGAAATTGCGACTTCCGTGCAAGTACGTATTTAACTATAAAGTGCAAGCGTTTCGTCGACAGACGCGTACTGAGTTGGTCCTAACACTTTATACTAGTAAAAAAAAAAAAAAAAAAAAAAACAGGATGGATTTTTTCTAACGTATCGTCGCTTATTATTTCCAGTGAAATGGAATCCAGCATTATTCGGAAACATTTTATATGATTTTTTAGATGAGGGCTGATTGTTTATACCACTCGTTTTGGTTGGACTATTGTTCTCATCTTGAGTGTTATTTATGCAAAGTTTCGGTCCATAGCGACCGATATGCTTGACGAAGGTCGAAACGTTGCACAAATAACACTCGAGGTGACTGGTGCTACCAGATCAGGTTGTCTGAAGATATTGGCTCCCTGAGATGAAATGCACCTAACATTGATGTTTTTTTGTTTTTCTACTTTTTTTGCAAAACTTAATTATGTTCTGCAAAACCACCACCAACAACAACAAAAACAACAACCCACCTTTCCCCACCTTTTTTTCCTTTTTCCCATTTCTCTCTCCTCCACTTCCTAACTTAAAATGTATCAAACATTAATACTATAACTGTTTTTCCTCTCCCATTGCAAAACTCCTGTTCTGCAGAGTAGGGAACAAAAACGATAAAATCCACTATAAAACAACCAAACCAAACACAACAAACTAGCGATCGAAGATACACTCTTAACTGTATCCTCTGGCCGGCTTTGGGTAGGATTGAAACCGCAACTTCGGTGCCCGTAGTGCAGTGGACAGAAATGTTGAATCTTTACGGTTCCAGGCGAGCATTGTTTAAAGATAGCAGTTTCAATCCTACCCAAAGCCGTCCAGAAGATTAGTTGGCTAAAATGTGGTGAGACAACAACAACAACTATGGAAGGCAGTAATTACTGAGGATGCAGTTGAAAGATACGGCATTCCTATCCTGTCGCAGTTAACAACCTGATGAAGGCCAGAGGATTAGTTGGCTGAAACGTGGTGAGACAACAACTAAAAGATGAGGATAATAGTCCGTAAATAAATAAATGAATGAATAAATAAATGAATAAATGAATGAATAAATAAATAAAATAAATGAATAAATGAATGAATAAATAAATGAACGAATGAATAAATAAATGAATCAATAAATGAATAAATAAATGAATCAATAAATGAATAAACAAATGAATGAATGAATGAATAAATAAATGAATCAATAAATAAATAAATGAATCAATAAATAAATGAATGAATGAATGAATGAATAAATGAACAAATGAAGAAATGAATAAATGAACGAATGGATAAATGAATAAATAAATAAATGAGTGAATAAATGAACGAATGAATAAATAAGTGAATGAATAAATAAATAAATGAATAAGTGAATGAATAAATAAATAAATAAGTGAATGAATAAATAAATAAATGAATAAGTGAATGAATAAATAAATAAATGAATAAGTGAATGAATAAATAAATAAATGAACGAATGAATAAATAAATAAGTGAATAAATAAATAAATGAATAAGTGAATAAATAAATAAATAAATAAATAAATGAATAAGTGAATGAATAAATAAATAAAAGAATAAAAGTAAAATTTTACCTTAAAACATGAATAACAAGTCCCAAAAATAGTTTTCCCAAATTTCACACACATTTCATTAGTGTTCATGCTCTATTTACAAACAAATGTCTATTTTGTTTAAAAAAGAAAACAAAAACAACTCTATTTTGTGTTATTGCAAGTTTCTTATATTTATTTTAATACCTTTACTACGTTATAATCACATTGACTAATGTATACCCATTAACCCTTATCCTCGAGTGGCCTCCGGGCCTTAATAAGTGGTGATTCCTGTGTAAAAAAAAAGTGTTAATAAGAAAAAAGCTTTCATACATTATTTGACAAAATTCTGTGATAAAACTTGTGAAAGACATGAATTCAAAAAGACATAATTTCTAGAAATGTAAAAAATAAAAATTCTTTTTTTTTTTTCATAACACAAGTGTTAAAAAAAATATTTATAGAAATGCAAAATATGAAAGTTTGTTTCGTGATAGTACAAAAAATGTTAAAACTAAAATATTTTTTAAATAAATTATTTCCATATGGTTTCGTATTTCGTTTCATGTTTACTGGTTTCCGTTCCATATTTAGATAAACTGAGTCCACTTCCGGCGTCTTAACTTTAAGTGGTGATTTTTTTTATTTTTTTATTTTTTACTTTATCCGAAAACTTTGTGTTCATGTTTTATTAAAAATTTTAAAAATCTCTATTTTTTTGTTAAAAAAACAGTCTGTGTTTTTTATAAGTTTCTTATATTTATTTACAAAAAAAAAAAAAAACTTACACACACACTCAGAAAAACACGCATCCAAAAATTTCAAAATTCTGGCTTTGTTACGAAAAAAATATCTTTTCCATTTTCAATTCGGGTTTGAATTTTTGACACCCCTAACACGAAACTGCGAATAAAATATAAAAATAAAACTCGTAATTTCTCTTTTAAAAGTGGGTTGTTTATTTTCTTTATGGATTATACTTCCAAAATAAACTATTTAAAGTTGTATAAAAAGTAATAGAAATATTTTTTTATTTTTTAAAAAACAGTAATGAAATTAATTGAATTTTACGAGTTCAGTATTTTTCAATTTTTAAACTTTAAAAATCTATCAAAATTTTTCTATCGATTCTATTTTTACGATATTTTCAGGGTCAATGGGAAATTTTATGTTCTTTCCAATAAACCGAATATAATATTTTAGACGTTTTTTTTTTAATTCACGCCCCCCCTTATTTTGAAATCTCTATTAAAAAGTAATTAATTTATGTGCCAAAGTTTTATATATGACAAATTGAAGATAAAAGATCAATAAATAATATATTCTAATTTAAAACAACAAAAAAAGAAGTTTTTTGGAAATTTACCTGTAAAGTCCGAAGTTCTTCTTTTTTTTTTTTAAACACGTTGTTTGCATTTTTTTTTTTTTTTTTTTTTTTTTTAATGAAACCTTGGTCCTTACCTCTTTAATTGAAAAATAAATTAGGGTTTGAATTACATTTTTCGAGTAGTTATAAGCTTGGAAAGACAGGGGGTCGAATTATTCAATATTTTTCACGAAGTTTCTGACACACCTAACCGTCGTAAAAATTTACCCAAAAGACACCCTAAGAAAATCAATTAAAAACGAAAGAAACCGGAAGTGTAGTCGAAACAGTAATCGTAAAGATAATTAAATTTATTTTCTTTTTATATCAAAAAAGGAACCATTAGATGTTTTTGTTTGTTTTTTGTTTTTTTCTTGCGTTTTGTCCACATATTTGTTTACAAAGTCTTTCCATTAATCGTCGAGTATTCAGTCCGTCTGTGATAATATAAACATGACACTTTTATTTCTTTTCTTCTTCTTCTTCATTTAAGAGCGGAAGGAACTTCGAATTTTTTTAAAACGAACACTCGACATTTTTTAATCTTAAACTCGGTAGATTATACACATGCAAGGGAGGTAACTCTTCCGAATAAGTTTATTTTTGTATTTCTTATTTAGCGGCAAATCAACTTTTTTTATGTTTATTTAACGCTGAATATATATATTGAAGGCACCATTATATATTTACTTTGTTGTTGTTGTGTGTGTTGTTTGTTTCTTTTTTTTAACTGATTAAAATCGGGTTTGCTTTACAATCCGCAGATGTACGAAAAATTTGCCATAAAAACAAATATATAACAAATAAATGCAATCAAAGGCAAGAGCTTCAGTCTCTGTCCCATCGATGTTGCATCTCTCTGCCTGTTCTACAAGTATTTTAATGGTGAATGCTCCGACGAACTACAAGCCCTTGCACCTCCTCGACATAAATACCCCCGACAAACCTGACAAGCAGCAAAATCGCACCCCTACACAGTAGAGATCCGTACATGTAAAAGAAACTTCTAATAGTTTCTTCCCCAGAACTGCTAGACTTTGAAAATCCCTTCCGGGTTCCTGCTTTCCCAACTGTACTGACATGAAGTTCAAGTGTAATGTGAACAGACATCTTGTTGCTCAACTCCCTACATAGTATCTCTGCAACTTATGGCCTCGGTAGTAGCTCCGTACATCAAAGTGGCACTGTGCCTTGTTTGGGATGAAAATGGAATTTAAAAAATAAAAAAAGATAAGTTACTTGTCTATTTAACTGAATAAGTTTTTAGTGTTTTTATTTAATGTAAAATGTTTATTCAGTTCGAACAAACAAGTGGTATTGAGCGCCACTTGCAAAGAAGAAAAAATGGCTGCGACGTCTCTTTACATCTTTAA
>NC_136518.1:11718343-11873343 GCF_053919585.1 Euprymna scolopes | reverse complement strand
CTAAAAATTATTAGTAATGAAAATTACTTTCGAAGTAAATTGCAAGTTTTACTCAAATAATAACCAGAAGAATTGTGTGTGTGTGTGTGTGTTTTAATGATAGTAGGGAAGGTAACTGCATTAAGGGATTTTACAATAATAATGCTGGATCGCTGCATCGTCAAAGTAACTGTCTTGTGTAATAATGTAATAATATGTTATTGATTCCGAGATAAAAATTTGATACTATAGTCGACCCCCAAGTGTTACAAAGTGGGAAAGAAATGAACAAAAATATATAACAAAAGAAAAGGCAGTATGTTTAGTGAGTAATAAAGATTGTAAATGTATCTTCAGAATTTACTACCTTCCACAGTTGTCTCACCACGTTTCGACTAATTCATCCTCTGGCCTTCTTCAGGTGGTTAACCGCAACGGGATAGGGATGCTGAGTTTTATAACCGTATCCGGTCCTGGATATGACCTTAAACTATCACCGATCGTGAGGCCTCAGCTTACGGGCTTTGGGGAGTGTGGAGCCACCCTTTAATTGCCATTGTTCCCAGGTCTACTCCGACCCGGAGTGTAGTACCTGTTAGGGTTCCAACTATGGGTTAAATTGAAACTGACTAAAAAAAAAAAAAATCTATACATTATTAAAAACTTTAAAAAAAAAAACACTGGATTCGGCATTACATAACCTGAAAAGGGTTGATATGTGTAAAACAAACAAACAAACATAACTGTATCCCCAGTAATTACTGTTTTCCATAATTGTTGTTTTTGTCTCACCACATAACAATACTCAGCATTTCCTATCCTGTCGCGTCTTTTTATTATTTTTTTACATAGGGGTCACCACTTATCAAGGTCCGGAGGCCACTCGAGGATAAGGGCTACTGAGTGTACAGTAATCAATGGGATTAATATAGTAATCGTTAGTAGTGAAAATTTGGTAAATTGGATTACTTAAGGGGACGGTTTATCAAGAATTTGTTTATGTTGGACTTGAAGACAACCAAATTGTAGTCAAATAGGGAAACAAGCAAACGGAAGAGAGTTCCACAGGCGTGCAGTTCTTAGAAAGAAGCTTTATTCATGGGATCTACGTTTTGAAAAGAAAAAAAGGGCATCCCTCACTAGATTACGAAGTCTATTTTGAACTCTGTCAAGGCAGTATAAGCTGCTTCTAGCAGCTCCTTCCCAGATGGGCCGAAATGTGGTGGGAGAACAACTATGAAGATGGGGATAAAAGTCCGTAAAAAAAAAATGGATGCACAAATTATGAAGCCTCATCTCAAAAGATTTCAAAAATTAAAATTAATTTTTAAAAATGGTTTAAAACCATTTTTATTTTATGGAGAGAGGAGTAATATTAAATAAGGATTATTTTGAAGTTGCGAACAGTTGGCTGAGATGGCGGAAATTTTCTGTTTCTATGTCTATCCTTGTAGCCATGTCACTAGTAAGGGTGCTGGAGGTAAACGTTTTGTCTGGGCTGACGTTATCCGCCTGATAGTCAGGGACCCGAACCTTGGATTAACCACTAAGGAGGCTGTCCTATCAGCAGGTGCAAAGTACTGGGGCTGCTGTATTGCCATTTGGTGAATGGATTCTGGACTATGCAGTAGCTTCTGGTGGGGCCTCTCGATGCCATACTAGTGGGTAATTGTTACGGCTTTACCTTATCATTAACTACAAATAAAAAAAAAAAAAAAAATTCTTCGTTTCTTTTTCTCTCTTAATTTCCCCTCTCTGTCCTGCTCTAAGTAAATCTGTCGACCTAGTCCACAAATTCCAAAATTTCATCATGACAAGTTTCAAGAAAAAATACACGATTAAACCCGGTTCCCCAACTTCCAACGTAGACCCCTACTACCATGTCTCCTTCTCCAACATCAGGGGTCTTCGTTCTAACCTTCCAGAGGTTGAAACCCAATTACAGGAGACTAAACCAGACCTTTTATTTTTAAGTGAAACTGGCATTGGACAGGCTATTTCCCTAGATGAGTTTGCAATTTCAGGATACTCTAACTTAACTTCTAAATCTGACCCCCAAGATCGCCATGGGCATGGAATATGTGCCTATATTAAAGATAGCTTTCCATGTGGGAGGGACATCTCCAGGGAAGATCCTAACTTACCCTATATGTGCTTCCGGGTTGCTTTAGCTCACACTACTGCATTTATATTTACTCTCTATCGCCCCCACAACAGTGGAGTTACTATCTTTCAAAGCATATCTGAGAAAATTGACCAAGTCCTTTCTACTTATCCTTCAGCTAACATTCACGTATGTGGAGACTTCAATGTTCACAACGTTGAATGGTTGACCCACTCAAACAAGACCGATGATGAGGGGAGGTTCTGTCATGATTTCTCCATTGCCTATGACCTCACTCAGATTGTTCAGGAACCTACCCGTGTGCCCGATAATGATGGCCAGTATGCGAGCCTACTAGACCTTTTTCTCACAACTTGCCCTGAACTATGTTCAGTTTCTGTTCTGTCGCCTCTTGGATCTTCCGACCACTCTGTTGTATCAATTAAGATAAAAATGAAATGTAATAAGTCCCCAGATGTACCTCTTCATCGTACAGTATATCGATACACTAAGGCTGACTGGGATAGCTTCCGTACATTTATATCTGATCTACCTCTGCATTCCATGTTTAAAAAGGATGTGTCCTCTATAGTATTAGACCTAACTGAATGGTTAATTGTAGGTATTGACCATTTCATACCCTCTAAAAAGTTTCAGAAAAAACCTAACAGCCAGCCATGGTTCTCTCCAGAATGTGCTGCTGCCATTGCGCACAGAAATCACTTTTTCCACTGCTTCAAACGTAATAGATGTATGGAAACTAAAGCCGTTTTCAGGACTGCCAGCAACCATTGTAAGAAAGTAATAAGGAACGCAAGAGAGTTGTATGCTCAATCTGTTAACTCCAAAGTAGCTGAGCAGCGGCTTGGTTCCCACCAGTTTTGGCAAATAGCAAACAGAATCCTGAACAGAAGCGTGTGCTCCATCCCAACTATTATCAATGGACCTGAGGTAATCTCGTCAGCATCAGACAAAGCCAAACTCTTTGTCAAGAACTTTGCAGCAAATTCTACCCTTTGCGACCAAGACCGCCAACCCCCAATATTTCCTCCTGTATCAGAAAACACGCTATGTGATATACGTATATCTGTACGTGATGTTGCGAAGCTAATCAAAAACCTTGATTCGAGTAAAGCAACTGGCCCTGATGGTATTCCAATTATAATACTCAAAAAACTTCGTCCTGAATTAGCGCCCATACTTACAAAACTGTTTAAACGTTGTCTTAAGGAGAATAGTTTCCCATCTCCCTGGAAAACCTCATCAGTATGCCCTGTATTTAAGAATTCAGGTGATCGCTCATCCCCCTCTCAGTACAGGCCAATAAGTCTCCTGTGCGTCATGAGTAAGTTGCTAGAATCTGTGTTAAATACAGAAGTAATCAAACATCTCAACAAAAATAACCTTCTTAGTGACACTCAATATGGTTTCCGTTCTGCTAGATCTACAGCAGATGTCATTACAGTTATATCGCATAGGATTAGCAAATCTCTCGACGGTGGCAATCTTTCTAGAGCAATTGCTCTTGACATATCTAAAGCCTTTGATAGGGTATGGCATAAAGGTTTACTTCATAAGATCGCTAGCTATGGTATAGCTGGAAAAGTCTTCTCAATTATTAAATCATTTCTTTCTGATAGGTTCATAAGAGTAGTAGTTGAGGGGCAAAAATCAGAAGCTCACAGTATTAATGCCGGTGTCCCTCAGGGATCCATCCTGGGCCCAACTCTTTTCCTGATCTACATTAATGATCTTCCAAATCATATCCTTACATCATTTGTAGACATTTATGCTGACGACACTACCATTTATGGTAGCACATCTAAGACAGTAAACGACCAAGTTCTCTCCAATTCTCTCTCCTCTGATCTTGAGCACGTAGTACAATGGGGAAAGGAGTGGCTGGTTACTTTTAATGCATCTAAAACCAAGCTTCTCTCTTTACATCATCAACATTCTAATCCACATTTGTCATCAATTGAAATGAATGGCTCTCGTCTTCAGGAGGCCTCAAGTTTTGACAAGCTTCTGGGCTTGACCATTACTCCTGATCTTAAATGGAACACGTATATCAAATCTGTTGCCAAGGCCGCTGGAAAAATGGTGGGATCTTTCTATCGATCCAGTAGATATCTCACTGCTGATGCTATTCTCTACCTATATAAGAGCCAGGTACGTCCAAGGATGGAATACTGTTGCCACATCTGGGCAGGAGCTGCTAGAAAGGACTTGTCCTGCCTTGATAGAGTTCAAAATAGACTTCGTAGCCTCGTAGGAGATGTCCTTTTCTCCTCCTTGCAACCTCTATCTCACAGAAGAGATGTTGCGAGTTTGTCTCTGCTGTATCGTTATTTTCATGGAAAGTGTTCAACTGAGCTTCAATCTTTGGTCCCCCCTCGCCAAACTTTCACAAGAAACACTCGTCTAGCTGTAAACACTATCAATAATTTCCCCCACTCTTTATCTGTGGCTAAACCTAAACGTAGATTCCATGAACAAAGCTTCTTTCTTAGAACTGCACGCCTGTGGAATTGTCTTCCGTTTTCCTGCTTTCCGGCTGACTACAATTTGGTTGTGTTCAAGTCTAAAGTAAATAAGTTCTTGATGAGCCGCTCCATATAAGTTATTAAATTTACCAAATTTTCATTACTAATGATTACTATATTGACCAATTTCTACTGTACACTCTTTAACCCTTATCCTTGAGTGGCCTCTGGGCCTTGATAATGTGGTGATGCCTTTGTAAAAAAAAAAAAAAAAAAAAAAAAAGTTAATAAAAACAATGTATTACGTATTACGTTTAAATACTTTGGGGGGGGCGCGCTTCTACACTATTGGGACGAAATTTCAGAAATTGTAATACTGAATCTCATATGAAAACAAATGGTATCTACGTATTCCTCATATTTTTTAAGATGATTATATCCAAAAATTACGAAAATCGATAAGGTAGAAAATTATTTATTAAAAAAATAAAAAATAAACAATAGAATTTCATGAAACCGATCGTAAGGCACAGGAGAGTTCAAAAGGGAGGTAATTTCCCGTTTTGATTTAAACAAGATGGCGGCAATTTTTCACCTGCTAACACGATTAAAGTTTTGTTTAATAATTCAGTAATATTCAGGTAATTTCGACTGCATAATTTAGAAGCTACCATTATAACTTATTAGAATTGACAAAAAAAAATCAGTGGAAACCATTGTTTTTTATCTGAAAACTCCATTTATCGACTACAAAATCTCGTCCCAAGTCTGTAGAAGCATCTCCCCCCCCCCTTTTTTTTATTCGTCAAAAAGATAAAATATCGCTGCCACATCGAGGGGGGGCAGTTCAGAACAAAGCCTTTCTTGCCTTGACAGAGTACAAAATCGATTTGATAACATCTACCATTTACTAAACATATACATTCGAAAAAGTTGTCAAAAAACAAATATATATCAAGTAATTGTTATCAAAATATTGTTAGGAACTCGCTCAATATATGTTACCGTGACATAGGCTGACATATATTCATTCGGTGGGTTTTTAAGAGTATTTTTTATAGTTTTAACTCATTTTCCCAAACTTAATACGTTCAACACAGTCCGCCGCCATTTGTATTTTTCAAATACATCGGTAAACACTGTTTTTCGAGCCGAATTTACATGAAATAAAAACACACAAAAAAATTAGCCTGTTTGGTAGAAAAGTAACGTATCTTGCCTTTGATAACATTTACTTCTTCTTTTTTTTTTTTTTTTTTTTGATAACTTTTTCGAATCTGTGCATATAGTGATACAAACTCAAAATTTATCAATTTACGTATTTGAATTCTGGACAATTTTTTCGAATCTTTGTGGGTTGTAAAACAAACCGTCATTATTTTCATGGTAGATGCTCGACCGAGCTCCAATATCTGGTTCCTCCCTGTAAAACATTTGCAGCAAAAAAAAAAAAAAAAAAAAAAATTTAATCTATCTACAACCACTGCAAAGAATTTTATGTTCTCCCTTTGCATCTAAAACGAATCTAATATGAAGAAAATTTCTTATCATGAATTTCCCCATTTGTGAAAGGCGATAGCGCAGGGCTGCTTTCCAGGCGAATACAACATAGTCGTTTTAGCTATAATGCGTCAACAACATAAACTTTGTCCGTGTTCCGTTTAGTAAAGCCGAAATTCATTTTACTCTCAATAATTTAGGTGACTGATATAGGATTTAACCATAATTGTTTCCGTCCTAGACGGCTAATACGGTTCTGGGCCCGAAAATCCCCGGAGATTACACCATTCCTGTAATGACCTGATCCCTGTTAGTTGCAGTTTAATGCTGGTTCAGTCCTAGGAGGTTCACTCTCCCAGGCTTTGTCTTCTCTTTGAGAAGGGGGTTAGTTTACTGTTAATCGCTTGAGGCGCCCTTATTGGGAATGCCAACGAGGCTGGCCAGGCACTTTTCTTGCCCCTCCTTCATGGAAGGGGGGGGGGACTTCTCAATCCCACTTTCCGACTCTGGTGTGACAGTTTTTGCCGGTGGGAGAGAACTAAAGAATCTTCTATCATAAAGAATTGATATGCCGGAAAATAAATAAATAAATGAAATTAAAAAAAAACGGAAAAGGACAACAAAAAACTCCCTTAAAACACAGAGAGAGAGAGAGAGAGAGAGAGAGAGAGAGAGAGAGAGAGAGAGAGAGAGAGAGAGAGAGAATAAAAATCCCTTTTTGTTTTTTATTTATTCCCTCCCCTCAACCCGCCTCTACTATCTTATGCGAGAATGATAGCCAAATGCAAGTTATAATTAAGCGAGTAGTCGCCCGTGGATTTGTAAGTACTAAAAATATACATGTGCACCTATATATATTTATATCTACATAACATAAAAACAAATAACAACGCGTTGTCGGATCTGTTTTTTCATTCGAGTGTTGTTGCGCAAGCGAAAAGAACTCGAATATATTTCTTCTTGTCCGTGTGTGCGCGCCGGTGTTTTACTCCGTGACGCACCGTCGGATACCTCGGATTCCTCGCTGCTTCTCATCCCCTCTCAAGATGGGGGATCCGGCGACCCAAGATGGGGGTAACCGAGAGTTTGAAAACGGGACGGATGGTGTTGAAAACCGCAAAGACAGCGACGCCGATTCCGTCACGCCGACCTTAAAGGGTCGGTTAAACCCTCGACGCAGACGGACCCGGAGGAATATTTGTTTTACGCTTGATAAGGTAGGTCGGTATTTTTACGATCAAGATAAAATACGGTAAAGATTAAGAGGAACGATTAAAAAAAAATTTTTTTTTTTAAGTGTGTGTGTGGGGGGGGGCTTGTTAAGATAATCGACAGATCGATTTTTTATATGTGTCGTTTTAAGCAAAAACAATATTACGTATTTAATTGTCATGTCGAAAATAGTAATATATCCAAAATATTACGAAAATTCATCTAGTAGAAAGTTATTTTTAGATAAATATGATTTTGACGGAAAATTGGGTAAAATTGGATTTTTCTTGGATGTTATAAAGTAAACGATGAAGAGTTCACACACAGGAGATATAACTCGGAACATAAAGATTTAGATTACACCGACATTTGTACCATATAGCAATAGAGTCTATGGTACAGACATTTCTTTTTAATAAAAATACAATGACTCTTCTATTTTTGCTTAAAACATGTTTTTAAAAAAAAAAATCGATCTGCAAAAAGTGCCCGGGCAGCCGCATCGGCATTCCCTGGTAGGGGCACCCCGGGCGATTAGCAATAAGCTAAATCATTTTCTCAAAGAGAGAAGGCAATGCCTGGGAGGGTAGACCTCTTGGAACTGCACAGGGCCCAATCATCAGGGAGGGCGGACAAGATAAAGTTTAGAATCACGACAGGAACTACACTTTGCTCCTAGCAAGAAAAGTAATGATAAAAACATTTTTTTAAATGTTACAGGTATAATGTTGCAGTAGTATATAATATAGTAATACATTTCTCCAGGCAAAAAAAAAACAAAACAAGTTGCACGAAACCCCGGTGTTGCCCGGGATTGAATATATCCTTTTGCGTTCCATCATATAATCTTTTTTCTCTTATGTTTTTCTTATTATTTGGCTATATGGGCTTTCGTAGGTTGACTAGTCAACATATCCGACTGGTGCTGCTGATGTCACGTGGTGATTTTAAAATTTCGAAATGCGGATCTAGGGACGAAATGTGTTTTAATAGTTTTTAATGCAAAAAAAAAACAAAAAACTACTTTTGTTTGCGTTTTCTTTTGTCAGACAATTTTTTACCGAAATCTTTTTCATTTAACAAGAATTTGAATAAAAGGAAAAAAAAAAACGGCAAACGAAAAGGAAGTTGTGATAACTTTTTTCATTGCGAAAATAAGAAAAAATGCGTTTTAATAGTTTTTTGACGCAAAAACTAATAAAATGAATTACCCACTTTTTTTTTGCATCTTAAAATAGTTATTTTGAAATAATTGGACTGAACTTTCGTTCATTATTTAATTTTATATCATTTTATCTCGTCTTATTTCTGAAGTTAAAGAAAAGAAAATTGCAACTATTTTTTTTTAAATAAATGTTATTCTTAAAAAAGATAAAAATGAAAAAAAAAAAAAAATTCTCCAAAACTTTAATTCAAACGAACTAATCTCGTGATGAACCAATTATCACTCAACGATGCAACACATACGCCACGTTACTAACAAAAGAAGCTGAATTATCAAAATAAAATACTGAGATTGTAGGACATATGCTATCGATGACAATATATGCCAAACAGATAAGCCTTTTCTATATAATCTAAATATCTATAAAAGTGAGAATGTGTGCGTGTGAAGACACTTCTTTTTTTTTTTTTACATGGGGGTCACCACTTATCAAGGCCCGATGGCCACTCAGGGATAAGGGTTATTGCGTGTACAGTAATCAATGAGATAGTATTGTAGTAGTCATTAGTATTGGGGGTTTTGATAGTGTCTTACTTAAGGGGGCAGTTTGTCAGGAATTTGTTTATGTTGGACTTGAAGACGTCCAAGTTGTAGTCAGGTGGGAAGCAGGCAAGCGGCAGAGAGTTCCACTGGCGTGCAGTTCTAAGAAAGAAGCTTTGCTCATGGAATCTACGTTTTGATTTAGGCACAGATAGGGAGTGGGGAAAATTTTTGACAGTAGTTTCAGCCAGACGGGTGTTTCTTGTGAAAGATTGGCAAGAGGGGACGAGGGATTGGAGCTCAGACGAGCACCTGCCATGGAAATAACGATAAAACAAAGATAGGCTCGCAAGGTATCTTCTGTGGGAGAGAGGTTGCAGGGAAGAGAAAAGGGCATCCCCCCACTAAACCACAAAGTCTATTTTGTACTCTGTCACGGCAGGATAGGCTGTTTTTAGCAGCTCCTGCCCAGATGTGGCAGCAGTACTCCATCCTTGGACGTACTTGGCTTTTATACAGATATTGCATCAGTAGTGAGATATCTTCTGGAGCGGTAGAAAGATCCAACCATTTTCCCAGCGTCCCTGGCAACACATTTGATGTATGTGTTCCATTTCAGATCAGGAGTAAAGGTCAACAAGCTATATACTGAACGAATTTTTTATCCATAGACTTGAAATTTGATTATAGAGTATTCAGACTCGTGGAAAAGTTTTTAATCGGTTTTCATCCAGAAAAAGGGTTGCTAAGGAGGTCAAAATTGAAAAATTGCTGCGTGTAGAGTCATGGGATTTTTCTCTGTTTGCCAAGTGTTTTACGAATGCACATGCGTGAATCATTCATGACAGATTATTTATGTTAAGAATAAGTAGGTTTGAAAACACTTTTTAAAGATCGAGTCACGCTGGCATAATGGTTATTGTACTTGATTCACTGTCTTTGGGTTTTAGTTTCAATCATTTTTGATTATTATTTACAAGAAGTGAACTGTTTAGAAAAATCATAATACTCGCATGCACACGTCTCAGTTTCTGTATGAAATTAATATTTATGCATATTTTACGACCAGGTGGCTTGCTAGTAGATATATAATTGGTCTGGAAGTTAATTGGCTTCTTTTTACATATATTCAGTATTCGTGAGCAGTAGATTTCATTTAACACAGAGATGAGGGCCTTGATGGAGGTTATCGCTCTTATTAGCAACAGAAACTGAAGAATCAAAGTAAAATATTAAGATTGTAGGACGTATACTATCGATGACAATATATGCCAAATAAGCAGACTCTTCTTTACAGGGTGGAATGATAAAAGTGTCGCCCTAAAGAAAACAAGACTACAGCTTTAAAACTGTTATTAAAAAAATCAATTCAGGTAACTTGATTATGTAGTACAGCTGACATCTATTCAATGTAGCCGCCTTCAGCCTACATCACCACTTCGATATGGGTCCGGAACTAGGAGCATGCCTTTTTCACAAGCACTAGCAGGAGGTTCATGAATACTCAGCAGATGGCGGCGATCAGGATGGCCTTGGTGTTGTGGGAGGTCATGTTGGTGATGTTTTCAACGTATGACCAAATGAAGTAGTTCAGCGGGTTCAGATAGGGAAAAGAGGAGAGGAGGGGGTGGGGCAGAGAGAGAAGGGTACAAAGTCGTAGCACTCCTTCTGAAGCCAAGCCTGGGTCTCTTTGGACTTGTGCTGCCACACCCAGGGTCTGCCACCTGATTGCACCAGGGGATCACCACTCTTCAGCACATCCAGGTACACTTTGGTGTTGACTTTCAAGCCGACTTCGCAGATGTGAGGTGACATGATGTGGTCCTCACTTGAGACCAAACCATAGACCATAACCATGACTGGAAACTTTGTTTTCATCATGCTGGGCACTTACCTGTTATTCATGGCAATCCAGCGATGCATTTAGAGGGTTCTGGCAATGGTCCTGTTGTCATAACTTGGATTGGTAGAGAGCATGAGTTGTACAGTGGCTCATCTCCAATCTCGCTCATTGAACATTGTGCCACTTTCAGACATGACAGAAGGCTCCTTTCACTCTTGGGATTTGTACACAACTGACCAACTAGCAGATGGTCTACAAAAAAAAAACGGTTTTCATCAAACGGAAATGGAATCATGTTGTCTTTTCTAGAGTGACAATTTTATCGTTCCACTCTGTATTATCCAGTGCCATTCACTTTAGGTGAAGAAGAAAGTGTCTAGGGAATATCGAATTCACCAGCAGAATCTGGTCGCATCTATATCCCCATTAGGGGAAATGACAATGTTAGGTTGTTGCAGTTCTTGCAGGGAGCAGTCTATGCTCTCCTACATACAGCACCTGGTATTCTCAAACGGTCACCCATCTGGTACTAACCAAACTCAACATTGCTTAACATATCGAATGAGAACCAGTATGTTAATGTGATTATACCATATTTTTTTAGCTATTTACTAAATAATTACCTATATAAACGGTAGATGTGTGTATGTATATGTGTGTGTGTCTGTGTGTAAATATTTAACCGATAAACTCTTTAAACTACTGGTCACAATTAACAGGAAATAGTAATCATACACAAAAGATGGTTTATAACGAGTAAAATCTTTGGTTGGATGGATGAATAACGCGTACTGAAATATGTTGACAAGTTGAAATGCAAAAATGTTAATTTTCACTTTGCCAACGTCTTTCTGTTGCTTTTACGCATGCGCAAGTTCATTCATAGCTTGAATTGGTTTAATTTTAAATCTTTATTATCTATCGATAGCTCACATGATATAGAATGCGGCTGCATGGCTAAATGTGTTTTGGTTTCGATTCTAGCTGATGCCAGCCAAATTATTTTTTTTTTTAACTTTTGAAATCAGTACTATATATTAGGTACAATATAATATTCAATAGAGAATTGGTTTTGTATTAATAAATATGAAATCTGTATGAATTAAAATATATTTAAGCGTATTTTAGGACCGGGCAAGGTCGGTCGCCTTACTCCACCCCATCCATCCATAGCCTTGAACCCCTGGTCTAGCTAGTAAACATTGTAAGGAATTCATGTTTCAACATTTCCATGTCTCGTCAGCAATCCAAATTGGATTCCTGACGAGACATGGAAATATTGAAAGGTAGATTCCTTACAATTTTTATATAATTTTATTTATTTATAAGCTTTAGACATGTATCGAGCACTTTTGAAAAAAATGGTGGTTTTTAATTTATATTAACAACTAGCATTTAAGCCCAGCGTTGCCCGGGTGTTTGGAGATATATGTTGAGAAAAAAAAAATATGTCAATTTTTTTAACTTTGACCCCTATTATGACCCTTTAACATTTAATGTTTTGGCCTCAAATCAAGTTATTAAGTTAGATCCATGTCCAAGGAACCTATATCTAAAATTTCAAGTGTTTAGACCCAAAATTGTCAGAGGAGTTTGGTAGATTTCTCAAGGGTCAAATCGTTGAACTTTGACCCCTTAACAGCCCAATTTCTGCCCGAAAACAGATTGCAAAGATTTTCCCAAATCTTAATACCCTGTATATCAAATTTTGAGTCTGTAGACTGAAAATTGACAGTTATTGCGTAGGGAAATGTACACACAGACGGACACACACACACATTCACTTTTATAAATATATAGATATACCTGAACTTATATGTATCCATTCATCCATAGCCTTGGGCCCCTCGAGTGGCATAGGCCATCCACAACTTTGTAGATGTTTTTATTTTGGGGTGAGGGTGCTGGCCCCACGCCCAACCTTCCCAGAAGGTACATACAGCGCCTAGCCTTTCCAAATGGTCACCCATCTTGTACTGGCCAGGCTCAACGTTGCTTAACTTTGGTGATCTGGTGAGAACCAGTGTCTCAACATGATTGTACCCCACCCCGCTAGTAAATAAATAAACCGAGTTTCTGCATTAGTCTCAAACAGCAAAGACAATCCTAAAACTGAAATTTAGTTAATTACTCTGAATGCCAATGTTATTATACGAAATAGTCCAATTGACATGACACACAAAAAAAAATAGGCACTTTTTTTTATACATTATTAAAAAAGGATTGGTACGTGCGATAGAGCATCATTAATATGGATGGACTTGGTAAAATCTTAAACTAATAAAGTTTATCATTATGAATTATGGAATATATATTTTAGGCAACAAGGTATGTGATATAGTGCATATGAGCTCGTGGGAAAATAGAAGCAGCAGCGAAAAATGCGCATATGCAAATTAGAAAGTGTGCGCGACTTCGCACAACAAGAAAAAGAGAAAGGACACCACGTGCTCGACAGGGAAGAAAAGTGCGCATCGAAAAAATTGAGGCTGTGGCTAGATGAAGGAGAAACGCGAGCTCGGCTAGATGGACATGTGGCAGCAAGAGACATTTTAAGTGGTATCGAGAGTAACGTGTTATAAAAACTTTTGTTAAAAAAGAGAAAAAATGCTGACCCGGATTTTTATTTATTTCCTTCGTTTGTTTATAATTGCAACAAGGTTTATAACATATTTTTGTTTTAAGCTATGCCGTTTAATAGAGTCGTCCCCCCCAAAAAAAACTCATACCCACCTCCTGAACGAGAAAAAAAAAACAGTAAAATGTAAAACTAATGCAATATTTATTGCTTATATCCATCTAAAATATATAAATAAATATATATATATATATATATATAATATATATATACACAGGTGGCAAAAAGAAAGTTCGCACTTGTAGTTTTTTCAAAAACTGCAAATTTAAGCTAAATTTAATGTAACTGTTTAAACAAACTATACCACATTTGATTGGGTTTTTTATTCTTCTATAATTTTACCTGTTCAATTTTGACTTTTAATTGAAATATTCTAGTGCGAACTTTCTTTTTGCCGGCACTGTATATATATATATATATATATATATATATTTATATATAAAATAAACTCATTTTTCCCCTCTGATTTTGACCTTAATAGGATTAAAAATCAAGACATTTCATGCAAATGTACAAACTGCAGCACAATATCGGAGGTGTGTTATAGGCCTATTATCTCTCCACTTCCTTGATAATCGTAGATTCCTATATTTTTTCTGCTGAGAGTTCGCCGTGTTTTTGTTTTTTTTGTTTTTGTTTTTCCGAACATGTCCAACATTTTTTTCCCCTGATTTATGCTTTTTGTTTTTCCGATTTTTTTTTTTTTTCGTTTGTTTGCTGTTTTTTGGTTTTGCCGATTTTTAAAAAAAAGTTTAACATCGTTTTTTTTTTAATATTTAAACAGGGTTATTTCTTCGCTTATTCTTTACTTTACCCCGCACCCCACCCCTTACACACCTCCAAACAACCAGGCAAAGCCGGGTACCCCCACTAGTATATAAATAGTAATATACATAGATTTATTCATTTATTTAATAAGGGTATATATCAATTGGGGGTTTTAGATAAAAAGGAACTCAAAGCATGTGAGGACACTTCTCAACCTATATACTCAACGAATTTTTAATCTACAGACTTAAAATTTGGTATATAGGTTATTCAGATGTATTGAAAACTTTAATAGGATTTCATCCAAAAAAAGGGGCTTCTCAGGGGTCAAAATTGATATGTGAGAGTCGTCGGAATTTTCTCTTTGCCAACTGTTTCACGATTACGCATGCATGAACGGTTCCCATTACAGATTCCTTATGTTAAGTATAAGTCGGTTTGAAAACACTTTTTGAAGAGCGTCTCATGCTGGCTTAATATGTATCATACTTGACTAATTGTCTTTAGGTTTTGGTTTCGATCTCAGCTTGTGTATTTTTTTTTTTTTTTTTTTTTGCAAGAAGTGAACTAGTGTAATACTCGCATGTCTTAGTTTTTGTCTGAATTAAAATCTAATATTCATGTGTATTTTACGACCAAGCAACGCCGGGCAGCCTACTAGTGTGTATATATATATATATATATATATATATATATATATATAGTGTGTGTGTGTGTGTGTGTGTGTGTGTGTGTGAGAAAAAGAGATGGCTGACACATTTACTGAATAGCATCATTTTCTAAAAATAAATTTACGATAAGTAGGGGGCACTGATTAAGGTGTTAGGGATAGGAAAGCTTTAACTGATACAAAGATACCAGTGTGGGTCACACGCCTCCCTCCATGGGGATCATCCTCATCACAACGATGCTCTGTGAGATGCGCCCGTTCACTGATCCGCCGCCACTGGGAGAATTTTCCTCGCACAATAGATCCTTATTTACATTTCTACAATATCTCCTTTTTATATTCTTGCACTAATGGTCCTATCAGTTGATATGCTCCGTTGACTCTTTCCTCTCTAAAGATTACACCAACGGTTAATTTGAAAAATTATAAATGAGTTCATTTATATATACTGCAATATATATATATATATATATATATATATATATATATAGTAAGTTATGAAAATATATATGGCTATTGAGCTACACAGAATGTTCTGCGTTTCATTCTTGTGAGAATTCATTGGGCTTATGTGAAAAGTTGTGGTTATCGCATGTTTATATATATATATATATATATATATATATATATATATATATATATATACATACACATACATAAAATAAGCATATATTCATAAATAACTCTCTAAATATATATATATACTAGCAGTTCAGCCCGGCTTTGCTTGGGCCCTATGTACAGTTCAAAACTTGCCTTACGTGTGAATACACTATGTAAGATTTCAAATGTTTAGACCAAAATTTGTCTGAGTAATTTTGTAGAGACTGCAGAGGTTATGTTTTTAACTTTGACCCCAATTTTGACCCCTTAACATTTATTATTTTGGTCTCAAATCAATATCCAAAGTTTTACCCATGTCCAAGTTATCTACATCTAAAATTTCAAGTCTTTAGACCCAAAATTGGTGGAGGAATTTGGTAGAATCTGCAAAGGTTAACTCTTTCAACTTTGACTTTTTGGCAGACAAATTTTCGCCCCAAACTGATTAAAATGCTTACTGCATGTCTGAATACCCATTACATATAAATTTCAAATGTTTAGACCCAAAATTGGTGGAGTAGTTTGCTAGACACTGCAAAGGTCAAATCTTTTGAACTTTGACCCCTTCGTAGCTCAAATTTTCGACCCAAACCGATTAAAAAGTTTGCCCTATCTCTGAATACCGTTTATGTAAAATTTCAAATATTTAGACCAGAAATTAACTGAGTAATTTGGTAGAGACCGCAGCAACAATCAATCCGTTAAAAGGAAATTACACTCCGATTCCTTTTGACGGATTGATTGTTACTATTTCTCCTGATAAGTTAATGGCATAACAGATTCACTGATTGATATAATAATTAAGTGATTATGTGCTATGAAACAGATACTGTCAAGAATTGTAAATATCAACTGAATTAAAGGAATAAATCATAAGATGGTCAACATCATGAATTTTGGAATATAGTTTTTTGTCATTTATTTACTATATATATATATATGTGCATGCCTATATATATATATATGTGTGTGTGTGTGTATATGCATGTATGTGTATGCATGTATATGCATATATATATATATGTGTGTGTATGCATGTATATATGTATGTGTATGCATGTATATATATATATATATATATATATATATATGTATGTAATTGTATGCATCTATATGTGTGTATGTATGTATGTATGTGTGTATAATATACAGGTAATACATATATAATCCACAAGTTTCATATTGACTAACAATCATGAGTGTGGCTTATAGAACTGTATATCCCGTTGGACGATATTGCTTCTTTTTATTGGGGGGGGGGTGAAAAATTGTTCGCACAAGTATTCACACGTTTTTCAATGAGCGGAAGTCGATGCTCCGACATAACTCGTTGGATAACTGGGTAATTTTGTTACCTGTCGCCTATAATTGATGTCATGTTGGCTAATTTTTGGTTTAGGAATGTCGGTGACTGATTTTGCACAAAGGTGGTCTATTATTATTTTTTGATTTTGCTCTCGGCGGTTGAGTGACCACTCAGTGCATTGGCGATTCAAAGGGAAGCCTAATTTGAGCCCTTGTACATGTGAGTATTACTCTGTCTAATGTTCATATCACCGAGGTTCGCCTTCACATCATTTTGGCAACCTAGGAGCTGGCTTGACACACCAGCCCTTTCTTTTGTTGGAATGACGTGCATCCTTCCATGCATGATCTCCTCCTTCCGAAGCAGGATTTCGTACCGCTCACCTGAGATGTTCCTACCTGAGAATGTTTTGTTAAAGCACACACACACACACACACACACACGTGTGTTTTTTATTATTTGTCAGAAAAAGTTTTTAAAAATTTTTTAAAAGGTATAATTAAGCAGACGATTTCTGTTATTTTAATGTTTGCTTAAATGAAAAAATGCCACCTAAATATGTACAATATCTATCTATTATATAAAAAGAACTTTGCGTGTCTGAGTTTGTTCCTATGCACACCAAAACGGCAGAGCCGATTTTGATAAAGTTTCACACAAATTTACTTCATATATCTGGTCGTGTTCTTAGATAGGTTTTGTATTGGAATGTCTTTGATAAGTAATAAGTTAAAAATCTGATAACGAAAAATCAGGTGATTTTGACCAAAGATAACACTTTCCACAGCCTAACATCACAAGTGCATTTGAGACGTTTTATTACCGCACAAGCAGAAAGGCCCGACATATAAAATCAACATCAAATTCTTTGATATGACAGGACGCGTTTGAAATGACTCTCTGTTTAGAGCACATCTGAACCATGATACTTGACTTTTTCATTTTAAACTTAAATTCAAGTCATTATATATAAAAAATAATTTTATAAAATCAACAGTAGGTTCTCTACAGTGCAATATAGACTACAATATATTGTGGGCTAAGTCACTGTGGAGAGACATGTGAAGCGTTCTCCTTGTGCACTGCGATGGGTCCCCAACTAGAGCAGGCAATAAATCGATTTGATTGAAAAATGGACGATGTAACCGATTTCGATGACAATAAAAATATGGGAGTGTGAAACATCCGTTGATCATCATTCAATCCTGGGAAACATCGGGTCTCCCTGCTAGTAATTAAATAAATACATGAAATTGCTCTTCAGCGAATAAGACAGGATGTTTAATTGTTTAAATCTAAGAAGTAAAAAAAACAAACAAATAAATATTAGTGTTTTTTTAGTATACTGGAGCTGCAGACATAAAAATACACTTGTAGGAGTGATCTATAAATGTTAGTTTTACTGATAGTTTAAAATCAATAAACATTCATTAATATGAGCCATGAAGAATTAAGCTCTAAACAAACAAATAAAAGAATCGTTTTTGGCATCGGAAAAAAGGCACAAATTTTTCTGATACTGATTCGGATGCCTCAAAAAATTCAGATTTTTTTTTTCGATTCTTAACATTTATTAATCGTCGCATTAATTTAACAGGCAAATGAAAATAAATTGGTGTCGAAACAATGCGGAAAAAATAATGAAACCACATTTAACACTATCAGACCTGAGCTACTGGACCTAATTTGCCTCTGTGCCTCCTGGGTAAAATTGCGAAAAAAAATTGTAAACGCGTTAGTAACTTTTTGCCTTTAATCTACCACCAGTATTGAGCCTTCATCTGCCAGTCCGCCCAACAGGTGGAGCTCTCCTTGATGCACAGGTACTTTCTGTAGTGGGTGCACCAGAACCTTATCTTCACCTTCTTTTGGGGGCTGTTTTTGTAAGATGCTACAGGGTGCAGTCTGTTGTATCCAAGGGGTTTCTCCATGCACACAGCACAAATTTTGTCAGATGAGGTGCCTGGGGGAATTTCAGGGAAGTGGTTGCCTACCTTCAGGCATTGAGCTAAGGGTTCTTGTTGTCCTCTGTGAACGGCTATAGAACAGTAGTTTCCTACCAGTTCCAAACACAGTGTTTGAATGTGTCTTGTAAAGTACAGAGGTTCTCCAGCAGCGATTGGGAAGCTATTTTTAACTCCTGACAACACAAAAACACGTGGTCGGAAAAATACCGGTTTAGGAGTAACTCAGTATACAGCATTTTCGGAAATTACCGGTATATCTGTAACTCGGTCTGGTAAGGTTAACAACTACAAAAATCCTTTATCACCGACTGCCTTGATAAATAACATCCTACCATCTTTCAAACTCCTCAGCCTAACATTCACAGACAACTTAAATTTGAATACATTGAGGATATTGCTAAGGCTGCTGCAAAGAAGGTGGGCTCCATCTAGCATGTTAAAAAAAATTACTCACCTCAATAGAAGATCCTGCATCTTTGCAAAGCCACAATTCGGCCATGAATAAAATATTGTTCCTATTTGCTTGCCTCCCCACGAGGGCAGAGTTAGACACAAGGTCCATTTTTAATGTAGGGGAAATCCAGCTTCCCCCAAAAAGGGGCACTCTGGATAGGGACAAAAATAAAAATTTGCCTTGATCTAGAAGGATTTCTCTTCCACTGATCGAGGTCAGAAAAGGTGAAGTCTAGTATCAGAACAGATACTACACTTTGCTCCTAGCCAAAAGGCGAAATTGTTGCCGCATCTGAGCTGGTGCATCTGCCTCTAATCTCTTATCTCCGTTCAAAAAAGAGTCTCAAATCGAATATGTCACACACTATCGGCCAAGCTCCAGCCTCTGTCCCATCACCACAATGTCTCATCCCTGTGCCTGCTTTACAAGTACTTGAATGGAATATGCTCTGATGAACTCCTTTCATTTGTGCCCCCTCGATATATGCACTCTCTATTAACCTGACAAGCAGCAAAACCCCACCCCTTCACTGTTGAAGTCCTGAGATGCCAGAAAGCCTTCTACTCTAATAGTTTCTTCCCTTAGACTGCCCAACTTTGGAATTCCCTCTATGTTTCCTACTTCTTTGACTGTATTAACATGCAGGAGTTTAAATACAATGTGAACAGGCATCTCGCTGCTCAACTCCCCTAAGTTCCCTGTTAGGCATGACCCGAAATAGTAGACCTTTACCTCCAAGTGAAAATATGCGTTGTTTGGGTTGACAATGAGTAAAAAAAAAATTTTTTTTTTTTTTTTAACTTTCATAAATCAAAAAACAATATCATACCAAAGAAACTTCTGTTGATTTTATATGCCTGGTCTTAGTGCTTGTGCGTAAGTGGAGCTAGGTAGTAAGTTTTGAAGATGTGCATGGCAAGTAAGCTACACAGAGAACAACCTACAAAAAAAAAAACAATAGATAATAACAAAAATGATAACCATAATTATAATAATTTATAATATAAATCGCACCTGTCTGTTTGAATGTATATATGTATGCCTAAAACTTTCGACAGAGGCGAAGGATTTTCACGAAATTGGTATCGTTTTGAAGCTCGCCCCTTCGGACAACAAATATCAAAAAATTGGCTAAAAACATTAATTCCTTCACCTTCAACTGGGCACTTTTCTATAAAGAGGGGGTCGCTTTTTTCGCCGATATTTTCAAAAGTCATCCCCTCTTTTTGATTGACTAGCCTTTGCCACTTCCGGTTTGGTGATGGACGCAAAAACAAAGACGTCACTTTTTTTTTTTTTTTTTTTTTTTTGCTTAACACACTCCAAACACCCGAGCAACGCTGGGCACCCAGGCCAGTAATTAATAAATGAACAAAAAAAAACAACAAAAAAAACGAATATACTTGTATAAGATGTATGAGAAAAACGTCCAGATTAAAACCAGGTCAGTTTTCAACCCAAAGAAAAGAGAAACCCGATCTCTGTAAAAAAAAAAAAAAAAAAAAAAAAAAAACAAAGAAAGAGGTGAATTACGTCCACGCATCGTCATTGACCTGAATTTACAGACAGACACTATATTTCCATTATTATAAAGATTCATTTAACTATGAAGATTAAAATGATAAATACCTTTTTTTTTAAGTACGAGATGCCTTAAATAAGTTTCCAGACTTTTTCATATGGGCATTTCTATTGATAATACACACATGAAACTCTAGCCCCCTTCAAAGTAATCTCCTCCAGCTGCAATGCACTTGTTATACTGTTCTAATAACTTCTAGAAGGTTCCATGGAAGTCCGCTTGTGCGAACGTGCCAATGACCCTTGCCATAGCCTCTTTCATTTCCTTAATTGTGTCATAATGACAACTTCTAAGGTTTTCCTTGAGCTTAGGGAATAACCAAAATCACAGGAAACAAGGTCTGGACTATGGGGGGGGGTGAAGAACTGTCTTGGTGTCAACTAGTTTATGACAAGGATCTTTTTTTCAAAGCACCCATAGGACAAACTTTGCGCAAATCTTCCACATCTTCAGTTCCTCACGAATAATTGTGTGTACAGTTCCCACACTGACATCAAAGGATGCACTTATTGTTTCTTTAGACACGACTGTCCTTATCCATGAAATTCTTTATTTGGCCAATCAACTCTGGTGTTTTTACTTCCTCACTCCTTCTGCACCTCTCATTATCCTTCACAGACTCCCTGCCTTCCTTGAATCTCTTGTTACTGAAAAACTGATGCTCGATTCATGCAAGATGGTCCAAAAACAGTCTAAAGCATTCCATACGTTTCTGTGGCATTTTTTCCAAGTTTAAAATAGAATTTTCTTGCATATCGTTCCTCTAAAGTGTCTTCGCGTCCAAATTGCATTTCACGGTTCTGGATATGACCTTAAACTATATCCGATATTGAAGCTCCATCTTGCAGGCTCTGGGGAGTGTGGAGCCACCCTTTAATTGTCATTGCTCCCAGGTCCACTCTGACCCGGAGTGGTAGTACCTGTTAGGGTCCCAACTATGGGTTAAATAGAAACTGACTTGAAAAATATATATATATATATATTCAATTAAAAAATTTTCTTCAAAATCACTGGATTCTGCATTAAATAACCTGAAATGGGTTGATATGCCATAAAAACAAACACAACCAGCCTTCCTTGAATCTCTTATGCCACTTAAAAACTGATACTCGATTCATGCAAGATGGTCCAATTGCAGTCTGAAGCATTTCACGCGTTTCTGTGGCATTTTTTCCAACTTTAAAGCAGAACTTTATTGCATATCATTCTTCTAAAATGTCCTCACGTCCAGATTGCAGTTCTGAAATTCACCAGCTGTGATGATCAGGCTTTAGTAGGGTGTATTCCAATTCCCGCTGTAGCTGTTCATTTGAACCTGAAATCATAAAAATTGGTCAGTCATCTCATAAAATGTATAGCAATAACATACTGAATTTTCAATAGTCTACGACAATTTTAAATGCTTGTACAAAAAAGTCTGGAAACTTATTGAAGGCACTTCGTATGTATTGTTCTTTTTTTTTTTTTTGGTTCACAGTGTAGAGTAAATTTCTTCTGTGAATTTCTGTTTGCTTTCTCGTGTGTGCCCTGGGTATTTCATTTTTTTTTTTTTTTTTTTTTTTCTCCATCTGTCTAAGTACTTCCTGTCCATGGAACCATTGACTGGCCTCCACTTCCTTTCCTCTGCCATTGTTTTCACTTTTTCGTTATGAGATTCAGGTCAACGTGCATAACAAGAACAGAATTAACTGTTTTTGCAGACTCTGTTGCATTTTATAAATCCTCCGACTTACGACGTCTCGTATGAAAGGGATGTAAGTCAAGTTTCGGTGTAATTCGGACGTAAATAACTACGTCACTTGGCTAATGTATTGTGATGGGTATTTATTTAGTATCACAAATCTATCTCTCCTTCTCGTTATATATTATACTAGCCTTAGTGCCCGGCGTTGCCCGAGTGTTTGGAGGTGTGTGTTGAGCAAAAAAGAAAAAAAGGGGGTAGTAGGCAGGCAGGCCTGAACCAGTACCGCGAAGGAGGAAAAGAATGTGAAAAAAAAAAAAGTGACGTCTTTACTGTTGCGTCCATCACCAAACCGTAAGTGGTGAAGGTTTAAATTAAGGCTAGTTAATCGGAAAGAGGGGATGACTTTCGGAAATATCAGCAAAAAAGGTGAACCCTCCCTGTAGAAAAGTGCCCAGTTGAGGGTGAACAAATTAATATTTTTAGCTAATTTTTCAATATTTGTGGAGCTTCAAAACGATACCAATCTCATGAAAATCTGTTGCTTCTGTCGAAAGTTTCTGGCAGACATACAAACATACATGCATTTAAACAGACAGGTGAGATTTATATTATAGATGCTATAATTCTGAGGCGTAAAGGAACACAGATTATTGAATCCTGTGGTATCAAGTCTTACAAAATATTTTTAGGAGGTAATATTTTTATATAAGACAATCCCAGCCAAGTATTAGCTCAATATACTTAATAGAGCAAATGAGTTTTATAGTTGTTTTTTTTTAATATTTAAATTTCATTCAGAAAAATATAATTTTTCAAAACAAAAATTTATTATTTGAACAAAGAATACAATTCTGAGTACTTTTCTTAACCCATGAATTTTAGAGGCATGTTAAGAAAATTACTCTGAATTGTATTCTTTGTTCAAATAATAAATTTTCATTTTGAAAAATTATATTTTTCTGAATAAAATTTAAATATTAAAAAAAAAAAACATACATACAGTGTATCACAAAAGTTCATACACCCCTCACATTTTTTCAAATATTTATGTATATCTCTTCATGGGGCAACACTGAAAAAATGATTTTTTTGACACAATTAAAAGTAGTCTGTCTGCGGCATATATAACAGAGTTAATTTATTTTCCCTCAAAATAACCCAAACTATAGCCATTAAAAGCTAAATCCCTGGCAACAAAAGTGAGTTCACCCCTTACGAAAAGTTACGAAAAGTTAACATACAATATGTCAACTCTCAATATTTTGTGTGGCCACCATTATTATCCAAAACTGCCTTTACTCTCCTGGGCATGGAGTTTACCAGAACTTCACATGAAGCCACTGGAATGCTCTTCCACTCTTCAATTACGACGTCGCGGAGCTGGTGGATATTTGAGACTTTACGCACCTCCACCTTCTACTTGAGGATGCCCCAAAGATGTTTTATTGAGTTCAAGTCTGGCAACATGCTTGGCCAGTCCATCACCTTTACCCTCAGCCTCTTCAGTAAAGCAGTCGTTGTCTTGGATGTGTGTTTTGGGTCATTGTCATGCTGGAACACTGCTCTGCGACCCAGTTTCTGGGGGGAGGGGATCATGCTCTGCTGCAGTATTTGACACTACATGTTGGAGTTCTTGTTTTCCTTAATGAAATGTAACTCTCCAATACCTGCAGAACTCATGCAGCCCCTGACCATGACATTCCTACCACCATGCTTGGATGTAGGCATGACACATTTATCTTTGTACTCCTCACCTGGTCGCTGCTACACATGCTTAAGGCCATCAGAACCAAACAAATTAAATTTCCTCTCACCAGACCATAGTACATGGTTCCAGTAATCTATAGACTTTGTTGACATGTCTTCAGCAAACTGTTTGCTGACTTTCTTATGTATTGCCTTCAGAAGAGGCTTCCTCCTGGGGTGACACACCAATTTGATGCAGTGTTTGGCGTATGGTCTGAACACTAACAGGCTGAGCCCCAACCACTTTAATCTCTGCAGCAATGCTAATAGCACTTCTAAGCCGATATTGCAAGGAACCCTAACCCTAACCCTAACCGCTACACATGCTTAATGCCATCAGAACCAAACAAATTAAATTTCGTCTCATCAGACCATAGGACATGGTTCCAGTACTCTATGGGCTTTATTGACATGTCTTCAGCAAACTGTTTGCGGGCTTTCTTGTGTATTGCCTTCAGAAGAGGCCTCCCCCCTGGGGTGACAGCCATGCACACCAATTTGAGGAGTACAAAGATAAGTGTCTCATGTCTACAGTCGAACAAACTGTTTCACTGTAGAACAGCTATTCAGTGCAGCTAGATTAGCACCCATCCCAAACCAGGTATCGAACCTAAAATCATCTAATTGATAGCCGGCAGTTTTATCTAGTGTCCGCAAACAATATAATCAAATTTCTATTTATATAAACATTTGACCATTGCTTTTATAGTGCTCGATTTCTTTATTTACAAGCTAGCAGGTGAAATCATTTATGACAGTGCTCGACCAATATATATATATATATATATATATATATATATATATATATATATATGAGAGAGAGACAGAGATGTTATTTGTTTTTGAATGAATTATACGAAAGTGCATTTTTACCTAAATGCAAGTTAGGAATAAGTTTCCCTTTGATCAATTTAGTACCCCCAAATGGGGAGCAGCATATGTATTTTAAAAATAATACATATAATTTATGTGTGTGTGTAGAAGTATGCGTATATATATATATATATATATATATATATATATATATATATATATATATATATAATGTATATTCAGCCACTCTGATGAGTCGTAGACGACGAAATACGTGTCAGTGGATAATTTTATTTTAAAAACAATATATATGCCGCTCCCCATTTGTACCAAATTGGTTAAAAGGAAAATTATTCCCAACTCGCATTTAGGTAAAAATGCACTTTCGTAAATAATTGAATTCATTCAAAACGTATTGCAAAAACGAATAACATATCATCGTCCATGTCTGGATGGTCCTCCTCATCCACGAAAAGATTATATCGGAAGGAACGGAAAAAATGTCAATTTTCTTATCTCTAATTTGGATTTATGCTCGTTCCGCTCCCCGCCATGATACTTTGCTTTATCTAACGTCGCACCATATCTTTATAAAACTTCCGACCAGTCTAGGATTTCAGTTATCACGACCCCATGCCATTCGGCCATATCGAAAAGGAGATTAAAAACATATTTGGAACGGAGGGGGGGGGGGGCGTCTCGGTTAAAAGTTTATAAATAATTCACTTGTAAACGACGACGTGATTTATTTATTCTAATCTTATTTTATTTTTATTTATTTTTTTATTTATTTATTTTGTTTTTTTGTTGTTGTTTATTCTAACTGGTTTGCCGGTTTACTATCGCTTTCTTGTAAACACGAAACAATTTTTTTCATGTATTTATATAGATAGATACACATTAATCTTTTGATAATTTTTATAAAACGTGTTTGTCTTTTATGTCGTAGCAATGTAAGTTTCGAATTCCTCGTCGCCAGTTTTATGATTTTGCAGGCCGATAATAATCAAGACAAGCATAGTGATATAATTTACAAAAGGTGTATTAGCAAAAGTATGTTACAGAAGTACACGTCATGATTCTGAGGCCACAGTTGCTACTAATTGCTACCCCGACGTTTTAGATGTAACTGTATTGTCTGGATGTCCATTAAATCCTGAAATAGGTATATCAGCTCCCCCCCCCCCCATAACGGGAACCGGTCATTACTGTCTCGGTCGTTAGTGTCCTAGGTCTTTAGTGCACCTTTTCATTTGTGTGCCAGTAATGTCTGTTTTGTTGAGGTTTTTGGTCTCATCTTAGGACAAAACAGTGACACCCCAGTCTGAAATGAAAAGTTCATACCAACCACTAAGTTAAAAAAAATATGAGAGGAATCTTAGTTCCATTTATTACAATTAAAATTTACAATACATGTTATATCCCCGTCAAAAAAAAAAGTGCACGCAAATAAAATTTAAAACGATTCTTTAACATGCTGTCAACTACTAAGGTTTATATTTCGTCAAAATAAAAAAATATATATGCAAATACAATTTAAAACGATTCCATACCAAGCTGCCAACCAATAAAATTTATATCCTCGTCACAATAAAAAAAAAAAAAGTGCATGCAAACACAATTTTAAACGATTCTAAACGAAGTTGTCAAACAATAAAATTTAATCTTCGTCCAAAAAAAAAAATTACTCGCAAATAAAATTTAAAACAATCCCATACAAAGTTTTCAACCAGTAAAATTTATATCTTCATCAAAATAAAAAAACAGTACATGCAAATATAATTAAAACAATTCCATAACAAGCTATTAAACAACATAATTTATATGATTGTCAAAAAAAAAGTACGTGCAAACAAAATTTTAAACGATTCCATATCAAGCTCTCCAGCAATGCAAGTTAAATTGAATATAGTTTATATTAATGTCAAAATGAAAGAAAAGTACCTGCTAAAGTAACACGTAAGAGACATTCGAATTTTCATGAATCCTTGTGGGAATTCTCTCTTTATGTTAATGGTACGCAAATGAAAAGGTACACTTAAGACCTAGGACACTAATGACCTAGATCGTTCCATAACAATATCTATCTTTTAAATGTGACCATAAAGAAAGGAATGGAAAGAAAAAATGAATTTGCCTTTTCACTTTCAATTTCAAAATGGATCGAAATTTGATAAAAATAAAGTCGGGTCTGCTAAAGAGACGAACATTTTCACACAAATTCTAAATATTTGTCCAGGTGATTTATATAATATTCTGCTTGATCCTTCCTTTGTTAGTCCGTACGTTCCGCTTTGAAAAAGGCCAGATACAATTTTTGAAGGCCAAGCTGCTTAAAAATGGGCCAAATTCGCAAAATTTAACTTTAAAAAGACCAATCTAGCAACCCTGGACAAGAACATGAAATTGACCTCCCTTTGATGTAACCTCGTTTTCGAATATCATTATAATGATACACGATCATTGTTCTAATGGTGTGAGAAAGGAACTTATAGTAATTTCGACGTGCAACGGTTTTTCACTAAAGAAAGAAGACTGTGAACGTTATGTAAAAAGGGAACATTCGAAAGAAGCAGGGCAACAAAAGAACATTGTCAAGAGATGCTGAACTGAAAGGGTAAACTAAAGATTGTCTCTTACAATGTGATTTTATATATTGAACTATGTAGCACAATATCACTTTCTGGGTATTTATTAGTATATCTCATTTGGGTCAGTTCTGTATTTAAAATACAACGGACATTATTTTCATAGAAATGTTATTAAACTCATATTAGCTGCATGTTATTGGTTTTTCTGAAAAAAAAAACTTGCGTTATCCAGAAAATATCAGTTTTATCAAAACATATTTGTTGATTCAATATATTTCTCATTTCGTGGAATTTCCACGGGTCACGTTAGTTTTGAACAAAGGGAAACAGAACTAAGCGTTATATTAAGATGAAGAAAACAATCGATATTATTTGGTCCGAGAAAGATGCGATTTAAAACTAGGGATGGGATGATTCCAATATTTTTTCCGATTCCAATACAATTACCGATTCTGATTTTTTCTAAATCTCTAAATATTTAACTATAAAGTTGTTATCGTTTCTCGATTACAGTAAAAAAAAAAAAAAAGATATTAAATGTGCAGAACTTTTCTCAATTGTAAAAATACAATTGTGAGGGATGATCTATCGATTTTAGTTTTACTAATAGGTTAAAATCAATGGATATTCATTATTTTAGTATTACTATCAGCGGTTGAATATTTTTCTTTATAGAAAATCAAATAAAAAAAGCCAATTAAAAGAATCGTTTTTGGCATCAGAAAATAAGCACAAATCTTTCCGATACCGATTCTGATACTCCAAAAAGTTTCAATTTTTTTTTTATTCCCGATTCCGATTAATCGCCCCAACACTTTTTAAAACAGCAGCGCGACAGACCAACTAACCAACCGGTTGATTGGGGGAGGTGGATGCCTGTCGTATAGATGGTTTCATAAACAAACACTTGTAGAGAAATGATCCAAAGTCCAAAACGTAAATCTCTAACCCACTTTGATTTAGCAATTTTCCATTAGTCTCTCCCTCTTAGATAGGGTCCAAAGAAGAATTGCCAATCCAATTGGTCCCACTTTATCAACTAAGCCCTAGCCCCTGTCTCATCGTCGCAATGTTGTATCACTGTGCATGTTTTACAAATATTTTAATGTAATGTGTTCTGATGAACTCGTTTCACTTGTACCCCCTCGACATACATATCTCCGACAAACCCGTTTAGCAATAAGATCTCACCCCTTCACTGTTGATGTCCCTAAATGCCAGAAAGCTTTCTATTCTAATAGTTCCCGCCCTCGAACAGCTAGACTTTGAAATTCCCTTCCTGTTGCCTGCTTCTCTGGTTGTACTAATATGCAGAAGTTTAAACGTAACATAAACGAATATCTTGTTAATCTTTCCTAGACATGGCCCCAAATAGCAGCCCCTTACGTCCAAGTGGCGATATACTTTGTAAGGGGTGAACATGTGTAAAAAAAAAAAAAAAAATTAAAGAAAATGAATCACGGGATTAATCGGCCCCCAATTAACCTCGCTTATCCCTTACAACGCCCCCACCCCCACCCCCGCTTTCCACTTCTAGATTCAATAATAAGTTGGGATTAAACAATCTTAAGCGGTCCTAAAGCCACAGATTTCGATTGAAAACGTTTCAAGTCAAATCCGGATGAATGAAAGATTATAATGCTTTAATTTTAACAGCTCGACACCCACTCGCATCAAGAACGTACTGTTTCAAACTGCGTCGCCCCCCTCTCTCTCTCCCCCTCTCCTGTTTTAATTTACCAGATGCCCGGATGTAATTCTTCCGCCTTTATTTGAGTTAAAATTAGTTTTCTTAATGGTCTGCTTAGAATGTTAAATTTGTTTTTCTGCTAAAATATGCCTCACTCTATAATAAAACGCATTTTATATATATATATATATATATATATATATATATATATATATATATATATATATATATATATATATATATATATATATAAAGAACAAGTAGTTCATAAAACATGTTAAAAACACTTTGAAAAAGAGTCAAAAACATTTAATTTTAAAAAGGAAGCACAAAATAAGTGGATAGTCCTTAATCCACGGAGTTTTGAAGAAAAACTTCTCATCAGAGGGTAGGGGTTAGCAAAATGCGGGATCGGATTTTGCTTGCAAAAGTATTTAATGAAACTACAAGTAAGTCATAGATCTTACTTGGTAAAAAAATAGTGAAGCAAAGGAAATAGGGGGGAGAAAAAGATGATTTCACGTGAATGGATGGTCCGGTGAAGGGTAAAATATCCAATAACGGTAAAATCCAAACAAAAGTTGATTAAATTTCCATTTCCACAAGTAAAATCCAAATGAATCGCGTTAATGGAAGATGGTTCAAAGTAATCCAAAAGGCAGAAATCCGTGGAATAATTCACAAATGGGTAAAAGGAAAAGGGGAATGAATTCAAATAATATTATTAAAAGAAAGATAAATTTTGCGTAGAAAGAAGAAATGGAAGATTTTAAAACACGGTTGTCAAGGTTGATTTAAGAAAAAAAAAACATATGAAGGCCAGGGTTGTGTTTTCCGTGATAGAAGCGTTGTTTGAATTTTAAAATAAAATACGTTTATAAGCCAAATTACAACGCAATATTATGGAAATAAATAAATATTTATTTATTTTAAATTAATATTTCAACGATAAACGTCATCCTCAAAATTTTATACATTTTTTTCTTTTTTCCTCGTCATAAATATATACAGTAGAACCCCGGGATACGGTGACCTTAGGATACGTTTTTTGTGGTTTTTTTTTTTTTTTTTTTTTCAGGTTACGATGTGGAATACGGTGTTTTCTTGCCCCTGGTTACGGTATTTGTACCGCCCTACAGTGTCATTTATAATGTTATTTGATTATATACATGTGTATTATATACTGTACTGTATTTTGTTACTAATTTTTAATACCGTATTCAGTTCTACTCTCTCTCTCTCTCTCTCTCTCTCTCTCTCTCTCTCTCTCTCTCTCTCTCTTATATATATATATATATATAGCTGTTTAGTTCTCTCTCACTGCAAGAACTCCGACACCAGGGTCAGAAAGAGGAATTGAGAAGACTCCGGAGGAGGGGCAGCCCCCGCCCCCCCCCCGTTGGCATTCTCCAGAGAGGGCGCCTCAGGCGATTAGCAATAAACTAATTACCTTCTGAAAGAGAAAGTAAAGGCTGGGAGGGTGGACCTCCTAGAACTGCACAGAACTAAACTCGCACCGCAAAATCAACAGGGACCAGATCATTAAAGGAATGAACTAATCTTTGTTGATTTGACGGTGGGGGGGGGGGGCAGGATAAAATTCCTTAGCCGGAGAAAATAAATCTGTATAGGCGTTCAAAATTTTTCTTTTCTTTAACATTATTAGATAAGGAGTCATTTCGAGTAAAAAGTTAATTTATTTTATTGGTCTCCCGACAAAAGGAAGATGGATCTGTAAATTCACCCTTGTCCGTTCGTCTGTTCGTCTGCCCACACTTTTCTCAGTAACTACGCCGTGGAATTCTTTGACATTTTGCACAAACATTAAACATGATACGAGTAAAAAAAGTCACAGAAACGATTTTCTTGGAAAACTCTGGTTGCGCCCTAGGGGTGCCTTTCGGGTTAAAATGGCTAAAATTGACAGTTTTGTGCTTATTAAAAAAAAATTGATGACTTGGATTTTTATAAAACTTTCTGAAAAGTTGTAACTAACTGATTTCTGTATAATTTTGTTTCTCTATACGTCTCGATAACTTTTGGGTGTGCCCCAGGGGCTCTTTTAGGGCTAATAAAAAACACTCCATTTTTTTGGAACTATTTTACCATATTTGACCAAAATTTTCTGTGTATTTAGCAGTTTTGCATGGTGCTGAACTCAAATTTAAATATGTTAAGGCCTTGGGGACTTTTGGGACTAATGGGGGGGGCAAATGAGGGACTTGATCATTTTTTTTTTTTCATGGTGGAGAACTCAAATTTACATATGTTAAGGCCCAAAACTGCACCGTTTGTTCATTTTTACCAGGATTTGACGTCCCCTAGCGACTTTGGGGCTAAATGGGAGGGAGGGGGCAAATGCTGAACTTGGTAATTTTTTTTTATGCCTTTGAACTCACGGGGGACCATGCATGCTCAACTTGTTTTTTTTTCTAAACTCGAGAAATGCATCTTGTACTAATCAAGATGGCTGCCACCCGCAATTTCGTAAAGCAAGTAGCAGCCTTGACCTTGCGATCAAAAACCAAGATCGAATGAAACGAAACAAAGGAAGGCAAAACTGACAATGTAACAACTGAAAAGGAAAATAATTTAAACAATTTTTTTTTCTTTTCTTGTGCAGAAAAAGTGCAAGGAAAAATTGCATGAACAACGATTTAAACATTTTTTAAAACATTTTTTTTATTTTACATTAATTTTTATACTTTAGAATGACAAATAATTTAAACAAGTTTTAAACAACTTTTGAAGTAAAAATTTGTTGAAATTATTTATCATTCTAAATTATAAAAAAAATTAATTAAAAATAAAAATTGTTTAAAACTTTAATATCAGAAATATTTCAACTTAAAAAAAAAACAAAAGAAAGAAATTGTATCGTATTTTCCCTTTCCTTTTAAATAAAACATTTTGCATCTTTAACGTGTTATAAAAACAGTTTTATCTGTTTATTCAATGTTTATATATATATATACTTTCATTCTAAAGAAGCTTTGTGTAAAAAAAAAAATGTAAAAATAAAGAATGCAGAAAAACAAACTAAATTTAACTTATCGCAGACTTAGCACTTGCATAAGTCGATTTCTAAAAAGTCTACATGCAAAAAAACAGAAGGAGTTTTCCTTTGCGTTTCTTCTTTTAACTTTACCGATCGATACGTTATTTTATATGAATATTAATGCTAACACTGGCGAAGCATATTTTCCGTCACTTTTGAAGTAACTCCATGACAACCAAAGTGTATCCAAGTTGGCATAAAACTTGTGAAAAACGTAAGCAAAAGTAAAGAATCAAGTTTCACACGCGTCGCTGTCGTACTAAAGAACCAATTTGTGGCTATAATCATTTCAACTTTTCGACAATTCATAAAACTAGTTCTCTTCCTATCTGGTAATGGCGGATGCCCCGGAGGTTGGTGATGGCGCAGTAAAAATCATTTACTTCCGGTTTTTGTTCGCTGATTAAAATGGAGTTTGGAAGTTCGCCCATCTCACGTGACATTTGTTAAATGTAACCTTTCAATCGACTTCCGTTTCTTAGTGGGATTATTCTAAAGCAAGGCGTAGGGTCAGAAGGTCATGAGGTGAACGGTTCAAAATATATATTTATTTGAAAGGTTTTTTTCATTTTTACAGTTGTCACTTTTTTATTTATGCATTTCCGGTCTAGAGGAAATATCGTTCTTTTAAAATTCACGATTGGTGAAGAGTGAAGGGCGTCCTGGATATAAGCTAGCATTTACCTCTCTTACACCGCAGGAAGATGTGACACAAGGTCGGCAAATGTAGATTGAAAAAACAGCACATAAGGAGGAGAACAAGGCTTACAAAAATACCTGAAAAGCTTCCGTCGACATTTGTTATAGAGGTGCTTCAGGCGGTTAGCGATAAACTAACTTCTTAAAGACAGAAGGTAAAGCCTAGGTGGGCCTCCTAGAACTACATAGTAACATGTTTGAAAACGACAGAAGGAAAACACCTAGCCGAAATGACCTAGACTCTGTTGGATTGAGTGTGGAGGTCGTATCTGCGACTTTTTTTTTTTAAACTAGAATATCACCACTTATGAAGGTCCAAAGTCACTCGAGGATAAGAGTTAAATGAATGTCAAGTGGACGATGAGACAAAATCGTGATGAAATGGTGATTGGGCCGAATTTAATCATTTAAGAGAGCGAATCAATAAGAATTTGTTTAAATTGAACTTGAAAACGACCATGTTGTAGTCAGCCCCGTAGTATTTTATGTATAACATCATCACTGCGGAAGTTTGCCGTTTACCATTGATTTTTCGTTGGCAGCGACCATTGATTTTAACTGGAATCTGAATAGCAAGATCTCACTCTTCTTTGCACTTATCTAGCGGAGGTCTGACTAGTGTTTCTCTCCTCGGTTTTTCCATCATATTTGTGGCGATATACGAAAAAAAAAAAAAACTGTGGGAGGGGGTAGCGGAAGGTAGGACTGCTGGAGGGATATTATTACTATTTCTTGATTTAATAATTTTCAATACAAAAAGAAAAATATTGTCAAGAGCAGGGACTTACCCATAAAATACTCTTCCGTCTAACTCCTTGATTTATTTCTTTTCTAGAAAGTAAAGAAAAAAGATGTGTGTGTGTGTGTGTTTTTATATATAATATATATATATATAAGTGGCACTGTTTCTCTGTCTGTATGAGTAATGGTCTCTACCAAACTCTTTCAATTTTGGCGTACACACTTGAAACTTAATATAGGGGGGGATGTTAACTTGGCAGGTATAAGTGGACTTAAAGTGATCTTCTACGCATGCGCAAATATACATTTATACATTATGAAGTATGTTAAATTTTAATGTTCTCCTAATCGTCTGCAATAGCTCAAACGGTAACGACTAAGGCTTGCGCGCTAAATGTTTGCTTTCAAGTCTAGTTGATGGTATCTAAGTCATTATTTTTAACTTTTGAAATCACTATTATATATTGGGTACAATATAATGATCATTATAGAACTGGCTCTATAATAATAAATACAAAATCTGCATAAATTAAAATATCATATAAAGCGTATTTTATGACCAGGCAACGCCAGGCGGCCTGCTGGTAATATATATATATATATATATATATATATATATATATATATATATATATATATATACACACACACACACACACACACAGGGTGTCCCAATAAAATGTATACACTCTTTAAATTACTATAAAACCAGCATTTATTATTTTAAAAAATACATCAAAATACGGTGAACAAATATAGAAACCAGCTAATTATCGAAAGTGTTCAAATTGTTGGCCATTGTGGTCCATGAACAGCTGACAACGCTCACTGATTGAATCGAAAATGTTTCTAATCAGTTCAATTGGTATGTCGACACATCTTCTTTCAATGGTTGCTTTCAACTCGTTCATTGTAGCTCGTTTTTGGTGTGAACCTTGTATTTAGCATGCCCCTACCCACCCACCGCCCCCCAAAAAGAGAAAAATCCAGGGGGAGGGGGTCAAATCCGATGAGCGTGGAGAGTACTCGATACTTCCTCTTTGTCCTACCTGTTTCGCAGGTGACTATCAAGATATGCTCTTACATCATGATGGTAGGAGGGAAGTGCTCCATCCTGCTGGAAGTGCGATTCTTTATTTCTAAGCATATCTCGGGGACGTGGTTTGGCGTATTCATGTAGCAAGTTGAGATCATTTAAAGAGTGTATACATTTTTATTGGGACACCCTGTATATGACAACCGTAGCATAAGAAAATTAGTAATACCCTTTTTGCTATTTTCTTTCGGGGTGTTGAGGATAGTGATTCTGATGACGCAATTGAGATCCCTGTTCTTCAAGAACTTCTCTTGAAGTTTCGAATTAATGCTATGAAACCTGAAACGGACAGGTGCTTGATCCATTTTCGACACGCGACGAGAAATAAAACTAAGCAAAACGCTTCTTCTTCACGCTTTTCGTCTGCCGCCGACTAAAAAAAAAAAAAAAAAAAATCACATCTGGTGTATTCGTGTCCAGATGTAGTCATTACTTAGCTGCATACTTAATATACAGACAAAAGGGTGCCATCATCTGGGCAACATGAGTTAGTTGAGGCCGCGGGGGTGGGACGTTGCATGAATCAAAAGTTACTGGCATGCCTGTTCGTCAGGGGGGAGGGGGTAGAAAAGGTTAACATTTTAATGATGCGAAAATCTTTAGTTGCGTCTTGGTATATGAGCGGCATTTTTCGAATCTGCCAGTCTGTCATGTTTGTTAATTTTGGTTTGCTTTTTTTTTTTCTTTTTTTTAGATTTCAGTTTTTTTTTAGTTTTTTGGCTTTTTTTTTTGTTTTATTTTATTTTTAGTTTTTTTTAGTTTTTCGTTTTTAGTTTTTGCTTTTTGTTTTAGTTTTTTAGATTTTAGTTTTTTTTTTTAGTTTTTAGGCTTTTTTTATTTTAGTTTCTAGTTTTGTTTTGTTTTTTTTTGTTTTTTTTTAGTGTTTTTGTTTCTTGTTTTTAGATTTTTGGGGTGTTTTTTTTTTTTTAGTAAATCTTAATGTTTTTCAAAACTTTTAAACTATCAAACGATATTTTTTCGTGCCCATTTTTGTCAGCAGTCCTGAATATACGCTTTCAATTTCGGTTTAGGTTTTCTTAGAAAATGCGATCTTTTTAGGTTTTTAATGCTTAAGCTTATAAAGCATTTTCTTCAGTCTGTCATGCTCTAGTTTTAAAAATCATGTTTACTTGCCTACCACACTTTAATTTGGAATAGCATTTTTGGATGCGTCCACTAATTTTATAAGAAGCTCCGTCCGTCTATTAGCATAGCTTCAAAGGTCCTTTTTCAAGATTTAATGAACTCATCTCAAACATCCTGTTTCGATATACGTTTGGGTCCGTGTGACTCTGTTGGCGTATGGCGTCTTTTTTTCTTTTTTTTTCTTTTTTTTTTTTTTTAAGATAGGAAGTAAGATAGAACGTAACAGGTCAGGTTAATTTTCAAGGGCCCTTTAAAACAACAAGAAAAAAATCAAAAAAGTAACTATTAAGCAGACAACGTGCCCTTCATATGTAGCCTGTCGTTGTGACATGCGCAGTCTTGCCACTTGAGATAGTTTTTTTTTTTCTGACTATAACACACAAAAAAAAGGAAAACAATAAGCGGGGGCTGATTACATGTAATATGATTGAAATGCGGCAACGATACCAAACAAGGGGTGCAGTTGGCTCCGAAGCAGGAAGTATCCCATCGAGTGGGTGCACGTTACGCATGCGCACGACTCGTGTCAAGCAAATACCCTATTAGCAATGGTGTTGCCGGGCAGATAAAATTAATTAAAAAGTTGACGACACATTATAAAGCTTTCTATCTATGATCATAATAAAGTTGAGTTAATCAACGCCTGCTTTCCAAAGGTTTTTGTTGATTCTATATATTTGAATTGTACAAAATACATGATAAAATATTCCTCAGTTTGGGGGGATCGATTGGGGTTTAATAAGACTTGAATTTTAATTGTTCTAATTTGCCGTATTTTCATGACTCGAGTGACTTTTTTTTGTTTTTTGCTAAGTTTTTTGTAACAATCTCACTCTCACTTGTTGCTCTCTCTCTCTCTCTCTCTCTCTCTCTCTCTCTCTCTCTCTCTCTCTCGTTCTGTCTTTTTACGTCTTGTTTCTACATTTCTTTCTCGGTCTCTCTTTTTCTGTATCTTTTTACTCGTCTTCTCTCTTTCTCCGTCTTCTTTCGGTCTCTCTCTCTCTTTCTCTCTCTCTCTCTCTCTCTCACACACACACACACACACACACAGAGAATTTCTAACGGAACCGTTTATTTAATCCACAGGAGTAGGATGCTATCGTTCCGTCAGCCATGATTGGATAGAAGTCATAAGTAGGGCTATGACAACAGCATATTCTTTTTATTGTTTTGACTCTAGTGTATATATCCGACACAGTTAATCTACAGAGAACCACATCACTCTAAAAGCATATCAGGTATCAACAATGAAAAGAATATGCTGTTGTCCTAGTCATAAGTAAGTCACAATTGTATTTTGAGTGTCGCCCACATTCTCTCTCTCTCTCTCTCTCTCTCTCTCTCTCTCTCTATCTATCTATCTAATTCTCTTTCTCTCTCCTTCTCTCTATTGCTGCTTCTCTCTCTCCGTGGCTCCTTTCTATCTCTGCCTCCCCTCACTCTTTTTATCTGATGCCTGCTGCACATGTAGGCAGCCGGGAAATCGAAAAATTAATAAAATACCAAACAAATAACTTTTACCAAACGCATAAAGTTTAATTTTCCACTGACTTGTATAGTTTTAAAGTTCGGAAACTGTGAGCTCATGAGCTCTATTCAAAATTCATTTCGTTACTGTTACTTGGCCAAACCCGAGTCAAGGTCGCACTTGCGTCGACCTGTAAACGAAATGTTATCAGGAAGACAAAAATACACTTGGGGGGGGGGGTACACGTTTATTGATGCTTATATATCGTAGAGCAGCCAATATTAAAGGACGTCGACTCCACCCCCTCGTCGATGTACTGGAAAGGCAAGGGAGTCATAGACATCGACCGCCCCCGAAGAAAAATCGGTACTTGTACAGTTTAATCAAGACATAAAAAAAATTAAAATGTCGAAAAAAAAGTTATATTGTACGTATCTATTATGGAATGAAGTTCTCCGAAAAAAAAATCACTTAATTTGATAGAGTAGATTTTTTATTTTTTGTTTGTTTGTTTGTTTTGTTTGTTTTTTTTTTACAAAGGAAAAACACGTTTTTATGACAGCGCGCTGGAGGCAGCCATGTTTGGATTTTTAGAACACGCTAGGAGGAGATAACTCGGTCTAAAGCGCCGACATCCCCATCTTAAGTACTAGCTTTTCTTCCTAAAAATCTAAAAACATGGCTACCTTTTGATCGCTATCATAAAAAATTGTTGTTTTTCGCTGTCAAAAAAAAAAAAACCTACTTGATCAAATTAAGTGAAATTTATTTTTGGAGAACTTCAGTTCAAAACGGATACGTACTTTCGATATTTTCATTTTTTTTTTTTTTTATTATTAAACTGTACAAGTACCGAAACATCTAACAGAAATTAAAAGACGGAAAGGAAGCGAAAATTGCCTCCCCGCTCTTCTGGTTCTGGTGTCACTCGTGAGATCTCGTTTTCTATTCTCTAATTATGCAACAAACCATGCAAATGATTGGTTCACTGTAGCGAATAATCCCGACTTTAACCCAACTTTGCGTGCCATGGAGATAAATAAAAAAAAAGAATATATTAAAAACCTTAAAGCCCGACCAATTTTCCCCACAGGCAATCTTCCACTTGGTAATTTGCCGAGCACACTGAGTATTTGTCTAAAGGTTAGAATGACGGCATATTTCTCGAGACATTTCATTCTTGCATTACTTCCCCTGTTTTCTAGACGGTGATAGCTGATTTGGTGTCCCCAACGAAACTTCTTCCAACAGATATTTTAACTGAAGTAATTTATCACTAGGACTATGACAACAGCATATTCTTTTCATTGTTTTGACTGTCGGGTGTGTATCCGTTGATATCTTATATGCTTTTATAGAGAGTGATGTGGTTCTCGGTTGATTAACTGTGTCGGATATATACTCGAGAGTCAAAACAATGAAAAGAATATGCTGTTGTCATAGTCCTAGTTATCCCATTCTTAGACGAATTAGTAGTAGTATTTTTAGTATTAGTATTTGTACCATTATAAGAAGTTTGGTGTAAGAATGGTACTTTTGTGTAAAAAAGAAAAAATATGTTTATTTACTTTTAAGAAAGTTTCACATAAAAAAGTTAAGTTACCAGAAATAAATATTTCACGATTATAAAATGTTTTTTAACTACTTTATTTAATGTAACCACGTTTTATAAAATAACTAGCCTGTGTGTCCGGCGTTGCCCGGAGGTGTGTGTTGAGCAAAAAAAAAATAAAAAAGTGGTAGTAGGCAGACAGGCTCAAACCCGTGACGCGAAGGCGGAAAAGAAAGTGAGAGAAAACCTGACGTTTTACTTCTACTCCATGACGCGACCGGAGGTTCAGAACGTTAAAATTAGGCAAAGTCAATCCAACCGACAAGATGACTTGCAAAAATGGCTCGCAAAAAAATCGACACCTCCTTGTAGAAAACTGCCCAGTTGAGAGTGACGGAATTAATGTTTTTTGCCAATTTTTTTTATATTTGTCGTCCGAGATGTCGAGCTTCAAAATGATACAGATCTTGTGAAAATCCGTCTCCTCTGTCGAAAGTTTTAGGCAGGCATACAAACAAACATACATACATTTAAACAGATAGGTGAGATTTATATTATAGAAGATAATAATAATAATAATAATAATAATGATAATAATAATAATGGAATGAATGTGGAAACTAACACTACACACAAACTGGACACAGAAACGGCTACAGATGTAAAACGCAAAGGAACATCACATGGAATCATGAAAACGGAAACTGTATAATTTTAAGATACGGGGCCCTCCCTTTTTTCTGTGAGTGTCACCATAAACGGACACCACGCTAAATAATGAGGGTCAAAGGAGGATGGAAAGACCGAGGAAAGAAAGCACTAGCCAGACCTCCGCTGGATGAGTGCAAAGAGGACTGAGGCCTTGGGGAGACTTATTGCTACCAAAATTCCAGCGAAGACCAATGGTCGCCGCCAACGAGAAATCAATGGTAAGCGACTGTTGCAATAACGCAAATTCTTTTGCAAAGGTGGAGAGAAAAGTATCATTCTTACGCCAAACTTCTTATAATATTACTAATACTACTAATTCGTCTAAGAATGTGATAAATTCTTTCAGTTAAAACATCCGTTTGAAAATGTTTCGTCGGAGATTTCAAATCGTTTATCACCGTCTAGAAAACAGCGATAGTAATGCAAGAATTAAATGTCTCGAGAAATATGCCGGAATGCGTTTAGTTTTATTTACAAAATGAATTTATTTTATTTATTTATTTATTGTCTGTCATGCTTAAGTTTGAAATTAAAAAAATATCACAAAACACAGATTTAGTGGGAGTGTCTGTAATGTCTTTTTTTTTTCTTTTTTTTTTTTAATTAATTCAAAAAATATGCGACCCCCGACCCGGTATTTCCTCTTTTTTTTTTGTCTTTGTTTTTTTTTTTAAAGAAAAAAAAAACAGAAATGTCCTCGGAAATTGGAGAAATTCGCATTAATTTAGTTTAGCGTTTTTTTTTTTGTTTTTTTTTTTTTATTTAATGCATCCATTGTTTAGGAATGTTTGTCCTTATATTATTCAATATTCCACTAGCAGCGATCTTTATAACTTACGTCTCCTCTTCTCTCTTTTTCTCACGTTCTCTGCCTCCCTCTCTCTCTCTCTCTCACACACACACATCTCTTTCTCCTCTATATCTCTGCTTTTCTCTTTCTCTTTTGCATTCGCTCTCTCTTACACACTCTCTCTATCTATTTAATTCTCTCTCTCTCTCTCTCTCTCTCTCTCTCTCTCTCTCTCTCTCTCTCTCTCTCTCTCTCTCTCTATGTATATATATATATATATATATATATATATATATATAGTTTTTGCCTCTCTTCTATATCTCTGCTTCTTTCTCTTTCTTTGTATCTAATTCTCTCTCGCTCTTTCTCACACACCTTATCTCCATCTATTTAATTCTCTCTCTCTCTCTCTCTCATTCTCTTTCCCCCTCTCTGTATTGCTTCTCTTCTCTAGAAAGGAGCCACAGAGAGAGAGAGCTCTCTCTGTGGCTCCTTTCTATCTCTGCCTCCTTCCCTCCACCTCCCCAAAAAGTTTCATACAGCCCATCTTCATTAAAAATTGCATCAATATTCAACAGTGCACTTTTGAGAAACTGTCATCTTCTCATCATCCTTCCGCATGAACCACACACACCGTTTGATCCGTCAAACAACGAAACCTCAGTGATCCACTTTTTCTCCCATAACTGCACCCCCCCCCCCCCAGAAAGAATTAACGAGGGATGCGGGGCAAGGCGGGGGGGGGGGGCGCTGCTGCTGTCCAGGGTGCGCCGTTTTGGCAAAGATTCCCGTCTGTCTTTCCTCAAAGCAGACAAAATGGCGCGTGAGAATATCCTGTCGTTAACGTTTACTTTATTGTTTTTTTTTTTTTGTTGTTGTTGTTTTTACATTTATTTTATTTTAGTATCCATATACATCAATGGTCGACTTCATAACTGTATCAGTCAATCTTGAAAAGTTCGTCTGGCATGAACGAACGGAGACAAAAATTGTGGTACTTTCGTAGTTTAACCTAACCCGCCCCCACGATTTCGAAATTTTGGGGTTTTATAACGAAATTTTTATAACGAATTTTTGCTTTTTATAATTGTAAATGATTAAAACATTAATTTATATTTTTATAAAAGTTAAGCTTGTATTCTCAGTATGTGCCAAACATTCATATATATATATATATATATATATATATATATATATATATATATTACTTCATTTACTCACATAAAATTAATATACGAAAGTATAAATTTATGCGTAAACTTTAAGTATCTACTTCAAAAGTGCTCAATACGTGTATATATATATATATATATATATATATATATATATATATTACATATAACTAACATAAAAAAAACCCTAACCTAGATTTAAAACAGGTCAAGAAACTAGATATCCAGGCTAAATAGAGCACACACACAAAGGAACAGGTCAACCAGAGGTCAAATAGGCCTTTGTCCGGTAAGTGCATGTTCATTGGCTGATAGGAAAGGCGCGGTGGATACTAGAAAGCTGACTGGCTAACTAAAATCTCTATAGAAGGTGCGTATATAAAAACGACAGACAACCACAAAATTCGTGCATAAGCCTGAAGAGTCCTAGAGTGGATGAAACGCGGAATTAAGTGTAGCTTAATCGCCATATATATTTTATAACTTACTATATATATATATATATATATATATATATATATATATATATATATATATATATATATATATATATTCTAGCAGGGAGACACGACGTTGCCCGGTACTGAATGATGATTAACGAATATTTCACACTTTGCCATCGAAGTCCGTGAAATTGCCACGGAGGAAGCTTCACATGCCTCCATGCAGTAACTTAGTTCAAAACATGTTATTCTACATTGCACTCTAGTGAACCTTTTGTTTCTTTTATTAAAGTATTTTATATAAACTTCTTTCCAATTAACGAAAAGAAAAACATTAAGAAATTTACGTTCGGGGTTTGAACCAACAGAATACATCATGCAAGAAAAAAAGAATAAATAAATAAAAATAAAACCCTCTATTAACTTGCCCACAGTAAACATCATTTGAACGACATTATCATTATTATTTTTATTTATTTATTTTGTATTTTTATTTTTTTAATTAGTCTACCTGAAAAATTATTCCTCGTTTTATATAAGGATTGGTTCTATAATAATATATACGCAATCAGCATAAATTAAAATATCATGTGTAAGCGTATTGTACAACCGGGCAACCATCCACATACAGTAGTGTTTTGCTGTATCACAACTCCTCAATGCGGCTAGACTAGCAACTACCTCAAGCCAGGTTTGAAACACAACTGCCTAGACGACAATCAGCACTCCTAACCGTTACGGTTCTGGATATGACCTAAAACTATATCCCATGGTGAGGCCCCACCTGGCGGGAGTGTGGAGCCACACTTTAATTGCCATTGCTCCCAGGTCCACTCTGACCCGGAGTGGTAGTACCTGTTAGGGCCCCAACTATGGGTTAAATAGAATCTGACTTTAAAAAAAAATATACTCCATTAAAAATCGTTCCTCAAAATAACTAGATTCGGCATTAAATAACCTGAAAAAGGTTGATATGCCGTAAAACAAAAACAACCAACCAACCAACCTAACCGTTACACTATTCAGCTGCCAGTATGTGAATTAACAATATTCAAACATTAACCACACGCCTAGTCTCTCTCTCTCTCTCTCTCTCTCTCTCTATATATATATATATATATATATATATATATATATATATATATATATATATATATATATATACTAGGCATTTTAGCCCGTTAAATGAGTGTTGTATGCCAAGTTGAATATGGTTAAATTTGTATTCATTTTTGCATCAAATACAAATCCTACAGACCAGCAAGATCAACAAATCTCACTCTGGCGAGGTAAATATTTTGGTTTCGATTCTTCTGCTAGTTTAGGATAATTTGATTATTTAAGAGGACGCTTTAACAAGAATTTTATGTTGGACGACGACAATATGGTAGTAAGCTGGGAAGCAGACCAGCGAAGCAGAAGGGGGGGGTTACATTTCGAGGGGGTAGAGGTGAATTGTTTATCGCGAACGAAGCGCTATGTCTGTTAATTTCTCGCTCCATGAGAGACAGAACAGCTTATTTTTCCTGTCATCATTCGTTCAACTCTACAACCGCCGCACCTTTTTCACCCTCACTTTTTTTTTTGTTTTGTTTTGTTGTTTTTCTGTGTTTTGTTTTTTGTTGTTTTTTGTGGGTTTTTTTGTTAGTCTTTTTATTTATTTTTTTGTTTTTGTTTTTGCTTTGTTTTGCTTTTCTGTATTTTGTTTTTTGTGGTTTTTTGTGTGGGTTTTTTTATTTTTGTTGTTTTTCGGGTTTTTTTTTTTTTTTTTTTTTTTTTTGTCTTTTCAAAATTGACTCAATTAACCAATTATTGTCGCAGCAAAATAAAATGAACTCCAAAACATTATTTTGATAAAATTCTCCCATCGTTACGGTTGATCGATTTTTATCTACTTTTTTTTTTTTTTTTTACTAGGGCTTTGACAAAACAGTATTCTTTTCATTGTTTTGACTCTCGAGTATATATCCGACACAGTTAATTAACCGAGAACCACATCATTCTATATAAAAGCATATAAGATATCAACGGATACACACTCGAGAGTCAAAACAATGAAAAGAATATGCTGTTGTTCTAGCCCTATTCATTACAAACAGCTCTTTTGTCTCTTTGATAGAAACTGCTGTCCGTTTCTAGTTGACGCAGTGTATGAAGTGCCTTCAATAAGTTTCCAGACTTTTTGCATGGGTACACATCTTCAGCTCCTCCAAGATAATTGTATATACAGTTCCCACACCGACATCAAACAGTGTACTTATTATCTCTATAGACACATGACTGGCCTTATCCATGAAATTCTTTATTTGGCCAATCTATTCTGGTGTTCTGACTTCCTTTACTTCTCCCACACCTCTATCCATGCCTCACAGATTCTCTGCCTTCCTTGAATCTCATATGCCACTCCAAAACTGATGCTTGATTCATGCAAGATGGTCCAAAAGCAGTCTGAAGCATTCTATACATTTCTATAGCATTTTTTTTTTAAGTTTAAAATAAAATTTTATTGCATATCGTTCTTCTAAAGTGTCCTCACATCCAGATTGCATTTTTTTAAATTCACCAGCTGTGACAATCAGGCTTTAGTAGGATGTATTCCAATTCCTGCTGTAGCTGTTCATGTAATTATAGCTGTACCTGTAATTATAAAAATTGGTCAGTCGTCTCATAAGATGTATAGCAATAACATACCGAATTTTCAGTATGACTATGACAAATTTAAATGCTTGTACAAAAAATCTAGAAACTTATTTAGTTATCAAAGTAAACTTATCAAGATAGAGAAAGCTCAACACTGTTAAGAGGAGCAATTAAATATATTAAATAAAAGATAAAGAATAAAAGTTACATATAATTTTATCAATAAGGAAATAGTAAGAAAGAAAAAAAACCTTTTTAGGTCAGATATTCTCAACCAGGGGTAAATTTACCTCTAGGGTGTAAAAAAATATATATTATATCATCGGGGGTAAATAATTGAAGTACCTGATAATTAGGGTTATGACAACAGAATATTCTTATTGTTTTGACTCTCGAGTATATATCCGACACAGTTAGACACTGAATCAATCGAGGACCACATCACTCTATATAAAAGCATATAAGATATCAACAGATACACACTCAAGAGTCAAAACAATGAAAAGAATATGCTGTTGTCCTATCTCTACTGATAATTTAAAAATAATTTCTTATATAATAAAAAGTGTTTTCTTTTGTTTTGTTTTTTTTTTTTTTTTTTACCTTTTTGTTTTTCTGTCACTGATGGGCTTTATGATAGAGAAATGCTTGAGAATGGTGGCTCAAAGTTAAATGCTTCTCATCAGAAGAGGACAAGGTCGAAATTATACAAAATGCAAAATATAGATCCAAGCTATCTTAGGAATATTTAGATTTGAAATGAAGGATGTATATATTAAGAAATATTAAAGGAGATATAAAATACAAGAATGAAACCTTGGAAAAATAAAAGTATTAAATTCTGATGAGAAGCATTTAACTTCGAAATACCATGATCTCAAGAGGGTTTTCTTTCTTACTCTTTCCTTATTGATCTGATGGTATAATAAAGTTATATGTAACTTTTATTTTTCATCTTTTATTTATGTATATACTAGCAGTTCAGCCCAACTTTGCTCGGGCCCTAGGTACTGTTCAAAACTTTATGTGCATATATATATATATATATATATATATATATATATATATATATATATTAAAAAGTTTGACTCCTGTTCAGGTAACCTACATCTAAAATTTCAAGTGTTTAAACCCAAAATTGGTGGAGGAGTTTTGTAGAGTCTGCAAAGGTTAACTCTTTCAACTTTGACATTTTAGTAGCCAAATTCTTGCCCAAAAACTGATTAAAAAGCTTGCTGCATGTCTGAAAACCCTTTATGTAAAATTTCAAATGTTTAGACCCAAAATTGACTGAATAGTTTGCTAGAGACTGCAATGGTCAAATCTTTTGAACTTTGACCCTTGGCAGCCAAATTTTCCACAAAAAACAAATTAAAAAGCTTGCCCTATATCTGAATACACTTTATGTAAAATTTTAAATGTTTAGACCAAAAATTGGCTGAGTAATTTGGTAGAGACCGCAGAGGTAAAATTTTTTTAAAGTTTGACATCAATTTTGACCCCTTAATATTTATTGTTTTGGGCTCAAATCAAATTAAAAAAGTTTGATCCATGTCCAAGTAACCTACATCTAAAATTTCAAATGTTTAGACCCAAAATTGGGGCAGGAGTTTGGTAGAGTTTTCAAAGAACAAATTTTTTAACTTTGACCCCTTGACAGCCAAATTTCTGGCCGAAAACTGATTAAAAAGATTTTCCCAAATCTCAATACCCCTTATGTCAAATCTCGAGTCTTTAGACTGAAAATGGACAGAGTACTTTGGTAGGGAAATGTGCACATACACACACAGACAGACAGACAAACAAACAATTTCACTTTTATATATATATATATAGATAGATAGATATGTATGTGTATGTAACCATAGCTCAGACTGTTATATGCAAATGCATGCGAAATGACGTCACAGGTAAAGAAAAATAGTCTATAAAAAAAGAAAGAAGACAATCACGAGAGAGACGAAGCACTTGGAATGAGATAACGTTTGAGATCACGTGACAGGCGTGAATAGCGTCCGAGAGGAACCATCATGTGGGTGACGTCATGGCCGTAGCAATGAAGAAATAAATGTCGTTGTACAAACAAAAAAAGGAGCTGAAGTTCTTTTCTATTCTTGGTTTTCTTTGCGACTGAGGCCACAACGTGTTGGTTTCCGGACAACATTATATAATGTATAAATTGGGGAAATTTTAATTTGATGGAAATTTATTTCGTCCTCAGTGTGCGCTTATCTGTCACAATTCCATGTTTTTATTCGCCTGTTGGGTTTCTTTTACGTACGAGATTAAAACATTATTTTTGAACGTTGGTGGAGGTATGCACTCTATTAAGTGCACAGTATTTTTTGCTATGTATGTATTTTAATTGTCATTAATCTGTGATTTTCTTTTTTTCTTTCAGGATGAAGAGGAGTACATCGGATTTGCTACGCTGCCAGAGCAAGTTCACAGAAAGGCAGTTAAACGAGGATTTGACTTTACCCTGATGGTTCTTGGTAAGTAATCACCGTTTGATTCACATTTTCTAAGGAAGGCCGGAGATTTCAGCGGTTGAAATGTTTTTATAGTGACAACCAAAATAATCTTTGTTTTTTTATTTCAGACATTATCGATAATTTTTGTTTTTTAAAAAATATCGATCAGAATGTCTTTATTTTTTTTTTAATAAAAGCCAGGTACGGTCAACGATGGCGTACTGTTGCCACATCTGGGAAGGAGCTGCTAGAAGCCCCTTATCTTGCCTTGACAGAGTTCAAAATAGACTTTGTAGCTTAGTGGGGAATGCCCTTTTCTCTTCTCTGCAACCTCTTTCCCACAAAAGAAACGTTGTGAGCATGTCCCTGCTTTATCGTTATTTCTATGGCAGGTGCTCGTCTGAGCTTCAATCTATGGTCCCCCTTCGCCAAACTTTCACGGAAAACTCTCATCTGTTGGCTTGCTTTCCAGCTGACTACAATCTGATTGCCTTCAAGTCAAACGTAAACAAGTTCTTGATGAACCGTCTCCCTAAGTAATCACATTTACAAAATTTCCACTACTTATATTTACTACGCTATAATCACATTGACTAATGTATACCCATTAACCTATATCCTTGAGTGGCCTCCGGGCCTTGATAAGTGGTGATTTCTGTGTAAAAGAATAAATAAATAAAATATTTAGAGAATTGTTTTAAGGATTTCAATTTGTGAACGCTGCTGTAAATTTGGATTAATGTATAAGAAAAAGAAACTTTATGAATTTAAAATTTGATCCGGCTCCAAAATTTGACATTTTTTACTTTTTTTTTTCTCTCCCACGCATTTGTTCTCTTTCTTTAACTTACTCTTTATCTCTCATTTTCTTTTTCTCTCTCCCACTTTTTTCCCTCTCCTTTTCTTTCTTTTCTTCCCACGTTCTCCCACTCACCTACTTTCTCTCTTTCTCTGCCTTTCTCACTTTCTCTCCCACTTTCTCTCTCTCTCTCTCTCTCTCCCATTTTCTCTCTTTCGCCCACTTTCTCTCTCTCTTTCTAACCCACTTTCTCTCTCTCCCACTTTCTCTCTCTCTCTCTCTCACTCTCTCTTTGTCTTCCGCTTTCTCTTTCTCATTTTCTTTCTTTCTCACACTCTCTAACTTTTTCTCTTTTCTAGTATCCCCACTCCTCTCTTTCTTACCCTACCACGCCTTTCTCCCCTCTTTCTCTATCCTCTTTCCTCCACCTGACACACTGGAACTGAAATTCACCTACATGTTCATTTTAATAACAAAACACACATTTGGCTACCCCTACTCAAAAAAGGTACCACCCATGGAATGAATAAAGTTCACAATCTTTTCTGCAATCGAATCATATTTACTACAAATAAACTTCACTCGATGCCTGACTTGTCCACCAAGTTTCAGTCATGAATGTTCAATAGTCTTTGTTTTATTACTGTTTAATGATACATAACCGGAAATGACAAACAAAATTTTCTATAACTCTAACGCACTCATCTCTTGGCACTCTCTTGATTTGGTTGTGGTTATCCTCTTCAGTTTAGAAATTGTGTGAGGGTTTTTTTGTTTTTGTTTTTTTGGGGTTTTTTTTGGGGGGGGGGTCTTTGAAATAATACCAACTTGGAGGGGGGTTAAAATCCGGTGAGTGTGAGTCCTATTTTTACTGATGAGACGATTAGCAAAGTGTCCTCGACATATCATTGAACAGACTATCATCATTATCTTGGTTGTTGTAGTCATATTTCAGACGATGTGATCTACAAGCTTTTTCAGGTGCATATTCTTAAACCTGGGACCTTTTTTTTTTTTTAACTCTGCACCTGAAGAAGGTTGGATGTGTTACATTAGCCGGAATCTTGTGAATATAACAAGTCCAAATCACATTTGTGTGTATTCAGCATATCACAATTCTCTATCTGTATCAAAAATGGTGGGATCCTTCTACCGCTGCAGAAGATATCTCACTACTGATGCAATTCTCTATCTATATAAAAGCCAAGTACGTCCAAGAATGGAGTACTGCTGCCACATTTGGGCTGGAGCTGCTAAAACCAGCCTATCCTGCCTTGACAGAGTACAAAATAGACTTCGTGGCTTAGTGGGGGATGCCTTTTCTCTTCTCTGCAATCTCTCTCCCACAGAAGAGATGTTGCGAGCCTGTCTTTGTTTTATCGTTACTTCCATGGCAAGTGCTCCAATCCCTGCCCCCCCCTCGCCAATCTTTCACAATAAACACCCGTCTAGCTGAAACCACTGTCAAAAATTTTCCCCACTCTTGATCTGTGCCGAAACCAAAACGTAGATTCCATGAACAAAGCTTCTTTCTTAGAAGTGCAAGCCAGTGGAACTCTCTTCCGTCAGCCTGTTTCCCACCTGACTACAATTTGGATGTCTTCAAGTCCAACATAAACAAATTCCTGATGAACCGCCCCCCCCCTTAAGTAAGACACTTTATCAAATCTCCAATACTAACGATTACTACGATACTATTCTATTGGTTACTGTATACGCAATAACCCTTATCCCTGAATGGCTTACGGGCCTTGATAAGTGGTGACTTCCATGTAAAAAAAAAAAATTCTTACTGATCAGCCAATCACGTGGCGCAATGGATAGAGGCATTGAATCTCTAAGATTCCAGGTAAGCATTGTCTCAAGATAGTGGTTTCAATCCTACCCAAAGCGAGCCAAAAAACGTGGTGAAACAACAACAACTATGGAAGGCAGTAATTACTGGATACAGTTAAGAGACTGCATTCCTATCTCGTCACGGTTAACTGCTTGAAGAAAGTCAGAGGCCGAAACGTTTGGAAACAAAAACTATGAAGATGGGGATAACAGTCTGCAAATAAATTTTTTAAAAAATTGAGTAAAGAACTTGGGATTTAAAAAAAAAAAAAAAAAAAAAACTAATAACAAAAAAGACACGAAAAGACTAAAACGAAAAATCACAATACTAAAATCCAAGAATCCAAAAAATAAATATCAAAATAGAATGAAAGCACCCCTACCCTTATTTCAGAAGAGCTGGTCCCCCCCCCCTCCTCACACATACACATTAATAACGACCTCGGATCACAGTCGCCTTCCTAAGGAAGCAAATAACCTCATAACACTATAAAACAATATACACATTCCCAAACCAATAAAAGCAAACACGCGCACGCACACCCTACCCCACCCTAAAGGAAAAGAAAAAAACATTAGCAGAAAGAGAGAGCGACTACAACCAGGTCAGCGGCCTCCCTCAACTAGCCCAATAAAAGAGCAATAAAAATTGAGCATGCCAATGAATAATAAACACTTACAAGCCTCCACCCCTTGGAAAAACTTCAAATTAACTACGAAAATTGCCATTTTTACATCTCCAACACATTTGAAAATAATTTCTGACAAGGACGCTTCACAGAACATCTGAAACGCGCATAAAAACGATTTCAATGACTTAAAAACATTATTACAATGATCCAAACATAATTCTCAATGAAAAACGAAGACATGGAATAATAAAATAATGTTAAAAAACACACATTGTTGGTGACTACTCCCTTATTTAAATATACATCTTTCTTTCGTTGGAATTTCTTAACCCATTTTATATAAATATATATATATATATATATATATATATAAGGTTAAAATTGAAAACCATAGCCTTTTCAATGCAAGATTTTATTTATTATTTTAAGCCTTACAAGTTAACCACCTCTAATAGCAGACGATACTAAATGTAAAACTGGTTTTATTTGCAATATAAGACATAACAGCACAAATATACAAAATAAAATCAACAATTGACTAACATCTGCATGGAAAAATAACAATTTTCCATAAATGGACGATTAACCTCAGTATAAATTCAAGATGGCCGCTATCGCAGTATGCAGATTAGTCAAATTTTATAATTTATTTTAGTACTCCCACTTATATTCTACAAATGTCGTACACATTGTTTGGACATACAATGAAAGGTTAATTTCATAATCATTTTTAAAAACTTCAGCACTCCGTGTTAATCGTAAAATTTTCGGAATAAAACTTAATCTTTAGAGATTAGCTAGTATTGTGTCATTGTATTTTGTTTTTCTTTTTTGTTTGTTTTTTTACGTCTGTTATTGTTGTCTGTGATGTCGTCTTCGAGGTTATGAATTCAAATTCTAGTGGTTGAACAAGGAAGCATTAGACGATTTGATATTTTAAAAGGACAGCGCATTCATTTGGAAGTGTTGCTAGGTTAGAAATATTAAAATTGAAAATAGAATGCACACACACACACATACATACACACACACACACACACACACATATATATATATATATATATATATATATATATATAGTAGAACTCCAAGATACGGCATTAAAAATTAGTAAAAAAAAATACAGTAGAGTATATAATACACATATATATAATCAAACAACATTATAAATAACACCGTAAGGCGGGACAAATACTGTAACCAGGGACTGAAAAAACATTGTATTCCACATCGTAACCTGAAAAAAAACGTATCCTAGGGCCTTACTGTATATAGAAGGCACACACACACACACACACACAGTAGAACGGCATTAAAAATTAGTAACAAAATACAATATATATAATACACATGTAAATAAATTACATTATAAATAACAGGAAGGGCAAATGCTGTAATCGGGGAAAACATCCTAATCTACATGGTAACCTCAAAAAAACATATTCTAGGGCCCTACTGTGTGTGCGTAGGAGAAACTGGACTCTGTTATAAAGAATTTCACAAACTGCCTATTTTTTTGATTTCAATACCCCTCAAAGTTTCGACATTTCTGATTTGATTAATCCTGCTTCCCTTATTTTGTGCTTTAGTCCTCATATTCAGTGAGTGGTGTTTCTAACAAAGAGGAAAGAATTGCTGTTTTCTGGGTCAGAATTTATTCCATCCAACACTTATTCTTGGCAAGTTTTTTGTCATTGAAGTAGTAATTTTTTTAGTTTTTTACATCAAGTGGCTTCATGCCTTGGCTGAAGCGATTTCCAAATGAAAAAAATCTCATCACTAATGTATAACAGTGCTGAGATTTTCCTTGTAACTATTGCTTCCCTTATTTTGTCTTTTAGTCCTCACATTCCATCAGTCATGTTTCTGACAAAGGGAGAAGAATTGCTGTTTTTTTTTTTGGGGGGGGGGTCAGAATCTCTATCTAATACTTATGGTCGCCATTTTTTTTTTTTTTAACCTTGCAGTAGTATTTTTAAACTTCTTACATCAAGTGGCTTCATGCTTTGTCCGGATTGATTTCCATAAAAACATGCATCAATACAAAGATTCAGTTTATTAACTTCAAGAACAGGAAAACATAATAAGGACACTATGACATGAGACAAACGAGTTCAACAGTAAAAGATAAGAACAAAACACGCACACTAATACACACACACACACACAGATTTACATGCCTACCTCATTTACATATTTGTAAAAGCACACGGCGACAGCCGAAATGAACATATGTACTCAATTTCATCCAACAGACAAAATCCTGTTTTTCACCTAAAACATTCTCGGATATCTGAATAACTCTTTACTACTTGTAACAAGTTTTTGAGAAAAATTACTTTTGTATGGATCGGCTTTGTTATCCTTTCACTTCATAATGTTATCTAGTATACATACACGTAAATGCACACGGCGATAGCCTAAATGAACGTATTCAATTTCATCTTAAGTACAAAATACCATTATCATTCTTCATTTAATGATGTCCCATCTTCAGCAGTAATCGGAAAGTATAAGGTAGTCTGAATATCTTATTGCTTTTACTAAAGCATAACAACAAAACAGGAATGTTTTACAAGTATCATTTTTAATGGAAATTACTCCAGACAAGATGTGAAGCCACTTGATGTAAGGAGCTACCAAGAACGAAAGATGATTATCGCAAAGACAGGAGATGCCTATTGACCTTAGTCTTGAAAAGATCAAGGTTAAAAGTAAGGAGAAAACAATCAGCAAAAAGAGTTCTATGATCCTGCTGTTCTTGGAAAGAAGCTACTGGAAAAGGAAACTGTACTACAATGAAGTATTAAACCAGCGAATTGATGGAGACCACTAGACTAATGAGTCAAACGAGCTGGAACAAAGGAAGCAGGGAATAGATCAGATAATTCTGAAGTACACATACCATAACAGTATTTAAAGAAAAGACTGAGACTAGCAACATCACGTCTGTGAGAGAGAAGTTGCAGAGAAGATATAAGCACTGGACCAATTAAATTACAGATACGGAATGAGTAGTAGAGCAATACAAAGCACACATCCTGGGGTCCATTTATTCACTTCAAGAACAACGGAAGAAAATAAGAATGTTAGAAAAATAGAGGAACAATTCATACAAAAAAAAAAAAGAATGTAATCAATTCTGTTTATTCACTTTCACTGACACTCTGGACGAGACTTGTGCACTAGAGCGAATGTACAACATCTTTGGTTTTCAGTTGGAACACTCGGAGAGCGTGTATGAGCGTGTGAAGATAGCAGCAGCAGCCGTTTTGAATGCATATGCAAATTAGCAAGTGTGCTCGGGTTTGCATCAGAAGAAAAAGAAAAGAAATGCAGCACGTGGTGAGGAGCAGAAAAAATGCCAGCTGGGTGAGAGGAACGTGTGTCCCTGCAGAGTCGGCGAGAGACTTTTAAGCTGGTGTTGAGACAGCAGGGTTTTGTTAATCTCATGGCAGACGAAATAAACAGTTAGAAAAAACAAGAAACATTGTTTGGAAAGTAACGGCAATAAATGCTTTTTGCTAAAACAAAAGGAAAAGCTGAGTCGGATTTATTTATTTTTGTTTGTTTTCTCCTTTTTCGATGGTGCCAGACAGCGTGGGGGTCCGGGAGAGGTTTGGACAGTAACGAACACGATTCGAGCGTAACGGCCACATTACAAGAGTGCACACCAAGGGCAGATAAGCATACATCAAGGGCAGAAAACTCTATTTTGTGTTATAAATTTTTTTATATTTATTTTAATTCAATAAATGCGCAAGAAAAACTTTCTCAACAAAAAGAAATACACAAATTCAAAACTTTCAGAATTTTGACTTTATACTTTAAAAAATTTTTTTATAAATATCTCTAATTTATGTTTAAAAAACATGTATTTTGTGTTATTATAATTTTTTTAAAATTATAAAAAAACATGCATTTATGTTGTGAGATTTTTCGATTTGATCCTGAAATTGCATTTGTCTGCCCCTGCTACGCACTCTCTAAATGTATCAACTTAAAACCAAAACAGTTATATATATATATATATATATATATATATATATATATATATATATATATATTATTAAAATACAATAAACGGAGATATTTTTTCTTTGAATAAAATTGAAATAAAATTAGTAAAAAAAACTATAATAAAACATAAAAGTACAGTTTTTGTAACACATTTCTGAAAGTAAAATAAATATAAAAAAAACTTATAATAACACAAAACGGAGGGTTTTTTTTTTTTTTCATTTTACTTCAAGAAAGTGTTACAAAAGTTTTATGTTCATATTTTATTAAAAATTAAAAAAATATCTATTTTGTTAAAAAAAAAACAAAAAAAACTCAGTTTTGTGTTATGAGTTTTTTTTTTATATTTATTAAAAAAAAAAACTTTTTGGACAAAAAAAAAAAAACAAGCATGAATAAATAAATTTAAAAAACGCATATATTTTCGATTCGGTCTTGAAATTGCATTTGTCTGCCCCTGCTATGCACTCTCCAAATGTTTCAACTAAAAACCAAAAAAGTTGTATCTTTGTGTTAGTGTACAAGTGCCCTCTGGACAAATGTTCTGGATTTTTGGTGCTGAAAAATAATTTGTATTCTGGTGTCCTGGCTTTCCGGTTTTAGACAAGTGACAATGGCTATTCACAAATGTATTTTATTTAAAAAAAAAAAAAAAAAAAAATTTATGTTTAACTATTATGATTCGCATTTAAAGACTTTTCTTGTTGCTTTCAGGTGAGACTGGCTTGGGTAAATCCACGTTAATCAACAGCCTGTTCCTCACAGAACTTTACAAAGATCGACAAATCAACAATGTCGAAGGTAAGAGAATTGAGAATTTTTTTGTCGAGATTTGTTCATCCTTATTTCCAAAGAAACAAGGGGTTTGTATTACTGTACACATAGATTCGAAAAAGTTGTCAAAAAACAAATATATAAAAAATAAATGTTATCAAAGGCAAGATAAGTTACTTTTCTACCTAACTGGATATATTTTTTGTGTTTTTATTCAATGTAACATATTTATTCAGTTCGAAAAACATACAGTGTTTACCGGTGTATTCGAAAATTCAAGATGGCGTCTCACACCCTCTTTAACACTGTAAGTATGGAAAAAGGTGTTATAAATAAAAAACTATACAAAATACTATTAAAAACCTGCCGAATATATGTCAACCTATGTCACGGTAACATATATTGAGCGAGTTTTTAACAGTATTTTATCTGGTTTTTTATTTATAACATCTTTTCCCACACTTACCGTGTTAAAGAGAGAATAAGACGCCATCTTGAATTTTTGAATACATCGGTAAACACTGTGTTTTTCGAGCTGAATAAATATGTTACATTGAATAAAAACACAAAAAATCTATCCAATTAGGTAGAAAAGTAACTTATCTTGCCTTTGATAACATTTATTTGTTATATATTTGTTTTTTGACAACTTTTTCGAATCTATGTGTACAGTAATACAAACCCGAAACAAGAAGAGTCGCTTTTTATTCCTTAATATGAAGAAACGTTCCTAAAATAATGCCTCCTATTTTTTTTATTCCGCCCAAATGTATCAGAGTGGATTGCAAATAGAAAGGGCATAAGTGCTAAAAATAAAAGGTACTCATGTACTTATTGATTCGTGCTGAAATAATAACGTTATTATTTAAAAAGCCATTCTTAACATGGGGAGGGGAGGGTGTTTTGTACCTATTCTGTACTTTAACCTTACAATTGAATAAAAAAAAAAAACATATCATAAAACTTTAATTAAACTTGGAAATACGATTTCAAAAATAGCACGGATCAGTAAGTGCATTAGCACCAAATAAAATCTGTAATTAATTTTTAAGCCTCGATCATAATAGTTCGGAGCACGCTTTGTCGCTCGCATCACTCTGAAAACTGATGGACCCATCTCCTAACTTTGCTAACTTCAACTACATCGGCTTCATAGGTGTTCAATAGGTGCTGGTAAATGCTGATCGGTTCGTTTTTGTTTTGTTTTTTTTGCATGAAGGAATTCTAATGATGTATCTCTGCTTCTGACACACGTCCATGACAGGGGTTTCTTTCTTAGAGTCTCACACCGACAATATCTGCAACAGAGAGATGAAACTTTCAGCTCATGAAGTTCGTCATAACATGCAAATAGAGAAAACCGTAAGTGCTAAAAAAAAACGGTTTCCAATCTTTTTCATATCATCTAATGCTATGAGGTGGGATGAAGAATGCTGATTGCACTACAACATTCAAAAATAAAGTACGAAACATCTGTGGTATATTTTTATGCACAATGGCATGGAAAATCTATTTTTGACCTTTTTTATTGTTGAATTAGGTAGTGGGTGATGAACATTGCAAGACCCCCCCCACCACCACCACCACCACGCCTGAATTGAAATGAATGGTTTTCGTCTTGAAAAATCTCCATGTCTTCACAAGCTTCTGGGACTGACCTTCACTCCTGACCTGAAATGGAATCCATACATCAAATCTGTTGCCAAGATGGCTGGAAAAATGGTTGGATCACTCTACTGCTCTAGTAGGCATCTCACTGCTGATGCAATTCTTTAAGTATATGCTCTAAGATGGAGTACTGTTGCCACATCTGGGCAGGAGCTGCTCTGCATGCCCTATCCAGCCTTGATAGAGTTCAAAACCATGTCTTAGGATTGATCTTCACTCCTGATCTGGAATAGAACGCATGCATCAAATCTGTTGCCAAGATTGCTGGAAAAATAGTTTTGCCGGGCGTTCATGCTAGCTTAGATAAATACTTTTGCAGTTTTAACAAAAGAGCTACAATTGGCCTTTTGGCCTAGATCAAAGTGTAGTATCTGTTCATCAGATGCGGCACTTCCATTTCTCGTTCTCTTTCATTGGAGGAGAAATCCTTCACGACTGAGACAATTTTTATCTTTGTACCTTTTCTCCACGTTAAAAAACGACCCTGGTGTCTAACTCTGCCCCGTGGGGAGGCATTGTAAATAGGTACAATCATATCAGAGCATTTCCATTTACACTGAACATCTACGGAATGCAAACATCAATATATTACATGTGAATGAGTCCTTTGTGGAATTTCCACTGGTCTCGCTAGTTATTATTATCATTATTATTTTTTATTTTATTTATTATTTTATTTATTTTATTTTATTTTTTATTTTTTTTTGTCTATTTCTGTCTCATTTCTCATCAGTTTTCGTTTACAAATTAGATTTTCTTTTCGCTGGTCTAATTTTTTTTCTTCTCCCAATGTTTATTCATCCCGATTTTATCGCATTCTTCATCCGCATTCTTTTGCCTCTTCATGCCAGAGCGTCTACTTATTATAATTTGGTTTTATACGAAAAAAAAAAAATGGTAAGCATTTGTTGAAACAATGGAGAATTAAATTCTGTCGACAGAATCGGACAAAATAAACAATGGCATTTTCTTTTTCTAAAGGAAAGCACAAAGACTAAATAAAAACGGTTATTTTGACTCATATTTCCTTACATGCGTCCACGTATTTCTGAAAGAGTCTCTGTCTGTCAGTAAATCATGTTGCATTTTTGTTTGTTTTTTATTTAATTACAAATTCTGGTTATAGTATTTGAGCATTTTTATCACTGTACAAGCAGAAAGGCCTGTGGCATATAAAATCAACAGTATGTTCTTGGATGAGACAGTTTGTTAGTATGGCTACATTGAAAGAATGGATAAGAATTCTGGATTAAGTCAATGTAGAACAGTTAAGGTAGCAGGTCCAGTTGACAAGGAAAGGCTGAGGAAAACATAAGCATGGATTTGAGAGAAAGAAGGCTGAATAAAGACCTGGTCAGAGATAGGTTAATTTGGAAGTCAATTTCTTGAAGCTGTCCATCACATGTCAGCATTTAAAAATGAATGTTAAACTAACTAGAATGATGATTGAATTTTTTCACACATCAGTTCTTGTTAGATCGCCAAAGTTGAGCCCAGCCAGTACGAGATGGGTGACCATTTTGGAATACGAGACGCTGTATGTATTCAGGGTAAGCGGCTGTGTATAATATACTTCAGGGAGATGAATGCCCCCAGCCTTGCACAGTGCCAGGTCACCCTTGGGCAATGTGTAGCACCTGTCAGCTTTCCTTTGATATTCTAGAGCATGAATTTCCAAAGTTTTTAATCAGGGGGCCATATTACTGACTTTTTTGAGCTATGTGGGCCAAAATAAATAAAATCACCAAGACGTGTTTTACTTCATAATCTATTATATAAAAGCAAAAATGTGTTTGTGTGTACGTGCATTTTTTTTATATGTCCGCCAAAGGCCTTTTGGGGGAGTCGCTCGGTGGGGATCACTGTTTCTTAGAACTTTTTATATACTGTCTAGATTATAATATGCCTGATTTACGAAACGAGGTCGTCTGAATCTTTTCTTATGTTACAAAATTCGCGCTGTGATTTCATTTTCTCTACTACTATGGCATGATGTTTGACCTAAAAAACCACACGTTCATGTTCGTTTAACCACCTGCTTTTTTAAACGTTTAATTTCCACACTTCCTCACTCACGTAGCGTCGTGGTAAGTCATCAGGCTATTCTCCTCAAGGCTTCGGGTTCGAGCCTACCTCCCTCCCAAAACTTTTTTTTTCTTTTACACACGGGCAACGCCGGGCACCCCCACTAGTCTATTATATAAATCTCAACTGTCTGTTTAAATGTATGTATGTATGTCTGCCTAAAACTTTCGACAGAGGCGATGAATTTTCATGTTTTGCAGCTCGACCCTTTGGATGACAAATATTGAAAAATTGGCTAAAAACATCAATTCCTTCACCCTCAACTGGGCACTTTTCTACAAGGAAAGGTCGCTTTTTTCGCCAATATTTTCACAAGTTATCCCCTCTTTTTGATTGACTAGTCTTTATTTAAATCTTCACCACTTCCGGCGACAAAGACGTCACGTTTTTTTTATGTTCTTTTCCTCCTTCGCAGTACGGGTTCGAGCCTGCCTGCCTACTACCACTATTTTTTTTTTTTTTTAGCTGAACACACATCTCCAAACACCCGGGCAACGCCGGGCACCCACACTAGTTAACAAAATAAAGAAAAGGTAAAAAAGAAAATGAGGATTTTTCCCTAGGCACTAAAATCAGTCTAGACCAGGGGTCGCCAAAGTTTTCGAATGGGGGTAGGTAGCCAATATTGCTGGCTTTTTAAAGCTATGCCAAAGTAAAAAACAAATTGACATGGACGTGTTTTATACGATTTTGCTCATTAGCTTTACTTTTTAGTTAAATTGGTTCTCCCAAACCTCCTTTTTTTTTTTTTTTTTTTTTTTTTTTTTAAATCATTTTCTGAACAAAAAAGAAAACCCACAAAACTATTTTCACACATCTCCATTTCAAAAAAATTTTCCTGAACATTTTTACATTTTCCATAAGAGCTCCATGGGCCGGATTTGGCCCATGGGCCATAGTTTGGAGACCCCTGTTCTAAAGAGATAGCATAAAAAAAAAGTGGATGGAATTCCTCAGCTGTGATGCAGGTAATACATCTAGAAGAGGCGGGGGGCTCTGTTAAAAAAACAAACTAGATAGAGGAAACCTGTTGTCCCTGTAAAGCAATCTTCTAATGATGGTGTCACAAACAAAACACCTGCTTCCAATTTGTTATCAACCAGCTCGGAAGTAGTAAGGCTCCGAAAACTGTCATGAGTATGTTCATGTCAGTGCGCATTCTAGTCTAACCAGAGATAACAAAGTGAGAAAAATAAAGATTTATAATTTAATATATAAAGTTCTCTTATCAGATTTTCTAATTCATACTCCAATAATATCCATCATATCGATACTTGATTCAGACTAGCCTTTTTTCTTTTCTCATTCTTTTCTTCCATTACATTATCACTGAAATTAAGCAATGTGGAGTCTGGTCAGTACCAGATGGGTGACCATATGGAAATACTAAGTGCTGTATGTATTCAGGTAAGCAGGTGTGTATAATATACCTCAGGGAGATGAACGCCTCACCCTTTCACAGTTTCATGTCACCCTTGAGCAAGGTGTAACATCTGTCAACCTTCCTCTGATATCCTAGAGGGCTACTATATAAGGATAGATGAAGTTCCTTAGCCATGATGAAAACAATATATCTACGAAAGGGAGGTTCTTTGGAAAAAAAAAAAAAAAAACTGGATAGAGGGCGCCAGTTAGCCCTGTAGGGAAATCTTTTAGTGATGATGTCACAAACAAAGCACCTGCTTCAATTTGTCCTGAGCTAGCATGGAAGTAGTAAAGCTCAGAAAACTGTCATCTAACATTTGGTTTGATTGTCGTGTTTTACGGCATATCAACCCTTTTCGGTTTATTTAATACCAAATCGAGCAATTTTGTGAAAAAAAAAAGTTTTTATGCCTCAAGTTCTTTATATCTTCAAATATTTATTCATGGTGTTTGGTTTAATTTGATTGTTTTTGGTTAACATGATTGAGTTTTGCAAAGAGAAAAGAAAAAAAACAATAACAAAGGAAGTATCTTCAGACAGCGTAAACCGATAGCACCAGATGCTCTAAAAGATATTACCAATCTGGTTCACCAAAGTGGACCTGGGAACAGTGATAACTAAAAGGAAGCTCCACATTCCCTGCAGCACCTCCCCCCCCCCCAAATAGGGCCTCTCCACTGGATGTCATTCAGGGTCATACCCAGGATCGGTCTAACTGAAGATAGCGAACCATAAACTGCTTGGCCTAATATTCACAGAAAACATGAGTTGGAACAATTATATTGAAAACATTGCATAAAAAGGTAGGCTCTCTCTACCGTGCTAGAAAACTACTGATACCTGAAAGTATCCTGTACCTCTACAAGGCCGCCATTCGCCCATGTATGGAGTATTGTTGTCACATTTGGGCTGGTGCATCTGCTACTAGTCTCTCGCTCCTAGACAAGGTTCAAAAAAGAGTCGCCAATCTGATAGGCCCTGAACTGGCATCTAAGCTTCAGCCTCTGTCCCATCGACGAAACGTTGCATCCCTCTGCCTGTTCTACAAGTATTATAATGGTGAATGCTCTGACGAACTGCAGACACTTGTGCCCCCACAACGTAAACACCCTCAACAAACCTGACAAGCAGCTAAATCCCACCCCCACACAGTAGAGATCCCTAGATGTAAAAGATCTTTCTATTCCAGTAGTTTCTTCCCCAGAACCGCTAGACTCTGGAATTCCATTCCAGGTTCCTGCTTCCCTAACTGTACTGACATGCAGAAGTTCAAGTGCAACGTGAACCGACATCTTGCTGCCCAAATCCCAACATAGCGCCCCAGTAGTTGCTGCCCCTGATAGTAGTCCCCTACACCAAAGTGGCAATGCGCCTTGTTTGGGGTGAAAATGTAATAAAAATAAAAAATAAAATTTTTAATTTAAAAAAAAATGCATGAATAATTAACAGTAAATAAAAAAAATTTTAAATTCATTGTGTGATTATCATAGTTACATTGATAGGAGAAATACACACACATGTTGGGTGATAATTTTATTAATGTAGATACATGCATTTCTTTTTAATTTTTTTTTTTTTAGATCGAATACACAAGACGACACAAATTGAAAAGAAACAGTTGGAAATCGAAGAGAGGGGCGTCAGACTTAGACTGACCATTGTCGACACACCGGGATTCAATGACTCTGTAAACGGAGAAGAAACGTAAGTTAGCTTTCTTGACAGAAACAAAAGGTGATTAAATTGAAAAAATGTAAAAAAAAAAAAAAAAAAAAAAAAAAAAAAAAAAAAAACTTTCAAACGTCTAAGATGAGATGGCAGCTGTGATGTAATTACAAAAGTGTATGACTCAATAAACCATGATTGGAATTTTTCATTTGATGTCAGTTTGGAAATTAATTCACCAACAAATTATCCAACAAACATCGGGTTAAGATCAAAGTGTAATATCTGTTCTTCAGAATCTGCATTTCAATTTCTTGTTCTCTGTCAGTGGAGGAGAAATCCTTCACGACTGAGACAATTTTTTATTTTTGTTTCTTTTCTCCATGTTAAAAAACGACCCTGGTGTCTAACCCTGTCACGTGGGGAGGCATTGTAAATAGGAACAAATTATCCAAATTGATTGACAAAAAAAAAAAAATCACCTTTTTAGGGATTGAATGTACAAAAAAGACATTTCTACTCAGAAATGACTTGTTTCTTTCTAAGTTGTTTTTTAAGATTTTTATTTTTTTTTTATGGAAATCGCTCCAGACAAGTCATGAAGCCACTTGATTTAAGTGTTGGATAATGGGGAGGGGGGAGGGGTCAATGTTCTTGGAACACAGACACCTGGGTTGGACTCTGATGCAAAGGCCGTCCTGGTGTTTGATCTGAATGTTAACAAGCCAACTCAAAAAGCTTAACCCTTTCTCTCTTGAATGCTGGCGATTATGCGGTGATCTCATTTTGTCCTACAATCTCCTCAATGAGTTTTATGATATACCTTGGAACGTATTATTTACTCCTGCACTATGCAGACACTATAAGAAACTATTTCACTGTCGATTTTAATTGAACTGAAGGACTAGTTTCTCAAATCAGACTTCTAGGACCTTGGAATAGAGCTCCGAATGAAATAAATGCACAAACAACGCAACAATTCGAGGTGAATTTGGACAGGTGTTGGATTATTGATTCGAATTGAAAAAAGGACAAAGGAAAGGAAAGCAGTCATCAGGAAAGGAGTTCCACAAGTCTGAAATTTCTCTTCTTAAAAAAAAAATGTTGTTTGTGTTTGTTTACCAAATTCATAATGATATTATTTGTTTAGAATCGTCATATTTCAAATTCAATAAAAATCTATTACTTTTTCGTTTTTTCATTCTATAAATTTTGATTCTAGAAATGGTCTCAAATTTAAGATTTAAGTTCAATTGGTTTAAAGAAGTAAATGAAATTCAAAGAATCTTGCTTAATTTGTGTCTCGTGGGAATAAAAAATAGTCAATTCAAATTTGAATGCTGTGTCGTTGGTGCATTTATTTCATTTGGAGCTCTATTCCCAATGTCCCACAGGTAAAACAGCAACTTGTATTCAAAGAATTATGAACAATATGTAATAATTGTGCAGTATAGCTAAGAAAACAAGGGATTAAAAAAAAATTAACATAACTGTTACCAAATGCAAGAAAGTTTACTTTTCTACTTATCTATATAATTTTCACCTTTGTTTATTGGTTGTAATATTTATTATCGATGCATTTGTTAGTGTCACTTCTCCTTAGCCAAGCCAATAAACATTTTAAAATGGATGACAATTTTGCCAGTACTTGCTCCAAAACTTTTGCCAGTACTTGCTCAAAAAATTTTGCCAGTACTTGCTCCAAAACTTTTGCCAGTACTTGCTCAAAAAATTTCAGGCTTAAAAGGTGAAAGCGATTGGAAGAATAAAAAACTTATCCTAATCTGATTGCAACCATCCTCGAACTTAGGTTCATAATTCCACTACCCCCTAGGCCATGTCAGTGGGGCATTAGAATACGCCGACTGCCCCCCTGCAGAGGATAAAAGTCCCTCAATGGGGGTCCTGGATATGACCTTAAACTATATCCAGTGGTGAGGCCCCAGCTTGTGGGCTTTGGGGAGTGTGGAGCCACCCTTTAATTACCATTGCTCCCAGGTTCACTCTGACCCAGAGTGGTAGTACCTGTTAGGGTCCCAACTATGAGTTAAATAGAAACCGACGTGAAAACAACAAATATATTCTATTAAAAAAATTTTTCTTCAAAATCTTTGGATTTGGCATTAAATAACCCAAAAAGGGTTGATATGCCATAAAACAAAAACAACCAACCAACCATCCACTACCCCCTACCCTTTACTCTCTTTTAAGCTTGAAATTTGTGGGATATATCTCATATGAACAATCAAAGGTAAAACAGCAACTTGCATTCAAAGAATTATGAACAATATGTAATAATTGTGCAGTATAGTTAAGAAAATAAGGGATTAAAAAAAAATAAACGTAACTGTTACCAAATGCAGAGTAGCAAAGACCACTCAGTTATTGCAAACAAATTTAGCAGGACATGACAAGATAATAAACCTTATTTATATTTAAAACAGATATGGGAATGCAATATTGCAGTGATAGGAAAGGGGTTGGAGCTCTGATCACGAACATTCGTTCAGTCGAGTGACTTTCAAGATTATTACCACTTGGTTATATCCTCTTCGCATATGAATGTCTCGTACATATTATTAAAATGTCAAAAAAATCTTCGCTGAATTTTCATGAAGAGCTCATACTCCATTATAGTACTTTATAGAAGAGATTGAGATTGCTAACACCCTTCTTTAATTGCTAGAATTTCTCATAAATGTGAAGTCTCCTTTTTTTTTTTTTTTTTTTTTTATTGAAATCTGTTTTTTTTGGTGGGGGGGGCTTTTAATACCAAAAACCTGATTTTTTTTTCTCTTCTATAACAGGTCTCTCTGAAAATATTAATTTTACAATAAAAGCTAAGGTTTAAGCAATTCATAAAGCGGGTAAGGGAGATAGATGACTTTGGACTCATCAAAGAATGACTTCCTGTCTCTTTTTCTTCACCTGTACATTTGATACCTTTTTTTTTTTACCTTCCTTGTTGAAACTGATTAGATTTCTTAATAGAAAGAAATTGATTCTTGAGCTGCTCATTTTCCATGCGCATGATAAAAGCTAATAACATAATATGAAAACTAAATTGTTTTGCTCTTTCTAGCCACAAACCGATTATCGACTACATTGACTCGCAGTTTGAACAGTATTTCCAAGATGAATGTGGGCTAAACCGAAAGAACATTCAGGATAACAGAGTTCATTGCTGTCTTTATTTCATTTCACCTTTTGGTCACGGGTAAGTAATCTCCCTTTATTAATTCTAATTTATATAATATCAGAGGGGCGCCTAGTGTTGCCCAGTTGTGATATATGCTTTTAGCCCTTTACCAACAAATTGTATTTTCAAGTCACCTTTCAAAAAAACAATATTTCTTATTCTTATGGCTTGTCAGCCGAACTGGTGTTCAAAGTACAAGTCTACGCATCGTTCAATGAGTGAATGAGGAGTTTGTTTATGGTTGTACATCAATTGCACGTTAACTTTTGTCGCATGTGGATTTCATGATTTAAAAACATTTATTGCATGAAAAAAATTTCTGACAGTAAAAAGTTAAATATATTTTAATTCATGCAAATTTCATATTTATTATCATAGTCAATTTTCTATTGATTATTATATTGTACCCAATATATTGTAGTGATTTCAAAAGTAAAAAAAAAATATAACTTGAGTGCCATCAGCTAGAATCGAAACAGAAACTAAAACTTATAGTACTTCAGCCTTAAGTCGTTACAATTTGAACTATCTTTAGTTGGATAAGAAATAGTTAAAACTGAACTAATATTAACATATATATATAGCAAAACTGGTAATTAGTAAAAACCTGAAGAAAGTGCTCAATACTATTGCAGAGCAAATATATTTTTTTTTATTAGTTTTAACTGCTTAGTTACGCATGTCTTAGTTACCGAATCATATCAACGATCCAGTAACTTTGTCAGACTTTAACAGAAATGGTTATTAAGATTGGGAAAGTGATATTAGAAGCAGGAAAGAAAAAAAAAGCAGGGGGATTCAATTCTAATTTTGAGGCGTTGATACAATTCGGTAACCGGAAACATGTGTAACTAAGCAGATAAAACGTCAATAAAAAAAATATATATTTGCTCTGCAATAGTATTGAGCACTTTCTTCAGGTTTTTACTAATTACCATTTTTGTTATATCTATAATATAAAGCTGAACGTCTGTGTTTTGCTATATATATGTTAATGTTAGTTCTGTTTTAACTATTTCTTATCCAACTAAAGATAGTTAAAATTGTAACGACTAAGGCTGGAGTGCTATAAGTTTTAGTGTGTGCAAGAGAAGTTTATGTCAACTTCAGCCAAGTTCCAATTTCTTTAAATTTTGATCCCTTAGCTGCTATTTTTAAAGTCTAGCTGTTAGAGGGAAGAAAATTAGAGTAGAAAGCTTTCTGGCATTTAGGAACCTCAACAGTGAAGGGGTGTAATTTTGTTGCTAAGCGAGTTTGTCGGGGATATATACATTGAGGGGGCACTAGTGCAACGAGTTCATCAGAGCACATTCTATTTAAATACTTGTAAAACAGGCACAGCGATGCAACATTGTGGCGATGGGGCAGGGGTTGGAGCTTAGTTGACAAAGTGGGACCTATCAGATCGAAGACACTTTTTTCGACCCTATCCGAAAGAGAGAGACTAATGGTAGATGTACCAGCCCAGATGTGGCAACAATACTCCATGCATGGGTGAATGGTGGTTTTGTAGAGGTGAGGGATACTCTCAGGTGTGAGTAGTTTTCTAGCTCGATAGAGGGAACCCACCTTCTTTGCAGCAGCTTTCGCAATGTCCTCAATGTATTTGTTTCAGTTCATATTGGCCTGTGAATGTTAAGCTGAGTAGTTCAAAGGAAGAATTTTCAGGTAGGGTGTTATTTGTCATGGATATCTGTGGTTGGAGAGGCGTCTAGTAATTGTTAATTTAACTAAGTTGTTCTCCTTTAATAAAGGAGAACAGCTTAGTCTTACTAGCATTACGGACAGTTTCAGGAGTGACAGTGAATTTTGCGATTGTTCATAATAGAGACAATTTACAGGCAGCCTTCAGTTTGCAACAGTTAAGGACATTTTCCAGTTTGGGACAGTTGGTAGCTCTGATAATAAGTCTATCTGTACATAATATATCAACCTTATAAATAGTATATAATAGTATCAGTGAATTTTGTGACTGTTTGCAACAGTTAGGGATAGTTTATGAACAGTCTTGAGTTTGTGACAGTTGAAGACAGTTTTCCAGTTTAGACAGAGTTGAAGGTTGTTTGTGGTTCTATGGAGATGAGCTGACGTTAACCAACAACAAAGAAGCCTCGACAAACTATGTAGATGTGAAAATTAATGTTTAGAGAGTTGTTGACCGCAATGGTGTCACACATGCACCTAGAATGCAACTAATATCTTCAGTGTTGGAGAGTTTTCTCTTGTTTTGTATCTTTATTCTTGTGAACCACTGTGCTTGTTCACTCAGAAATCGACAGTATAAGAGATGATGACATGGCCAGAATAGAAGATGAAAAAGAAGAAAACAATGGAAAGATAAAAATAGAGAAAAAACATTTATCATCAGGTTATAGGCAGTGAGGTTAGTAAAAAGACAATGGAGAGGAAGTTGTTCACCAAGGTACACTAAAGGAAGCTGAAACAGAATTGTCAATCAAGGTGTGGCTGGTGATGACTGGAGACAAAAGATCCCCCCCCCCATAATAGTGTCACACAGGCACCGAGAGCTGAACTGTTTTCCCATATTATTCGTTCACAAATGAAAACAAAAACAAAGTCCAATTGAGGAGAGTTTCCAGTTAGGGACAGTAGAAGGCTAATGTCACCTATGACAAGGAGGCATCAATAGGCTATGTAGATGTGCACCTTAGGATTCAAAGTGTTGTTTCCCACGATGGTATCACACATGCACCTAGAGTCCAACTGATTTATATATTTTATTTGGGATACAAAAAGTTCACAAAATAAAATTAGTCACAAGGCCAATCAAAAAAATAGGTGGGTGGGTGGGTGGGGGGATTATGGTCATCCTCATCCATGTACCTTTGATTAGTCTATGCTAATCCTAGAGTTCTCATTCACTATAATACGACAAACACAGCAGAGGTCCTCCTACTTAAGATTCTCAAACCAAATCAATGTTTTTTTTTGTTTTTTTTTCATATACTAATATTTATATCTAATTTATGTAAAGAATAATATTTTATGATAACCGTTTTTATTCAGTAGAAAATTTATTAGCATATGGAGAAGTAGAATTTTCACAAGAAACACTCGTCTGTCTGACCACTATCAATAATTTCCACCACTCTTTATCTGTGCCTAAATCTAAACGTAGATTCCATGAACAAAGCTTCTTTCTTAGAACTGCACACCTGTGGAACTCTTCCGTTTACCTGCTTTCCAGCTGACTACAACATGGTCGTCTTCAAGTCCAACGTAAACAAGTTCTTGATGAGCTGTTCCGCTTAAGTAATCCAATTTACCAAATTTACACTACTAACGATTACAACGGCAAGTAGCCTCTGGGCCTTGATAAGTGGTAACAGTTTGGTATGTTTTTCTGTAAAAAAAAAAAAATACAATTCACTGCCATTCCTAAAACTGTCCATAAACTAACTTGAAATATATCAATCTCTATGTTCGATCTTTTGTCCCATTCACCTGCCACACCTTGATTAACAATCCTATTTTAGCTTCCTTTTGTGTGCCTTGGTGAACAACTTCCTCCCGATTGTCTTTCTACTAAACTCACATCCTATAACCTTTGTTCTGGTGATAAACTTATTTCCTCCGTTTTTTCTTATAGCTTTTTCCTCCTATTTTATTTCCTAACACTTTGGTGGGGTCGGGGAACGTCGATAGTATCACAGTTACTTTTGCAGGTGCTTTGACTGTGCGTTGCATTTCGACCTTGTGTTATACATTCTGGCTGTGTTGTTGTCTCTCACTGTAGCTCACAGGTATAAAAATAAAATAGAGCAATTCAATAGACACAAACGGCTCCGACACATTCTGGAGACATCACTTGTACTCTGGGTGAGTGTGTGCGACGCCATCGACCCTCTAAACACAAACGTCCACACTTTAACTATCTGCCTGTGTTGTGTCTCGCGTTGGAGATAAACTTATTTCCTTTGTTTTTGTAATAAGTCTTTCCTCTTTTATTACTTCCTAATAGGGGGGGGGGCATCGAGAGTATCACACTCTCAATTGATCCGAAAAGAAATTGATGCTGAATTTGCATAAGTGTTATTTTCATCAAATTTTTTTGTTTTGTTTTATTTCCAGTTTAAAACCTGTTGATGTCGACATCATGAAAAAGATTCACCACAAGGTGAACATCGTGCCACTGCTGGCCAAAGCTGATATGCTCACACCGACAGAGGTCAAGCAGAGAAAAACTAAGGTGAGAGAACAAGACATTTCAGCATGTCTGCGGAACACAATACCGTGAGTCTGCTTCCCAGTTGATTACAACAGTCATTTTCAAGCCTAGTGTAAATAAGTTCTTGTTTGAGCCGTCCTCTTAAATAATGAAACCTTACCCACGTTTAATGGTGAATGCTCTGACGAACTGCAAGCATTTGTACCTCCTCGAAGTGACTACTCCCGACTAACCAGACAAGCAACTAAGTCCCACCCCTTTACAGTAGAGATCCCTAGGTGCAAGAAAGCCTTCTACTCCAATAGTTTCTTCCCCAGAACTGCAAGTCTTTAAACTCCCTTCCGGGATACTGCTTTCTCAACTGTACTGATATGCAGAAGTTCAAGTGTAATGTGAACAAACATCTTGCTACTCATCTCCCTTCATGATGCCCCCGCAAATTATGTCCCCGATAGTAGCCCCCTGCTTCAAAGTGGCACTTGCCTTGTTTGGGGTGAAGATTGAATAATAAATAAATAAATAAAAGTTTGATTTTTGTTATTATTTTTATTATTATTTTATTATCTTTTTATTATTATTTTTATTATTGTTTTTATCATTTTATTATGATTTTTATTTATTATTTTTAATATTTTTATTATTGTTATTATTATTATATCATTATTAATATTAATATAATCATTATTATTATTGTTAGAAAAATAAAACAATTAGATTTTGGAAAATGTGGATTTACAGTTTGGTATGTTTAGTCGGGAATTAAACTCAGAAATCAAATAAACAAAGTCGATTTAGGAATTTTCAGAGTAGTTATGGAATTTGGTTAGTTAAGTAAACAGATTTTGGCTTAAGTGAGAGATTACCTATTTGTTTCCTTGGACACTTGATTGGGATTTTATTGGCATTATAGGTAGTTAGTCAGTAGAGACAAGCTAATTAATAAGTTGGCAAGAAACGTGTTACTAAGCAAACATGTGGATAACCCCATTGGAAACAGATGGGGAAGAAGCAGTGAAAATGTAGAAAGAGACTCAGTATGCCAAACTCCAACAAGAGAATCCATAAGACGAATAAAGGCCATGTAAAATATAACTCGTTGTGATGCCGTTCTTTTGGGGCTTGGATAAATAAGAAGGTATGTGCTCCTTTTGGTCGGAGAAAAGTAGACATAGATGTTTTCTGTTTGATGGTAAATAAAGCTGTCTATAAAAATTTATATCGTATGTTTGTTAACTACATGTATTTGTGAAGAGGCCACACCCACAATGAGCATTTTATAAGCAGAACGCAATAACCATTTGTTTCTGCACAATGAAATGGATTTGTAAAAAATGTACTGAAATTTTAACATGCTAGAGACGCTGTTTTTGTAAGAAAAATAAATATTCGGATCTTGGAATGTAATTATACTATTGTTGTTGTTTTATATTTGCTCTGTTATATTTAACATACATTGAGCTTCTAACCAAAAAGGATTGGTATACACAAAGAGTAAAATATATACTGCACAATCATGTTGGCACACTGGTTCTCGCCAGATCACCGAAGTTAAGCAATGTTAAGCCTGACCGGTACCAGATGAGTGACCATTTGGGAAGGCTTGGTGCTGTATGTACTGCACTCCAGGTTGGTATCTGGGGGCACATTAATTCACTGGGAGAGATGAACCCCCAGTTTTCGTTAAGACATGTATCTAGGAGAAGATAACTCTGATGTAAAAACCTGTGGTCTACTTTATACTCTGTCCTGTGGCAGTCGTCTGCACTGATGGAGGTTTGCAGTAATACTAAAAAATGTGCTTGGTTCTACACAAAGCCTTTGCCAAATTTCCAAACAACTTACCTCATACCTGGAAATCAACAGAAGAGTCCTTTTATTTATATATATATATATATATATATATATATATATATACACTAGTGGGGGAGAGGCACCCAGTTTCACCTGGTCGTAAAATACGCTAAAATATGATATTTTAATTTGTCCAGATTTCGTATATGTTATAGTCGTGATTTCAAAAGTAAAAAGAAAGTTTGGGTGCTATCAGCTAGAATCAAAACTGAAACCGAAACTGTAGCATTCAAAGCTGGTGACGTTACCCACGTGACACGCATATGAACTGATTAAAAATTAAAAATAAACTAAGATGCATGTGTAAAACGTATAACGACTTTTTCATTTTTGACCCCTTAACACAATTTTAATCGGCTAAAGACCCATAAAAGAATGGCCCATAAAAATGCAATCATTTGAGGCCCCTAGTGCCACTCTGTGACTTTTAGTTTCAGAGGAGATAGAGTTTGAAAATTTGGAGACAGACAGACCAACAGACATATAGCCGTTTATATATTAGATGATATGATGGATTGTAATGCAAGTCCGAAAGACAAGCTCAAACACCGCTTATCCTTTAACATTTTTTATTTATTTATTTACTAGCTGGCTACTTGGCATTGCCCATCGTAAAATATGTTTGAATATGATATTTTAATTTTATGCAGATTTCGTATTTATTATTAAAGAGTCAATTCTCTATTGATTATTATATTGTACACAATACATAGTAGTGATTTCAAAAGTTAAAAAAAAAATGACTTTGGTGCCATCAGCTAGAATCGAAACCAAAACATATAGTGCTCCAGCCTTGATTGTTATCGTTTGAGGTATTGTCAGATGGATAGGAAATAGTTAATAATTAACTAACTTTAATGTATAAATGTATATTTGCGCATGCGTAAAAATAGCATGTTTAGTTGACTTACGCATGCCAAGTTCCTCTTTTTTTACTTTTTTTTTTTTTTTCAATTTTGACCCCTTAGTAACTATTTTTACTGGATAAAAACTCAGAAACCAATAGTCCACAAAAGTGCAATCATTTGATGTGCTGCTCTGCAACCCTGCATCTCAGAGGAGATGCACTTTGAAAAAATAGACAGACAGACACACAGATATAGTGAGTTTAATAAGTATTTTTTTTTCTGACTCTGACACCAGTATATGAAAAATGGGTGGGTGCATTTGCTTGAAGGCAAAATTGAATTTTTTTAAAAACACATCATCGGGAGTTTGGAAACCAGAATTCAAAAATACTATCTTTTTTATTCTTTTCCAGATTATTGATGAAATTCAGAAACACGAAATCCAAATCTATGAATTCCCCGAGTGTGATAGTGATGAGGATGAAGATTTTAAGAAGCAAGACCAAGAACTCAAGGTAAATTTGGCAGCTTTTTCTTATCAAATACAAAACTTACCTAAGAACACTCCCAGATATATAAAGTACATTTGTGTGAAATTTGAAGAAAATAGCGTAGCTATTTTGGAATCCATAGCAAACAAACTCACCGACACACAAACACACACACACACAAAGTGCCTTTTACATACAAGTAGAGATTATGAGAACTGTGAGAATTGAAATAAATTGTAGATACTGCCAAGTCTACTGCACAAAAAGGTGGATTCTCAGTACCAGGCTAGAAAACTTCTCACACTTACCAGTATTCTTTTACGCCTCTACAAAGCCATTGTTTTCCTATAAATGGAGTATTGTTGCTATATATGGGTTAGTGCACCAACCAATAGTCTCTTCCTGTCGTACATCTATCTAAGAACACTCCCAGTCACATGAAGTACATTTGAATGAAATTTCAAAAGAAAAATTGGCCGAGCTGTTTCGGGGTTCATAGGGAACAAACCTACTTACACACAAAGTGCCTTCTATATACAAGTAGAAATTATGTTTTGCAGCTAAAGCAACTATAATTGCATAAATTTTCATTTCTTAGATTGACGTCTTCCTTTGAATGCATTATCTGAAGTAAAAAAATTAAGTTTATAAAAAATTTTAGTGTTTAATGAACTTAAAATAATATCTTCTCAAATAGCACTCGCGCAGTGTATATAAACTTTAGGTGGTGGATATAGTGTGATTGAAGCAGTACACACACACACGCACATATAAGTCATTTATGTTCACTTATACAAAATTGGCAATGAAGTCAGTGGATCACTGAAGATCTTTATTAAAGCATATGGAGAATGTATTTTATGATGTGTGTATATATATATATATATATACATATATATATATATATATATTTTTCGCATTTAGGTAAAAATGCACTTTCGTAAATTGAATTCATTCAAAACGTATCGCAAAAACAAATAACATCTAAATAAATCGTGACATATCCTAACTGTCGGCGAGATGGACCAGTGGGTAAAGAGGTCAGGCTCATTACCCTGGGGTCCCGATTACGAATCTCACTAGATTCAGCCACTCTGACGAGTCATAGACGACGAAACACATATCAGTGGATAATTATATATTTAAATAAGGGGGTGGTCACCAACAATGTGTATTTTTTAACATTATTTTATTATTCCGTGTCTTGGTTTTTCATTGAAAATTATGTTTAGATCATTGTAATAATGTTTTTAAATCATTGAAATCGTTTTTAACACGTTTCAGACGTTCTGTGAGGCGTCCTCTTCAGAAATTATTTAAAATGCTTAGAATATATTCAAGATGTGTTGAAGATGTAAAAAGAGCATTTTCGTAGTCATTTGAAATGTTTCCGAGAGAGATATGGAAACGTGTAAGTGAATCTACTTTTCATTGGAATGTTCAATTTTTATTACTGTTTTATTGGGCTGTGGTCACTCTTGTCTTATGTTTCTCTCTCTCTCTCTCACTCCCTCTTTCTGCTTGTGTTTTTATTTATCTTTCTTTGTTTTTTTTTGTTTTGTTTTTTCCCTTTAGGGTAGGGTGTGTGTGTTTTCTTTTATTGGTTTGAAGAATGTGTGTTCTGTTTTATAGTATTATGAAGTTATTTGCTTCCCTAGGAAGATAACTGTGATCCAAAGTCGTTACTAATGTGTATGTGTGAGGAGGAAGGGGGAGAACCAGCACCTCTGAAATAAGGGTAGGGGTGTTTTCATTCAGTTTTGATATTTATTTTTTGGATTCTTAGATTTTAGTATTGTGAGTTTTCGTTTCAGTCTTAGACTGTTCGGGTATTCTTTATATTATGTTTGTTTAGATAAAGAGGTGTATTTATAAATATATATAGGGGATTTTTTAATGTTTCTATTTATTTGTCTCCCCATGTGGGTATGGAGAGACTCAAGATCGGTTCCTAGTGTGGGGAAGATCTCGTTCCCCAGAGGGGAGGGGCCACTTGGAGGGGTATAGGTATGGGAGGGGGGATGATAGAAGGGATGATAGTTATCTCAGTCATGAGAGATTTCTCCTCCACTGACTGAGGGGGGAGCGAGGTGTTGGAACAGATATTACACTATGGTTCTAGGTGTTTCCTAGTGTTGTTGGTTTCGAGGTTAAGTAAGGTTGGTATTGTTCAGTGTGTTGTATTAGAGACAGGGGTGTTATGTCTGTGTGTGGTTGTATGCGCGCGCGCGTGTGTGTTTTAATGTGTCGGTTCTGATTTATGTGTGGGTGTGTACATGTATATGTATGTGCATGCGAGTGTGCCTTGCATTTCATGTTTTTGTGTGTTGATATTAGGCTCTGTTTAGTTCGGGAGTGAATCTTGTTATGAAGTTTTTTTTTCTGTGTAAGTAAATAAAAATAATTGTCTGTTTGGAAGATTGGTATTATTTTGAAGCTATTTCCACTACATGTGTGTACGTGTTTTGAAACATAGAGGTGTCTGTTATCTGCAATTTTGATGTTGCTCTTATGTAAGGCCACTCTATTGCTGAAATTTTTGGTGGCGACTATGTAGGATTTGTTGCATGCTGTGCATCTTAGTGCATATACTACATTTCTGGAGGTGCAATTTAGATCCTTTTTTATTTTGAATGTTTGTGTTGGGTTTTTGAATGTGTATGTGTTACCTTCTATTATTATGTCACATACTCCACATCGCGATCTGTTGCATTTTGTAACCCCTTTTGTAGTATGTGGGACGAGTTTTGAGGAAGTTAGGATGTGTTTTAAGTTTTTGGGTTGGCGTTTGCTTTTTATTATTTTTGTTGTTTTAAGTATGTTGTTTAGTTTGTCATTCTGATTGAGGAGGATAAGGTTTTTTGTTATCTGTGTAAATAGTTCTGGGTTGTTTGTGTTGTATGCTAGAATTTGTTCTTTGTTGTGTTCTTTTGGGATTCTTAGTTGGTCTATTGGAATTTTTTCAGCCAGTTCAATACCTTTCTGTATTAGTGGTAGTGGGTATCCTCTTTTCCGCAGTGTTATTTGCAGTTCATTCAGTCTAGTCGTTACTATGGTGCAGACGCTACATGCTACATATATATATATATATATGAGAGAGAGAGAGAGAGTGAACACAAAGACTGACTTTAGGAGATTGATGTGATTTAATTGAAGTATTGTGTGTAGTACACACACACAGACTATATTGTGCTGAGTATATATATATAGAGTCGCACGAGATAGGACAGTGGTAGAGGTTTAGGCTTCTTTCCATGGGGTCCAGATTTCGAATCTTGCTAGATTCAGCCACTCTGGGGAGTTGTAAATGATGAAACACGTGTCAGTGGATAACTATATTTTAAACAAAATAAATATATATATATACTCATCCACATACAGTACTGTTTCGCTGTATCACAGCTCATCAGTGTGGCTAGACTAGCAATTACCTCAAGCCAGGATCGAAACTTGATCATCTAGTCGACAGTTGGCACTTCTAACTATTACACTGTTTGCCTGTTGCTACATGGATATGTGAAATTACAATGTTTTAAACATTGTCCAAACGCCTAAGCTCTTTTTGTTTACACAAAGAGCATTACTTTATACGCTACCATTGGTTTATATATATATATTTATATATATATATATATATATTAGTGCTGTGACGATTAATCGGAAAAATCTGAACTTTTGGGGTATCAGAAAAATTTGTGCCTATTTGCCAAAAACAATTCTTTAAGAAAAATCTTCCACTGCTGATAGTGATAATAAAATAATCAATATGTATTGACTTTAAACTACCATCGATAAAATTAAAGCTAAAATCGATAGAATACCCCCCCCCGACAAGTGTGTTTTTATATTTGAGAAAATAGATGTACATTTAAATTGTGTTTTTTTTTTTTACGGTAACGGGGACAAAATAACAACTCTTTAGTTAAATATTTAGAGATTTATAAAGAATCAGAATCGGTAATTGTATCGGAATCGGGAATTTAATCTGAAATCTCTAAATATTTAACTGTAGAGTTATTATTTTTCCCCCGATTACTGCAAAAGCACATGTTAAATGTGCATATATTTTCCTAAACGTAAAAAATACACTTGCGGCGATGATCTATTGATTTTTGTTTTATTGGCTGTTTAAAATCGATGCATATTTATTATTTTATCGTTATTACCAGCAATGGAATGATTTTGCTTTGAATGAAATCAAATATAAAAGACAAAAGAATCGTTTTTGGCATCAGAAAATAAGCACACATTTTCTGATTTTGATGCTCTCTCTCTCTGTTTTTTCTCATTCCTGATTCAGATAAATCATCCCAACACTTACATATATATATATATATATATATATATATATATGCAAGAATCTTCACCAGGAAACAGAAAAAAAAAAATTACTATGACCTATCTCCAAATTCAAAAATTACACTTCAATGTCAACCTACACAAAATTTTGAATAACGGGGTTCTACGGAAAAATTAATCTTTAATTGATCTACTAAATTTTTTTCTTTTACTAGCCAAACCCATATGATTTTTGGAATATGACATTTTCATTCCGTGATGAGCACGTACATCACAAAGATTTTTCTGTATTTAATATTTAGAATTAAACTTATTTAAAAGTGTAATTCTAAATATGCACTTAATTTTATGTTAAGATTTTAAGGTATGAACATTCAAAATTCTTCAGACGTTTTGTAAACAGCCTTTATTAAAAAAACAATCTGACTTTGCTCATTTTATTGAAAAACAAAGTTGAAAAGACATTTTTCACTCAGCAATGAGCTTTGGAAGATTTTCAGTGAAAAAAAAAAAATCACCATTTGGAAAAATTACTCACAAATGAGACTGTTTCACTCGCAATGTAAAGCCCTGCATTAACAATTTACACAAATTCTTCAGATGTTTTTTTAACAGCTTTTGTTAATAAAAAAGCATATATTGTGCTATTAATCCTTTTATTGTTTAAATAATTGCCAAAAGATGAGCGTTTTATTATTCCTAGTCACCGCTTGGAAAAAATCACTTGAAAATGTGATTGCTTCACTTGCAATGTAAAGCTATGAATAGAAACTTTTATCGAATCCATAGGAATAACTTGTCTGATGAAAAAAAATCAGTTTTTTTTCTATTTAAAAAAAAAAAGATTCGGACTAAAAAACAGAACTCACATCCGTGGAAGTTACTTGACTTGACTTATATGCTAGAGAACTTTGCCACATGCTTGAGGACAAAATTTCACCACTTATCATGGTTTGGGACCAATCTTTCAACGGTCTGGTCCATCCATGCTCAATGTTTAGAAGCAGTATTTCCCCGACCAAACTGATTTCATTGATCATTATTTTTTATTTTTTTGTTTCAGAAATCAGTTCCATTTGCAGTCGTTGGTTGTAACAGTGTCGTCGAGGTGAACGGTAAAAGGCTCCGAGGAAGAGTCTACCCATGGGGAATCGTTGAAGGTAAGTCTGCCCCACAAAAACTTATGGGAGGGGTGAGCATATGATGCTGGCTGAAATAATGTTTGAGAGCATGTGTTGCTGTTGGCAACTGTTCGTCTCGGGAGACAATAGTGTAGCATTGGAAATACATAGCCTGGGCACGATGATATGGAAGGATAGCTGTTGCAGCAGTCCCCCTCTCCCCCCTCTCCACAAAGCCAGAGGATCCAAGGGAAAGACAGAGTCAATACAGCTCGGCTCTAACTGCATCACAGGAATTGCCGGTGATGACAATATAAAGTCAGGCCGCCTTAGGATTTTCTGTTGAGGTTTACTCTCTTAGCCTGATGGGATAATTCCGCAAGGCAGTGGAGGTTTTGAATCAGATTTCTTCTCTTTGGTGAGCTACCATCCAAAGTTGACAAGCCCCACCTGCCAGAAGTGGCTGGCTTTAAGGCACCAGTGGACTGCCTTTGCCCTTTCTCTCAGTTCGTATAAACAGTTTCGCCAGGTTTAGTAGCTAAACCACACGAGAAGGCCAAGAGCTGGACTTGGTTGTCAGAAGCTATTTGAGACTTTTTTTTTAGGGAGAGGGAGCTGATCCCCATTACCACCGTCGGTTGTGACAACCTTTGAGAACATGAACACAAATTTATCACAAATAAATAGTGCCAAATATTTTCATTTAAACCTGAATAGTTTAAATGAAAAAGATTTGGCACTAACCCTAAAGCGTGTTTAACTGGTTTCCTCTGAAGGAAAAAGTTTCATGGGAGTATGAAATTCACAAGTGATCCCCAGTTGCAGTTGCATATATATCTTCATTAGGGGGAGATGATGACGTTAGGTTTTGGCAACTCTTGCATGGAGGTGTTGGAGTTCCCTCTACATACAGTGCCTGGTATTGCCAAATTGGTCACCCGTCTGGTACTAACCAGATTCAACGTTGCTTAACTTGTGATCTAACGAGAACCAATGTGTCAACGTGATTATGCTGTATGTAAATAATCAGGTTACAACATATAAATCCATCATTTTGCATATACCTCCCCGCCAAAGGGGGGTATATGTCATTATCGAATGCAAAATAGGATAATTATTATATGTCTATCTATAAAAGTGGAAATGTCTGTCTGTCTACATTTGCCTGCCAAATAAGTCTATCAATTTTCGGTCTACAAACTTGAGATTTGACATAAGGGGTATTGAGTCTTGGGAAAATCATTTTAATCCGTTTTCGGTCAGAAATTTGGCTGTCAAGGGGTCAAAGTTTGACGATTTGACCTTTGAAAACTCTACCAAACTCCTCCGTCAATTTTGGGTCTAAACACTTGAAATTTAAAATGTAGGTTACTTGGACATGGATCTAACTTTATAATTTGATTTGAGACCCAAAAAATAAATGTAAAGGATTCAAAATTGGGGTCAAAGTTTTAAAAAATTTTACTTTTGCGGTGTCTACCAAATTACTCAGCAAATTTCTGGTCCAAACATTTGAAATTTTACATAAAGAGTATTCAGAGACACTGAAAACTACTCAGCAAATTTTGGGTCTAAACATTTGAAATTTTATATAACGGGTATTCAGACATACAGCAAGCATTTTAATATGTTTTGGGGCAAGGATTTGGCTACCAAAAGGTCAAAGTTTAAAGAGTTGACCTTTGCAGATTCTACCAAACTCCTCTGCCAATTTTGGGTCTAAACACTTGAACTTAAAAATTGAGCTCTTTGGTCTCTACAAAATTACTAAGACATTTTTGGTCTAAGCATGTGAAATTTTACATAAAAGTATACTCACACATAGGGCAAGTTATGAACAGCACAAAGGACTCGAGCAAAGCCAGGAAGAAATGCAAGTAAGCTTGGTTTTGAGAGTAATAGTAAATTAATAGCAAATAATTTTGGGTTTGAGAGTAATAGTAAATTAATAGCAAATAATTTTGGGTTTGAGAGCAATAGTAAATTAATAGCAAATAATTTTGGGTTTGAGAGTAATAGTAAATTAATAGCAAATAATTTTGGGTTTGAGAGTAATAGTAAATTAATAGTAAATAATTTTGGTTTTGAGAGTAATAGTAAATTAATAGGAAATAATTTTGGGTTTGAGAGTAATAGTGAATTCATAGTAAATAAGTATGGACTTGAGGATAATAGTAAATTAATGGCAAATATTTTATGGGTTTGAGATTAATAGTGAATTAATAGTAAATAGGTTTGGATTTAAGAATAATAGTAAATTAGTAGCAAATAATTTTGGGTTTGAGATTAATAGTGAATTAATCTATCTATTAAAGTAATATCGCCTGTGTGTGTGTGTGAGCACATTTCCCAAGCATACTACTTTGTCAATTTTTTGGTGGGGTTTGAGATTAATAGTGGATTAATATTTAATAAGTGTGGAGTTGAGTACAATAGTAAATTAATAGCAAATAATTTTTTGGTTCGAGATTAATAGTGAATTAATCTATCTATTCCCCTAGCAAACTACTCTGTCAATTTTTATCTACAAACTTGAGTCTGTAGATAAACAGATTTAACAAAAGGATTACTGAGATTTAGGAAAATCATTTTAATCGGATTTTGGTCAGAAATTTTGTTGTTAAGGGGTCAAAGTTCAACGATTTGAGATTTACCAATCTCCTCCACCAATTTTTGGTCCAAACCCTAGAAATTTTAAATGTAGGTTACCTAGAAATGAGTACAAACTTCTTAATATATATATACATATGCATACAAAGTTATTAAGAGTACATAAGGCCTGGGCAAAGCCGAGCTGAACTGCTAGTATGTTAAATAAATCCAAATATTGTTAACTGTGAATTGTTTTACTAATTTTGTTTATTGTTCTATTTCAGTTGACAATCCTAATCATTGTGATTTTATCCGCCTCCGACAAATGTTAATCAGGTAAGCTAGTCTTCATCAATTGTATCTCTGTTAACAATACGTGATTAAAATAAAAACTTATTTAAAATTAACTAGTAAAGCAAAAAAATAATTTATTAATTTTTATTTATTGCGGACTATTATCCTCATCTTTTTTCCTAGTCCGCAATAAATAAAAATTAATAAATAATACTCATCTCAATAATGAATTAAAAAAAATAATTGTTAAAGAACCACATACAATACATACAATGAAGCCGTTGGTGTGTATCTAACAGCAGCGGTATGACAAATTACCAAGTAGTGGCACAAGGTGACGTCACAGCGGAGGAAGAGGAAGGAAGAAAGAAGAAAAAAGCATGTTTTGGTATGAGTTGTTTTTTTTAACCACATGCCGGCTTGAGGGAAAATTGCATTTTCGCTCAAAAAACTGTGCAGACAAGGATAATCCACCAACGAAAATGCACCACTCTGTTCTCTCTCATCAAATGAAAAACTATGGGGGAAAAATCTCCCCGTGATACCAAGCTGTGCATAGGTTGATTATCCTGACATTCCTTGAGTAGTGACTGGAAGATTAATAAAAGCATGCACATAAATGGCCGAGGCAAATGAAAATGATAACGCGAATTCAAAGACAAAAATACATTTCGTATATTCTTCTTTTTTTTAAATTTTATTTTTCTTTTTTTATAAAAATCAACCCAGTAACGGAAAAGGAGAGAAAAAAAGAAAGAAAGAAATCAATAACAGAAATCATGATAAGTTGCGAAATGAGTCACTCAAAGTTCTTGATTATGAGATGCAATATCGAAGCGCAAAGTTCTCCAGGCTACGAAAAGAATATGTGACATCATATGACATTTTCGAAAAACGAAAAAGAAAGAAAGGATAATTGATAATGAGTCACTCAAAGTTCCTGATTGCAGAATGCAATGTCGAAATGTAAAGTTTTCATGGCTTCAAAAAGAAATACGAATCATCAGGTGGGCTGATGCATGCCAATTTAAAGTCATTCAAAGTTCAAATTATAATTAAAGGAAGAAAAAGTTCAAATTATAATTAAAGGAAGAAAAAGTTCAAATTATAATTAAAGGAAGAAAAAGTTCAAATTATAATTTAAGGAAGAAAAAGTTCAAATTATAATTTAAGGAAGAAAAAGTTCAAATTATAATTTAAGGAAGAAAAAGTTCAAATTATAATTTAAGGAAGAAAAAGTTCAAATTATAATTTAAGGAAGAAAAAGTTCAAATTATAATTTAAGGAAGAAAAAGTTCAAATTATAATTTAAGGAAGAAAAAGTTCAAATTATAATTTAAGGAAGAAAAAGTTCAAATTATAATTTAAAGTCATTCAAAGTTCAAATTATAATTTAAAGTCATTCAAAGTTCAAATTATAATTTAAAGTCATTCAAAGTTCAAATTATAATTTAAAGTCATTCAAAGTTCAAATTATAATTTAAAGTCATTCAAAGTTCAAATTATAATTTAAAGTCATTCAAAGTTCAAATTATAATTTAAGGAAGAAAAAGTTCAAATTATAATTTAAGGAAGAAAAAGTTCAAATTATAATTTAAGGAAGAAAAAAAGTCCAACAAGTATTTCAATCAACTGATAAAAAATATTTTGATTAAACAAAGACGAAAGATAATTTATTCACCAATCTTTTCTCTGATTGAGTATCTGATAATTAAAATCCTCAGATGTTCGATTCTGAAATTCATAAAAACACAGTAATTTTCTTTAATGTGTTGGATGCACGATGCTCACGTAATAAGTTAAATCCACTATGGATAACCTTATGTTGAATTCTGCTCTCATAGGCAGACACGCACACTGCGACAGACATGCACATGTTCTGCTCATGTCTTACAGAGATATGATAATTTCTAATTTTGAATCGGCGTCTTAATCTCTCAAAAAAAAATTATTCATTGCCCGTCTCGTTGAGACTATAAGAAAAGTTGATTCCTTTTCTCCCTTCACGAGAGAGAGCATTTTAATAGAAATAAAGGCTCTCATCTTTATTCTTTCATGCCTATCAGTGCTCAGCCAAAATCTATGCAGTCCTTTGACTCAAGACTGATTTAAAATTTTTTCAATCTTCCACACGTGACCCCAGCTCCTACATCTAATATGAAAGTATAATTTCGATTGGACCTATTTTATTGCCATGCTGAAATTCTAGAAATATACACATGCCACAAGTCTAGACATGGCGATCATCACCTGATTGTCGGGTCATTTAGTGCTGTCTGTGAGAGCAACATCATAAGAGATTTTAACTACGTGCTGGCACAAGAGAACTTTTAATCATGCAGCAGCATATGAGGACTTTTAAGCACATGTCAGTGCAACAGGAACTTTTACAACAAGATGCAATCTGAATTTTTAACAAAGTTGTCGGATGACCATGTGCTGTGGGGTGAGCTGCAGACATAGCAACTGGTTGTAGCTGCGGACTGATAAACTGTTAATTGACACAGAGTGGGGGAAAAGCAAGGATGCAGCCATATTGTTGCTGGCTTGGAAAACGCATGTCAGTGGTTTGATGATGAAACGAACATTAATAATAAAAAAAGCTGAAGTCAAATTTCTTTTCTTTGCAAGACTGTACAACGCACACAGACATACTTTAAGCAACACACACACACACATATATATATATATATCTTATGCCCATTTAACCTCATTGGGGATAATTGTCTCGTAAAACATTTTTTCTTTATTTTTTACAATTTTTTATCGTTAAATTATTTGTGTATTTTGAAAATAGAATTTTAAATCAAGTTTTTTGTTTTATAGGAAAAAAAAAAATTGAATTTAAAAAAAAAAAATATTTCTATCAAATTTTAATTTTTATTTTTCCATTAAACAGGGATAGTTTATCATATATTGCAAATATACTTAATTAGACATACAATGCATACAACAGAGATAGTTTATCACATATTGCGAATATAATTTATCAACATAAATAACAAACGCGATCCATGGAAATTCCACAGTTGTATACTAATGCAATTTTTCTGATATTATTGTACCATCTTTGACATCTTTTTAAACAGGGGTGAAGGGTGATAATGTACATACAAACATGAAATTGCTTTAACATATTAATATATACTAGCATGACCTATGAAAATTCAATCAACAAATATGTTTTCATAAAGCTGATATTTTTCTGGATAGGGCAAAAATTAGACAGAAAAAACAATAATATGTAGCAACTATTAGTTTAGCAACATTTCTATGAAAACAGCGTCCATTTTATTTTGAATATAGAATTAACCCAAATTGGTTAAAAAAAAATTTACTTTCACTTTTATAATAAGGACTAGTTCAATATCTAACATTTATTGTTGACAAGTTTTTAACCTTGAAGTAGTATGTTTTTTTGTTTTTTAGCTTCCTACATCAAGTGGCTTCATGCCTTGTCTGGAGCAATTTCCATAAAGGATGTAAAGAAAAGAGATTGCAAAAAAATATAAACCACACGAGTGTCCATGTGCCACTTGGCATAACTTGTTCAACTCTGTTATCACATCTTTTTTTTTTTTTTTGCTATTTTTCCAGCACACACATGCAAGACTTGAAGGATGTGACTGCTGACGTCCATTACGAAAATTACCGCGCCAATTATTTAGCCGATCAGATGAAGAACACAAACAAAGAACGCAAGTGAGTGGCGGAACCATTTTTGGAAACGGGGGGGGGGGATTTGGTTTTCATCGTTTACAAAATCATTTTTTTTTTTTTTTTACCATTTTTTATTGCGACTTTTTTGTTTATTTTTTGTGTGTGTTTTATTTGTTTTCAATTTGTATTGCTGTTTTCGTGGGCAAAATGACCCGTACAATTTGCACATTCCTGTATCACCCTATTTTTTTTTTTTTTTTAAATTCACGTCAATTTAGTGGGGGATAAATAAACGCACTGATGCCACCATAAATCATCGATCTCTTTGGAATAACATGTCTTTTTTTTTTTTTTTGTCGTTGTGTATTTCTTTATGGGCAGCAGCACTTTTAGAATGTAAAATATTTAAAAAAAAAAAAAAAAAAATATCAATTTGTTTTTGTTTTTTTTTTAATTAAAAAAATTAATTGATATGCATTTTACAAATTTTATATTAAAAATAAAATACTGAAGATTAAAATAAGGTACCATTTTTTTTTTTTTTTAATAACGTTATGAATGTATATTAATTTTTTCTTTTACCTTAAAAAGTCAAAATATGATAAAGATATGTTTATCTTTTAAACATGTTAGCATTCTAAAGCATTTTTTTATGATTCATTTTTCTTTTCTTGAACATTTTAAAGAATTAATATTAAAAAATAAAAATAAACTAAAATTTTAGGAAGGGAAAAAAAGAAAAAATAACCTAAATAATAAGAGAGAATTAAAAAAAATGATTAAATTAAATAGATAAATAAGTATATAAAAGAAAACGTTTATATTAACAGCGATGATATGAAGAAACCCTACGCATAAACAATTTCATTTTATATTAGACTAGCGGGGGTGCCCGGGTGTTTGGAGGTGTGTGTTGATGTGTGTGTTGGCGGGGGTAGATCAAAACAACCCTGTTTAAAAAAAAAAAAATAAAAAAAACGTTGCCCGGGTGTTTGGAGGTGTAAAAGAAAAAAAAAGTTTTAGTAGGAAAGTAGGCTCAAACCTGAAGCCTTTACACGAAGGTGGAAAAGAAAGGGGGAAAAAAACCCTGACATCTAACCAGCTCGGCTATGAGGGGAGAGAAAGTGAAAACTGTCTTGATTTAACGTTTATAAAGTGAAATTGACAGGTGCGAGAATTTAATGTTATAAATAAAATGAAAATGTTTAACGTTATAAATAAAATGAAAATGTTTAACGTTATAAATAAAATGAAAATGTCAAACATCACGCAACTTAAGTTTGGCGTTGCAAGCCAGTTTCTGCGTATTTGTTTGCCCCCCCCCCAATGAATAGCAATTGTCTTATATGACGGAGTTTTTTTGTTTTTTTTTTCTCTCTCCCAGCATTGATCAAACCTTATTTGCTTTCTGGACGTCTCGACACATAGGGCTGAGAATACAAATTCGTTTTCACAGTTTCGCTTTTTTATACTGAAAAGCGAAACGAAGATGTGGTGATCGAAAAAAATCTCGAAAATAGCGTGTAAAAGCCGGGCAAATTAAAGATAGACGCAACCCCCGTTTGTTACTCATAGATATTATGATTTAGACAGTATATAAAAAGTTTTAAGAAAGAGTGACCTGACCGTGCGCCCCCCCCCAAAAAAAAAAGCCTTTGCCGGACATACACAAAAAGTGTAGACACACACACACATTTTCGCTTTTATATATATAAATTAAATCAACTTAAAGCATTGCCACGACAATGCACGTACTATAATAAGTAGCATATTACAAATATATCTAATTTTTTTTTAAAATAGGATATTAATAAACAAATATATAATAAAAATAAAAAATAAGATCAGCATATTTTATTGACGCACACAGCCTAACAGAAAAACTTAATAGGTTTAACATTAAACGCTGTCTCCATTACGGACTCATAGCATTACTTACTTCTGGTAAGAATTTAAACAATAACCGATATCTCATTCGCAAAAAAAAAAAATAAATAAATAAAAAATATAATTAAAAAGAAAGAAAAAAATTTTAAAAATGATTAAATCCAGCAGATGAATAAATAAATAAAATGAAAATGTCTAAATAAAATGAAAATGTCTATAGAAATAAATAAAATGAAAATGTCTATAGAAATAAATAAAATGAAAATGTCTATAGAAATAAATAAAATGAAAATGTCTATAGAAATAAATAAAATGAAAATGTCTATAGAAATAAATAAAATGAAAATGTCTATAGAAATAAATAAAATGAAAATGTCTATAGAAATAAATAAAATGAAAATGTCTATAGAAATAAATAAAATCAAAATGTCTATAGAAATAAATAAAATCAAAATGTCTATAGAAATAAATAAAATCAAAATGTCTATAGAAATAGAAATGTAGAAACCCATGCATAAACCCTTTTTTCTGCCTTACAATTGTCCTGCTCCAACATCCACTTCAGCCTTACAATATTTCAATGTTTTTCCTTTTTTAAGGACATTTTTTGGTCCCTTTTCTTTTGAAAAAGAGATGTTATCTCGAAATATTAAGTTCTCCACCATCCCAGTTGCATCAAACAGTAAGTTCATATTTACTGTATTGTGATTATCTTGAAAAATAAATGGATATACGAAATTAAATAACAAAACAAATAAGACCTTTGTCCATTTCTGTTCATACGTCATGCCAATACAAGTCGGTTCCCTGCATTGCTATAGACTTATACGCTTCCATAAAAATAAACTGTTTTTAAATTTATATTAAAATTTTTTGAAAATTTATATTACAATTTTTGAATAGAAGACATTTTAAAAATAATGTGTTTTAAAAAATTAATATTAAAAAATTAAAATAAATTAATAAATAAACCATAATTATGTTTTTTAATGATCAAAAACCACAATTAAATGTCTCATGAATCATTAAGTTCCATTGGATTTTAATTTTATGAAATTTAATAGCAGTTATATTTCACACTAGCCATTGTTGTCTGGGATTTATTGGTTGCATATTTTTTAGTAAAAAAAAATAGCTAAAAACAATAGAAAGTCTGATAATGATAATCAAAGTAAAGATCAACAAGACACAAGAAAGCAGCAAATGCAGACTCTGTAGACCAAAAAAAAACGAAACAATAAACTATAATAAGCCTTTGCAGCAAACAAAGAGAATATAAAAATAGACACAATCAAGTGAGGAAAACAGTACACTGGGAAAATTCGAAGACGAATATAGGCTGAAGAGAGTTTGATAAGGATATCTTAAACGGTCCTAACTATCGGGCTTGAAACCGATGGTATCAATGACTTGTCTCATCTAACAACTTTCTGTACACAAAATATAAATATGCTCTTATATTTTGGATTTTCCTTTTAATTGAGCACTCAGCTGGATTTCTTTTTCCAAAAAAACTAATCATATATATATATATATATAATTAGTCTTCTGCTGTTGATTTTGTCTTTTACACAGTAAAACCCTGGGATATTGCATTAAAAATTAGTAACAAAATACAGTACATATGTATAATCAAATAACATAAATAACAACGTAAGGTGGGGCAATACTGTAACCAGGTTCTGGAAAAACATTGTATTCCACATCATAACCTGATAAAAAACGATCCCAGGGTTCTACTGTATAAATATTCGTCCCATTTTCCATTTATTATTATTATATACACACAAGAAAAAAAAATGATACTGTTATTCCAATTTTTAAGAATAGGGGGTTGAGGGGGGTGTAAAAAATGACTGAGCATGATACTTCATTCCTTTCCCAACCACTTCCACCCTACAAAACTGACCGTGTTTGAAAAATGATCCAAACTCCTTTTCCTTTTGTATCCATCGTCAGACTCATGTTTCAATTTTGTTTTTTTCCTTTTTTGTTTCTGTCACTTCATCAGAACCTGAGGAACATGGTATAACAGGTTTATATAGTGAATGAATGACAAAAGTCTAGATTCCAAAGTTCATGGTGTTGACCATCTTATAATTTATTCCTTTAATTCAGTTGACATTTACAATTCTTGACAGTATCTGTTTCGTAGTGCAAAATCAATCAATTATTATATCAATTACTGAACCTATTTTGCCCTTAACTCAAGAATCATAAATGTCAACTGAATTAAAGGAATAAATTGTAAGATGGTCAACATCATAAACTATGGAATATAGACTGCTGTCATTCATTCACTATATTGCTCTGTAATTACATTGAGCTTCTTAAATAAGATTAGTATATATTATAAGGAAATAAAATACTTACAGACACTTGTGTTTCATTCTTTTGGGAATCATTAGTGCAGGGAATTACAATTACAGCTGGCGGGGAAATTGGAACCTGGCCACGAAGCCATCTCTGACTCCATTAGCAAGAAACAAACCACTCAGCAAACGTTAACCGTAAGAAATACAGTTGAAATGAAATGTTCCGTCTGCCTGCTTCCCTCCGGACTACAACTTGGATGTCTTCAAGTCCAATGTTAACAAATTCCTAATGAACCGCCCCTTTAAGTAAGCACTTCAGCAAATCTCCTCACTAACTTAATGTACTTGCAATAACCCTTATCCCTGAGTGGCTTCCAGGCCTTGATAAGTGGTGATCACTGTGTAAAAAAAAAAAAAAAAAAATATATATAAAATGTAAATGTCAAGACAGTCGAGAATGATCTTATGATTATAACATCATGATCTGCGCACGTGAGCTTAAGTGACTGATATATTTAATTTCAACTTTGAGCGCTCAACAATAAGAACCGAGTGCTTAAAGGGGCTGATATAATTATTACTATAATTATTTTAATACCTACACACTCATCCTTTCGGGAATCATCAGTGCAGGGAGTTACGATTACAGCCAGTCCTTTCATTGGAGACTTATTGTGCTAATAAAAAGCTCAACATATGAGTTGGAGCTTAGACACAGAAAGAAAAATTGACAATACAAAAGTATATATACTAGTGCATTTAGATTTAATGATCATAAATTAATCATTAAATGAGGGAAATACATGAATAGGGATGGGTAAAAATGCTTTTTTATACTCAAGTATTTCAAAGCCTAATGCTTCTCGTCAGACGAGGAGAAGCATTGGGCTTTGAAATACCTAGGTATAAAGAACATTTTTACGCAATCCTGTTCATGTATTTCCCTTATTGAATTGCTGATTGTTAAATCTCTATGCACCAGTATATATTTTGTATTGTCAATTTTTCTCTCTCTATATATATATATATATGCGTACATATATTCCATTTCGTATTCGCCTCTTATCATGTTTTAAACTTGATTAATTATAATTATGCTTATATTCAAACCATAACATCTAACGGGATCAGTTTCAAAATTTCTAAAATTAGATTTTAATTAAATGAAGGTTTGTTAAGAATTTTGTAAGAGTTTTAATAGCAGTTTAAACAACGTTATCTTTGACAGTTTGAATACTTTAAAATTACTTTCAACTTCCGAAACGTCACCAAGTAATTCATTTCTTTTTTTTTTTTCAAATATTAACAAAAAGATTAAAATGGCTGACTTGTTTATGAAGAAATAGAAATGCAATGTGGTCGATTTGAACTTGTCATTAAATTATATTTAAAAAAAAAAAAAAAGGATTTAAAATATGTTTTAGTGATTAACGCTATTGCATTTGTTTTGTTGAATATTCAAATCTTTTTATTGATTTTAAAATCAATCAATTAAAAAGGACGTACTTTGTTTAAAATAGATTGTTGACTTTGTTTGTGAAAGGTGACGACAAAGGAATTAAAAAAATGGAAACACGCGAGCAGGTCTTTTTCTATTATTAATACACATCTGCTCTATTTCATTTACATTTTGGAAACTGAATGTCCACATATACGAAACTCGCTTACAACAAACAAGGAAGAGAATTTACTCGTTACAGCGTAAATAAGAAATACAGCTGAATGGGAACTAAATTCAACAAAGTATTTAACCTGATCAAAGGGAGATAATTCGAACAGTGTTATTTTCAATAACTCATAAAGTCAAACTTTGGCCTTTGGGTCAAGATCAAAGTGTAGTATCTGTTCTTCAGGTGCTGCACTTCAATTTCTTGTTCTCTGTCAGTGGAAGAGAAATCCTTCACGACTGAGACAATTTTTTTATTTTTTGTTCCTTTTCTCCACATTAAAAAACGACCCTGGTGTCTAACTCTGTCCCGTGGGGAGGCATTGTAAATAGGAATAACTCATAAACTGTAATTACACAGAGGTGGGAGAATTTTTTATATAATTATATTAATATAAACTTGTACAAAAAAAAAAAGAAATTCGCTGGCAAGAACAATGTTAGAGGATGTTGAGAGACGCAAAGAAACTTGAATCTCAGCTTACTATGAGTTTATATGGCCCCCCCCCCCGGTTCTTTTTCTTTCTTTCTTTTCTTTTTTTTTTTTAATTTTTTTAAAATGAATGGTGGCTTAATTTATTGTTTGCTTTTTTTTTTTCTTTTTCCTTTTTTTTTTTTTTTTTTAATCTTTCAAATTAGATTTCGGCCTAAATCTTTCCAATTCCAAAATTATTATCCACACACAATTAAATTAAAAAAAAAGAGGATTGAACATGAAATTTATTCAACGTCCATTTTTGAAAACATTTTCTATATTTTTTGTCAGATGTTTTGTGTCTTGTTTGTTATTGTTTCTGTGAATGTTACCAATGGTGATTCTTGTCTCCTGTCCTCTGTCTTCACGTCTCATTGTGTTTTCGTGTTTTATTGTTTGAAACTCTTCTTTCAGCATAAAATATTAATTGTATAATTTTTAAAATAAATTTTATGTACACAAAAATTGATTTTTATATATATATATATATATATATATATAGGTTTGAGATGTTCAAAAGTCGGGACTAATGAACACAACGAGGTTGTTAGATAAGGCTCAATAAAAAGAGCAAAATATTTTTTTTTTATTAATTATTTGAGAGTAAACAGTTACATATGCTCGCTACAAATAGCCATCTGTTTCAGTCAATGAGACTTCCTCAGGCGACTCGGAACCTCTCGACGCCACAAACAAAAGGGTTTTCTTTGTGGCGTTGAGGGTTCCGGATCACCTGAGGAAGTCTCACTGACTGAAACAGATGGCTATTTGTAGCGACCATATGTAACTGTTTATTCTCAAATAATTAATAAATATATATATGAATGCATCTTGACAAAAAGCGTGACATAACATGGCATTTATGTGAATGTGGATTTGAATATAAACGCAGCATTATCACACTGCTCTTACGAATAAAACAATAAATTCACACACACACACATTTATATATATATTTATATATATTAGTATTGGGACGATTAATCGGAATCAGAATTGGGAATCGGAAAAATTGGAGTTTTTTGAGGTATCGGTATCGGAAAAATTGGAGCCTATTTCCCAATGCCAAAACCAATTCCTTTATCTTTTTTATTTGATTTTGGTTTAAGAAACGTGTTCCACGGCTTGTAGTTATAATAGAATAATAAATATTTATTGATTTAAACTTCCAGCAAGATCTCTAGATGAGCCCCCCCCCCCCTCACATCTGGCATCAATTGTGATGGATGGCTCTCGTCTGGGTGAGGCCCAGTGTTTTGACAAGCTTCTGGGTTTGACATTTACTCCTGATCTGAAATGGAACATCAAGTCTGTTGCCAAAGTCGCTGGAAAGATGGTGGGATCCTTCTACCGCTCCAGAAGATATCTCACTACTGATGCAATTCTCTATCTATATAAAAGCCAAGTACGTCCAAGGATGGAATACTGTTGCCATATCTGGGCAGGAGCTGTTAAAAACAGCCTATGCTGTCTTGACAGAGTACAAAATAGACTTCGTGGCTTAGTGGGGGATGCCCTTTTCTCTACCCCCCCTCCCCCTCCTCCCATAGATATCATTGTTCTGCCATTTTCTATTTTGAAATGACGGAGTAAAATTATTTAGTCAACATCATAACTGTGGTTATCTCCCTTGGATTTTAAGACGTATTCAATATTATCAACTACGATAAAACTCTAAATTAAAATACAAATAAAAATAGAACTTATTTAATTATATTTTTCTACTTGACATTTTTTTATTTTAACTTTTACTAATTTCTACATGGCACATAAGTATGAAAGTGTTTTTCCTTTTTAACCTAAAATGCATTGATTTGAAATGACTAGTTTTCATATAATGCAGTTTCAATTTATGCCAGTACTAGTAAATTCATATGTTCACCATAATATTCATTTCCTCTGATGAGAAGAATGCATTTCTTTGAAACTCTGTGGATTAAGGAAATTTTAATATTTTTTATTTGAGTATCTTGTCAAACAATAAACTCATGTAAAGTATAATTTACAGTCTTAAATTGTGTTCTCATATATATATATATATATATACACACACACACACACACAAGGTGCCTTCAATGAGTGGCATAAGAGGTTCAAGGAAGGCAGAGAGTCTGTAAGTGATGATCAGAAGTGTGGGAGGAGTAAGGACATCAGAACACCAGAGTTGATTGGCCAAATAAAGAATTTCATGGATAAGGATGGTCATGTACCAATAGAGACAATAAATGCAGTTTGATGTCAGTGTGTGAACTGTACACACAATTATTCATGCGGAACAGATGTGGAAGATTTTCCCGACTGCACCAGTCCACAGCCCCATCCTTGTCATGGACTATTTGATCAAGATGAGCATGAAAACAGTTCCTCATCCTCCCTATAGTCCAAACTCTGCTTCCTGTGACTTTTGGGTATTCCCTAAGTTCAAGGAAAACCTTAGAGGCTGTTATTAGACAATTGAGAAAATTAGAGGTTGTGGCGAGGGTCATTGACACTCTCACACAAAAGGAATTCCATGGGGGTCTTCCAGAAGTTGTTGGAATGGTATAACAAGTGCATTGCAGTCGGAGGAGATTACTTTGAAGGGGACTAGAGTCTCATGTGTGTACTATCAATAAAAGTGGCCATACAAAAAAATTCTGGAAACTTATTGAAGGCACCTCATATATTATATATATATATATATATATATATATATATATATACACACACTTCAGAATAATGTAATGTGATAGATCTACTGGTATGGAAATCCAGTGATTATTGGTCTTACAAAATACTATTGGCTGTAATATTTTATAAAGACAATCCCAACTAAATAAAAAATTGCTCAATATACCAGATAGAGCAAATAAATCATAAATTAGTCATTTAAATTCTATGACAAAATGGTTAAATATCAAATCTAGAATTTTTATTATTCTATGCAAGACAAAGAATACAATTCTAAAAGTATATCTCCTTAACCTATAGGTTTTCGATGTCTACCCATCTCCTCAAAGGAGAAAATATTAGCAAATAATATAATGGTTTATACCTAATTTGCTAAATACAATAAACATAGAAAATCATAATTAAAAGTTTTTAAGGTTTTAAAATCATAGAGTAAGGGAAATTATATATTTGTTCAAAAAAATATTGAATTTCGTATCCAAATTGTTTGGTAAAATCCAAAGTGCAATGTCTTGCATTTAATAAAAATTCTAGATTTGAAACTTAACCATTTCACATCATAGAATTCAAATTAATAATTTATGTATAAAGCATTTATTTTTTGTGATTAATTCTTTAAATGTTATGTGTCCTTTGTGTATGTATTGCTACAAAGATTCAAAATGGCAAAAATATTTTTTGTAATATTTGTATTTGTGTTTTTATTGTCATAATGATGTTTTTTCTTCCAATTCAAGCAAAATTCAACATGGCCGAGGCTTGTGCATTTCTTGTTTAAAAGAAAAAAAGAAAAAATTTCATTTTTTTTTCCATTTCCCATTTTTTATCCGTTCCAGATTTGTAAGATCTCCAAACCACCGCCCCTCAATGAGATCCAGGTACATCCACTCTCTTTCAGATTGTTTTTTTGGTGAACTTTTTTTTTTTTTAACCTAGCTTAATTATTCCCTAACGACATAGCTTTCTTTGATCCTCTTCTTCCCAACCCGAAATTTCAAACATGGTAATGGCTACTACTTCCATTTTCTTTTATGCTAACAGCTTTTTTTTTTTTCTTCATTTAATCAATAAAAATGAATAACTTCTGGTAAGAAGGAACCAAACAACTTTTTTATATTCTTTTAATTTGAAAAATAAAAAAAAATTGGCTTTTTAATTTATGGCATTGGCAAAAAAAAAAAAATACTTGCTTTCATAAGGGATTAAAATTATCCTTACCTCCCAAAATAATAATGGAATGGTTAATTAAAAATAACAAAAAAAAAAAACCGGTAAAATTGCACTATAGTTAACAGTCCAGAAATCATAATTTTAATAAGTTCAAATGTATTGAACAAACAAAACTAATATTTTATTTAAGTGTGCCACTACATATTTAGAGCTATTATAAGTGAAACTATATAATCAGAAATAACCTAACGCGAATGTATCTATTTTTCAACAGTGTGATCGACTCCACAGAGGTTTAAGTTAACATTGTTAAAATATAGATTAATCTGCATTGGATTTTTTTTTTTTTTTTTTTGATGTTTATATAATTTCACTTATATATAACAACTTTCACCAAATGTATTGAATTTTAATTTTCTACCGACCAGTATACTTTTAAAGTGTGGAAACTGTAATCTTTATCATCTCAAAATTTGTTATTAAATTCACTTGTCAAAACAAAAAATAAAATCTAAGATGGTGTCCATCTTGGGAGGTGGTTGCTTGATTTTGGATAATTTCAGGTTTAATAGTAAAAAAAAAAAAAAAAAAAAAAAAAAAAGAAAGACTTACCCTACTACCAACCCTGAGTCCAAGGAGATTAATGGCCACTCAGGTTAGTTAGTGGTTAGCAAGTCACTTTCTTTTTTTCTTCACGATTATTTTTAAAGAATGAATCACTAATGATATCAGACGACCCAGCAGTCATTTTTATTTTTGTGTGAAAAAAAAAAAAACGTTTTTAATGATTTTGAATTGAAAAAAAAAAATTTGAAAACAGTTTCAGAATTTTTAAAGTATACAGGTCAGAAATTGTAATGCGTTTATAATAAAATTATTTGTTGTATATATATTTTTCTTTCAATCTTTCTGCTGTTAATTATACTACAAAATTACCTTTATCTTAGCTTCATTATTTCCTAATGACATAGCTTTCTTTAATCCTGTCCTTCCCGCCCTGATGCTTCAAACATGGTAGAGGTTATGACTCGGTCTTATTTTCTGCTAACACCTTTTTGTTCTTTTATTTAATTAATAAAAGTAAATAATTCCTTAGTAATAAACAAACATTTTTGAAAATATGAAATACGGCTTCAAATTAATCTGCAATATTTGGCAAAAAAATATAAAAAAGGAAAGAATCAATAAAAAGAAAAAAGAAAATTACTTGCATTCGTAAGGAATCAAATCATCTTCCCAAATAACGAAGGTGTAATTCAAAAATGCTGATATCATTTTTTTTATTTTCATTGGAATCTTAATGTAATCGCCAAAATTATTCAAAATGAAATAGGTTTTTGTGTAATCTCAAACAACTTACCTTACTTAAACAATAATGTGTGCGTATGTGTAATATATATATATATATATTTATTAGATACACAGACACGTGTGTTGTGTGTGTATATATATGTGTGTGTGTGTGCATGTATCTATATATATCTGCACACACACACACACACACACACGTACGCACGTTTGTATATACATATATACAAACGTGTGTATATATACATATGCGTGTGTGTGTGTAAAATTAAAATTCTCAGTTGTTTCATTTTACTTCAGTCGAAGTTCTTAAAAATTCAAAGGACCCCCTCCCTGGAGCTACTAGATCAGTGTAATCCCCACGTGAGCCCCACAACAGATTGCCGACTCCCAACGTCGTGTACCGTGGATTTTTCGTTCGACTATTCTTCTATTCCTCTTATGGCCAGATCGTCCTTTTCCCGTTGGCGACTGTTGATGAGAACACACGCGGTTCACAAAATAGAAATATGAACAAAGAAAGGAAAAACACAAACGCCAATGTTCACATGTAAATTGACTGTTGGACTTGTGAGTGTGTGTGTGTCTTCCCCCCATCCTATTGATGTTACATTCATCTATCTCTGTTTCACAGTCAACTCTAAAATTGTCCACGTCTCTATTTCACAGTCAATTCTATAACTGTTCAACTGTAGTCGTTATCAACTCCCATCCGCCGTCTAGTGCATCTAGATGTCAACTGACTGTTTCCTCTGTCTTGGTCTCTCCGATCGCCCACCCCACTCTAGCTACCAGAAGCTGCCCTTCCGTTTTATCAGGTTTCTATTGTTATTGTTTGCTATTTCCTATCTGTTGTTGATTGTAGGATATTTCCGATTTCTTTGTTTATTCTAAGCTATTTCCTATCTATTGTTGACTGTAGGATATTTCCGATTTCTTTGTTTATTCTAAGCTATTTCCTATCTATTGTTGATTGTAGGATATTTCCGATTTCTTTGTTTATTCTAAGCTATTTCCTCTTCCTTTGTCTATTCCCCCCTCTCAGCACTTAGTGGCTCAAATCCCCCCCCCAGGGCCACTTTATAGTATCACATCAGGCTGTCTGAAGATATTGGTTTCCTGAGACGAAATGCACCTAACATCGATGCTTTTTGTTTTTCTACTTTTTGCAAAACTTAATTATGTTCGGCAAAACCAAGAACAACCCTCCTTTTCCTCCCCTTCTCATTCCCCCTTACTCTTTCTATCTCCCCCACTTTTTGACTGGTTTCCTAACTTAAAATGTATCAAACATTAATACTGTAACCCTTTTTTCCCCTCTCCCATTGCAAAACTCATTCATGTTCTGCAAGACACAGAACAAAAACAATAAAACCCACTATAAAACAACCAAACCAAACACTACAAACTAGCAATTGAAAATACAAAGAGCTTGAATAATAAAAACCTTCTAAAAAATAACTGGATGCAACATGAACATTATTTCCAAAATAACTGGATTCGGTATTAAATAACCTGAAAAGGGTTGATATGCCGTAAAACAAAACAACCAAACCCTGGCGCTAACATTTGATCTACATCATATGCATAGATATTCAAATATTCCATTAACGTTCTCCCTTACATCTAAAATACTGAGTTAGTAAAAACATTGGGAACATAATTTTCCTCTTCCCCAATTGACCGTTTAAATATGTTATAGTATATCTTTCTTGTCTTACCGGATTCCAGAACAAGAATTCATCTAGTCTGGTGGAGTATCCAGCTTTGTGCTGTTACTAAAGGCAATATCACTTGGGGAAGGTGCACCATTACTCGTAAAAGCTAGTGCAGATTATCGATATTGAAGAGATCTTATTTGGGCCGTGAATACGAAATGTCATTTTGAATATTTAGTCAAGGTTTACTTGTATGGAAGAAGTATCCTCATGCTAGGTTGTTCTAACAAACTCCTGTACAGAAAGACCTTAGACAGTCGAGAATAGTGTCTAGTACTCATTCAAGTTCTCTCCAGTAGGCATTTAAACTCTCTCTATACATTTAATGTAAAATCAAACAAGAACTAAGGACACAGACATATCTTTAAAGCTGAACAAAGATATACAGGGCGTTCCAAAAGTATCTCGAGAAACTTCATGCCTCCGTTCAGTCTCGAAAGACAAAGGATACCGCCTGTAGGGGCAGCTGCGCATGTAATTGTGAGGCACGGGTTACACAATCCCAACCACACCTCTCCTGAATCGGCACTGTTTGAGTCCATTGGCAAGGAGAAGTCCAGGACGACTGGAAACAATGCAGAGATAAGCGGAGAGCACATACAGCACCTGGAAGTCCCAAATAGTCACCCATTTAGTACTGACCAGGTTTAATGTTGCTTAACTTTGGTGATCCAGCGGGAACCGGTGTGTCAATGTGATTACTCAAGAAATATTAAGGATATAAAAACACCTGGTACATTCAGAAAGCTTGTAATCTCAAGTTTTTCTTGGAATGTTCAATGTGAGCACCATTGGTCACATGACACACATCAAGATGATCGTCCAATTCTTGCCAAACACATCTCAGCAATTGCATTGTCAATGGTTGCAACAACTTCTATTATTTGCGCCTTCAGCTCATCCACGTCTCTTGGAATGGGAGGCACACAAACCAGTCCTTTCACAAATCCCCCACAAATCTCACACCCAATTGCAGGGTGTGAGATCTGGAGATCTGGGAGACCAAGGCATGAAATCGTGATCATCTTGGCCAGATCGTCCAATCTATAAGTCTGGCAGTGTTGTGTTCAGAAACTGTCTAACCCTGAGGCCCCAATGTGGTGGCGTCCCATCCTGTTGGAAAATTAAGTGATCAGACTCTTTCTCACTCAAACAGATATGAGGACTTAGAATGTGCCCTAGACTTTTGGAACACTTTGTATTTTGGTCAATGGGTTTGCTTGTATACGTTTGGTCATTTGGCAGTATCGATGCGAAAAAGAAAAAAAGTTGAGTTTTATTTCAATAACGCCAAATATGGCTGAAGATAGTCTGAGCGACTTATTTAATAAAAAATTAACCAACTCAGTGGGACATTAGTTTTCGTTTTGGGCTCACTTGAAACATACGCTATCATGTTGATTTGACCTGCTTTTCTGTAGTTCTGTATTCATTCTATGAGTTTGAGGACTTGAAACGAGGTTTAAAGGGTTTTCTAAACAGTAAAAGTCCACCCATATCAATGAAACCATGGTATGTCGTTGGAATATATAATGTACAGTTTTTGAATAATTTTTGTGAGTGTGTGTATATATATAATGATTTAGTTATAGCAAATTTCATCATACATTTGAAACAAATGAAAACAAACGTTACCTCCTCCTTTCAAAGAGGAGGAATAGGTTTATTGCTGGTCGCTTGAGATGTCCTCACCGAGGAATACTGATAGTTTGAACATGGCTATTTTTATACATGTTCAGATGACTCCTATTTTGGGGGGGAGCTTAACCCAACCTTGTGTCAAATCACATACTGTTTGGGTTACACAAACATTTAAAATGACTCGGTAAAATGCAGTCACCATCTTTTATAAACAAGTTGAGAAAGAGGTTAAGGGTGATAACTCGAGTTCATAATGTTCTAATTATGCACAAGAAAACCGGATTCCATAATGTTTTGGTACTTGTGGATAATAATTTATGTTTTTCCTTGAATTACAGAGTATAATATCCTGATACTATCCTAATATTTCAAGGCCTCATCGCTTTATCAAAAGTGTCTTAGAAACGTGTGAATAGTTGGAGAACACATTTCTCAGGCACTTTTGATAAAGGGGTTATGCATCGAAATATTAATATTGCATTGATTTATACATTCTGTAAATTGAGAAAGAAATACTAAAAGAAAATTATATAGCTCACCAGTGCCAAAACATCATATAGTGTATTTTTGTTATTTATATTACTTTAGGATTGCTTTGGTTGAAAACAAAACAAAAATAACATTTTAAGTAAAAGAAAGTTTTGCAAAAATAATGCAATATAAAGTGGAAAAGGTAAAATAATATTTTTTAAAAATATATAAAGTGTTTTATCATTTCTGAAGAAAAAAAAAACTAATCAAAAATTCTTCACAAAAACAAAAATGTTTTGGAGTTTTCAAAACTACCTTATTCCCAGAACTAAAATATTTTATCCTGTATTATTATTTTTTTTTTTTTTTTCACTATAAAAAAATGGTTACCTGTCTTTAACTAAAACATTCTGAACTTGCATCCCATTTTATACTTGTTTATAATATAGTGACACCTCCCCCCCCCTTTTTTTTTCCAGGTGAGTTTTAGTTCCAGCGTTTCACATGTATGATGAAATTTGCTGTTTTACTACATTGTTGTTTTCTATTATCTTTTTACTGAAAAAATGTTTTCGTAAAAAAAAATTGTTTGGGAATAATGTCAAAACATATTTTACTCAAAATAATTTGGTCAATTACATTAAGATTCTCGTTTTTATTACTACAGAGTGACCTCCCCTTCTCCCAATTTAATACCACTCGTAAAATTAATAAAATCCACAACCCCTTCTGTAATCCAACCTTATCTAGTGCAAATAAACTTTAATTGGCTTGCCCACCAAGTTTCCGTTATAAATGTCCAGCAGTCTTTGTTTTATTACCGAATGGTTATAAGAGGATCACCAAAGTGTCCTTGAATATCACTGAACGGCAATAAAACAAAGACTGTTAGATATTCACGGTTGAAACTAGGTGGACAAGACAGATATAGACCAAAGTTTATTCGTACAAAAATATAGTTGGATTGCAGAAAAGGATTGTGAATTTTATAACTTGATTAGTGATTTCATGGATGGAAGTTTGGGTCAAGGGAGGCGGGGGGGGTCACCTTGTATAATTCATGAACTGTTTTTTTTCTTTAAATTTTATTCTGGCTTTTAAACAGGAATTAAAAAAGAAACAAAACTCTCTCATATTCATCCAATTAATTTATTTTATCAACTTTTATTCGCTCAAGGCTTCATCATAATATTTCTATTTACTTGCCTCCCCACAAGGGCAGAGTTAGACAAAAGGTTGTTTTTTAATCTGGGGAAAATCCAGCTCCCCAAAAAGGGGCATTTTAGATAGGAATAAAAATAAACATTGTCTCAGTTATGAAAGGATTTCTCTTTGACTGACCGAGGACAGAAAATGTGAAGTTTAGTATCAGAACAGATACTACACTTTGTTGCTAGCGAAAAGGCTTTATCATAATGTTTATTTATTATTTAAGAAAAATATATTCGGTTTTAAAAATATATATATATAACTTAATAACCATTATTGATGTAATAAAGTTTATTTATTACTAGCAATCCACCCGGCATTGCCCAGTTGTAAAATATGCATAAATATTATATTTTAACTCTTACAGAAACTGAGGTATGAGCATTCGAGTATTGTTTTGTAAATAAAAAAAAAAAAATATTCTAGCTGAGATCGAAGCCAAAACCTAAAGACAGTGAGTCAAGTACGATAAACATTAGGCCAGCATGACACGATTTTTAAAAAGTGTTTTCAAACTTACTTATTCTTAGAATAAGGAATCTGTCACGTGAACGATTAAAGCATGCGCAGTCGTGAAACAGTTGACAAACAGATTAAAAAATCAGATGACCCCCACCCTCCCAACAAGTGCTAATTTTTCAATTTTGACCACTTAGCAGCCCTTTTGAAAACCGATTAAAAAGTTTTTCACATGTCTGACTACCCTATATACTAAATTTCAAGACTCTAGATTAAAAATTCGTTGAGTATATAGGTTAAGAATATCCGCACAGACACGCGCACACAGATTCTCACTTTTATAGATATTTAGATTACAAAATTAGATTAGCTACAGTTCTTTAGACTATAGTCTAACTTGCCCACCAAGTCTCGATCATAAATTTCCAACAGTCTTTGTCTTATCACCATTCAATGATAGATACATTTGGGAACAATCTCAGCTGAACTTCAAAAAAGTGAAATATTAAGCTTAATCAAATCCAAGCTATTCGAGTAATAGACCACATCCTCTCTCTCTCAAAAAAAAAAACATTAAAAAATTAGAAGTATCATATCATTGGTGGGAGTGGGGGCTTTGTCCGGTCGTAAAATATGCTTAAATCTGATATTTTAATTTATCCAGATTTTGTATATATTATTAGAGAGCAGTGATTTTCAAAAGGAAAAAGTATTTCGGTGCCATCAGTTAAAATCAAAACCAAAGCTGTAGCATTCAAAGTTGGTGATGTTACCACAGTACCAATGTAACACGCATATGAACTGATTAAAAAAACTAAGATGAATGTACAAAATGCATTACAATGTTTTTCAATTTGGACCCAATTTTTGACCCTTTAAAAGCTATTTTAACCGGCTAAAGACCCATAAAAGAACGATCCGTAAAAAATTCAATCATTTGAGATCCCTAGCGTTGCTCTGCAACTTTTAATTTCGGAGCAGATAGTTTGAAAATATAGAGACAGACAGCCTTTTACAGATTAGATTATACCTCGCTAGGATAATACAGAGTTACCTCCCCTCTCTCTCAAAAAAAAAAAAAAAATACATGCCACTTGTTAATCATTAATAATAGAAATAAACTTCAGTCTATGCCTGACTTTTCTACAATGTTTCTGTCACACATTCCTGGGCAGGGCTGAGTCGGGCCAGCTAGTCTATTATAAATTCTCTATGACCAGATTTTATTTTTGCAGATTGAGATTGGAGAAGTGAAATAACTCTTCCCCTACATTCTTCATGACGTAAAAAAAACACTTGTGAACTAAACATCTTAATAAATAAGACAGTTTATAACTCCTTACTTTATTTTTATCTGTGTATATAGACTTGAGTATTTTTTTTTGGGGGGGGTACATAGATTCGCAAGTATAGAATTAGCTTCTAAACTAATTGATTTATTATTCCTATTGGAATGCATAATTTGACCAGAAATATGTGAGAGGATATCGGTCAAAGGATTGAAACAATAGACAATGAGAAATATTAAACATTCTAATAGGAAAAGAATGTTTATATAAATCGACACAAACAAAAAGCGAGTCCCAGACTGAGGACAAGCTGAGATATTTTCTTCCCTGCCAAACATCCATGCACCTTCCCTATCATGGAATACAATATAACATAGGAAGTGAATACGAATGAAGCCTCTACTCTGAATTTTTTACTTTATATGTGAAAATTTTTCAAAAGTTTGTGTTAGCATTTTTTTTTTTTATTCTTTCAATAAATAGATTAATAAAACATTAACATAAGTGTGGCCGGTTCGCTTTAATAATCACTTATGTAAATTGAATTTCTATGAGCAAAGAAAGAAAAGCTTAATCTTAATGACAATTGATAATAATAATAATAATAATAAAAAGAATAATCACTTATGCAAATTTAAATTTTATGGAGAGGCTTAATCAATATCTGATAATAATAATCTCTGCTCTTATATAAAAATCACTTTGTGTGTGAGTTCCTCATAGGTTCCGAAACATCTGAGCCTATCTTTTGCAATTTTCATACAAAGGTAATTTATGTCTGGCATTGTTCTTCGGTATGTTTTGTACAGAAATTCATCTGATAAATATCGAAAATCGAAAAAATCAGATCTTAAAAATAGTCCATCTCTTTTATAGATAAAAAAGAATTTTTACAAGGGAATATTTTACATTACTCCAACAAAGGGAAATAATAAAATTTCAACAAATCATTTCTTCTTAAAAAAAAATAAACAGATTTATTGTCATCTGGAAATGTAGCTCAGTGGTAGAGCATTTGACTACGGATGGAAAGATCCCCTGTTTAAGCCCGGGTGTACCTCACCATTTTATTTTAATTTTTTCTTATTAATGAATCCAATTTACGATAAAAGAAGAGGTACCATTTAAAATCGCTGCAAATCATTTCTTCGTTTGCATATTTTAAAACTAAACATTAATCAGAAGTGACTTTTCCAGGGCATTCATTGAAAAGCCCAAATATCAGCTGACGTGATATTGTAAACAAACACGGACGGAATTTGATGAACGACATTATCATTATTATTTTTTCAATTTTAGAAATGGTCTACCAGGCAAATTATTCCTCATAATATATAATATTCAATAAAGGATTGATTCTATAATAATACATACACAATCTACATAAATTAAAATATCATATTTAAACGTATTGTACGACTGGACAATGCCAGGTTCCCAGCTAATCGATAAAAATAAAAGAAAGAATAATCACATATGCAAATTTAAATTTTATGGGCAAAGATGGAGAGGTTTAATCTCAATAATATCTTATAATAATAGAAAAAAAGAATTTCTTCCATTTTTAATATAGACAAAAATATATTTTATCATTAATATTATATACTATTATTTATTTTCTATTTACTCAATAGGGGTAGTCATACAGGCTATCATCAAAGATTTCTCTTAGAAAACAACTTGTAGTGTTCTCTGGAGTATGAGTGACAAGTCTTCCAGATTTACAGTACTCTCCATCTCTTCTGATAACCTTTGCAGAAGAATTTGCGTTAACATAACAGCCGCTTACCATTGATTTCTCATTGGCAACAACCATTGGTCTTCATTGGAATTTGGATGGTAATAAGCCTTCCGAAGGTCTCAGTCATCTTTGTGCTCATCCAGCAGAGGTCTGACTAGTGCTCTCTCTTCTAAGTCTTTCCATTCTCCTTGACCCTCTTCACTTATTTGGTGTGACATCAATTTATGGCGACTCACGGGGGGGGGGATATGATGTTCCTTTGTGTTTTACAACTTCAGTTTGTGCCTGTAACCCATGTGTGTTAGTCTCGACATTCAAGGGATTTTCTTCTTATTATTATTATTATTATTATTATTATCTATATATTAGTACGATAGTGTGTGTGTTCTTTTGTGTGTCACACTTACATCCGGGTCGTTTAATTGTTATGTTCCATTTCTTGTAATAAATAATTTTACCAAGAATTCTTCATAAGTTTTGGTTTCAGTTTCAGTTTCGAATATAGCTAATACACATAGTGTCAGAAACACATACACACACACTATATGAAGTGGTAAAATTATTTAATTCATATAGAAATACAAATACAAAATAAATGTGTATAAATTTAAATCTATTTTATGGACAGTGGGGTGGGGCTGAAAAACTTGAACTGATTTAAAAAAGTTTTTTCTTTTTTTTTTTTTGTTTGAAAAAAAAAAAAAAAAAAAAAAAAAAAGAGGACACCTTTAATTTAAGAAATAGATATATTTTTATCCACTTTACATTTTTTTTTTTTTTTACAAAGGAGTCACTTTTTATCAGGCCCAGAGGCCACTCGAGGATAAAGATTAGTGATTATTCAACGGGATAATATCATAGTAATCGTTAATAGTGGAAATTTGGTAAATTGGTTTGCTTAAGGGAAACGGCTCATCAAGAACTTTTTTTTTTTCTTGAAGACGATCATATTGTAGTCAGTTGGAAAGCAGGCAAATGGAACAAAGTTCCACAGGCGCGCAGTTCTTTTGTTCAGTGAATCTACGTTTAGGTTTAGGCACAGATAGAGTATGGGAAATTATTGATAGTGGTTTCAGATAGATGAGTTTTTCATGAAAATTTGGCGATGGGGAGGAGCATAGATTGGAGCTCAGACGAGTACTTGCCATGAAAATAGCGATAAAGCAGGGACAGGTTCGCAATGTCTCTTCTGTGGGAAAGAGGTTGAACTACTCCAACCATTATACAGCCATCACAGTTAACATGCATAACCTCAGATTGACATCGGTAAGGAGTCCTCATAATTATAAGAATCGATTCCATTTTGCTATACATGCAGGAAGCTACATCACAGCTTCCCGCCTGAAAGAGGAAGAAGAACCACTTAAAGAGGTACAGGAATAGAAAGCTATGTTGGGAGTATTTAACAGACGTGTACCAACACAAATCAATTTTTTTAATCAATTTAGTGTTATCAGTATGGAATGATCTTTTTTTTAACTTGTTTTTTAAATTTTTGTTTTGGATTGATTGTATATATATTTTTTTTATATATATATATTTATCACAAACCACAGTGCTTTTTAACATAGTCGACAAATCGATTTAAAAAAAAAAATGTCGTTTTAAGCAAAAACAATATTACATACTGAATTGTCATGTCGAAAATAGTAATATATCCAAAAATTAAGAAAATTCGAGTAGAACAACTGCTAGTGTTTTAATAAAAAAAACAAACAAAAAAAAACGGTATCGCTATAGACAACAAATATTGCACGCCATGAACAAGTAATCTAAAATATTCGTTCTGAGTTAAATCCCCTGTGTGTGAACTCTTTATTGTTTAAGTTATAACGTCTAAGAAAAATACAATTTTACCCAATTTTTCGTAAAAATTTCTTATTACTATAAATAACATTCTAGATAAATTTCAGTAAATTTTGGATATATTACTATTTTTGACATGACAATTAAGTAATATTGTTTTTGTTTAAAACGACTTGGTTAAAAAAAAAAATTGATCAGTCGACTCTAGCTTAATAAGCATCCAACCCCCTCAAACACTTCCTTCCTCAATTCCTCCTAACACAACGTAAAACAATGGTCTACAATCCTTTTTGTCCTCATGTTTTATGGGGCCCCAATTTTTTTTTTTTTTTTTTTTTTTTTACTCTAGGCCCCTAATCAGTTTGTGTTTTATTAAAAAATGCTTGACATTACCAACCCCCCGCCCCCCAAAAATGTTATAAAAGGAAAAAACATATATAGATGGAAACAAACACATCCAATATTTTGAGTGGATAATAGAAAAGAACAATGACTATCTAGAAAAAAAATATATTTCTAAAACATATGGAAATATTTTTTATTTTAATGGCTTACAAAACATTGGTACCTGTGCAGACAAGTTACTGTGCTCAAATAAAAACGTTATTATTTAGAAACCTATTCTTACCATGGGGAAGGGAGAGTGTTTTCTAGCTATTCAGTACTTTCACCTAACAATTTAATAAAAAAGATATCATAAAACTTGAATTTAACTTGAAAATACTATTAAAAAAATAATAACATGGTAACTTCTTTGCATAAGCACCAAAACATTTTATGGCTATAAAAATATTTTGTGTTTTTAAAATGTTTTAATGAATTTTTTAAATATTTTAATGGCCTTTGGAAATATTTTAATGGCTTTTAAAACCATTTTTAATGGGTTTTTTTCTAATAGTTTAATGACTTTTTAAAATATCCGACAAATGGCGCCTGCTGTTGTCAATACAGTAATGAAGCCGTTTTCAGGTGAAATTGCATAGATTTCTTCTCTAATCATTTTCTTTAAAATTTTTAAGATGATGTGTTTTTTTTTTGTTTTTTTTTACTTGGGAGTCACCAATTATCAAGGTCTGAAGGCTACTCGAGAATAAGGGTTAACGAATGTAAGATGATAGTAATCATTAATGGTGTGAATTTGGTAGAATTTGATTTGAAGGCTACTATGTTATAGTCAACTGGGAAGCAGGCCAGTGGAACAGTGTTCCACAGGCAGGCAGTTCTAGGAAAGAAGTTTTTCTCATGGAATCTGTATTTAGATTTAGGCAAAGAGAGTGGAGGAAATTGTATATAGTGGTTGTAGCTAGTTGAGTGTTTTTTTTTTGAAAGTTTTTCAAGGAGGGGGGGGGCATAGATTGGAGCCCAGACGAGCACTTGCCATGAAAATAATGATAGAGCAGAGATAGGCTCGCAACATCTCTTTTGTGGGAAAGAGGTTGCAGGGAAGAGAAAAGAACAATACTTACTATGTTTCGAAGTTGGTTTTGAACTCGAGGCTGGATAGGGTGCATCGAGCAGCTCTTGCCAGATGTGGCAACAGTATCCATTTTGGGGTATAGTTAGCCCTTATACAGATAGAGGATCGCATCGGCAGTGAGATACCTTCTGGAGTGGTAGAGTGATCCAACCATTTTTCCAGATTTGATGTAGGTGGTCCATTTCAGATCAGGAGTAAAGGTCAGTCCCAGAAACTTATCAAGACGAGAGTCATTCACTTCAATGATGTCGGAAAGCCCTTTCTCTTTTAATATCGCCAAATCTGATCGGCCCTGAACTGGCCTCTAAGCTTCAGCCTTTGTCCCATCGACGAAACGTTGCATCCCTCTGCCTGTTCTACAAGTATTTTAATGGTGAATGCTCTGACGAACTGCAGACACTTGTGCCCCCACGACTTAGACACCCTCGACAAACCCGACAGGCAGCTAAATCCCACCCCCACTCAATAGAGATCCCTAGATGTAAAAGATCTTTCTACTCCAGTAGTTTCTTCTCCAGAACCGCTAGACTCTGGAATTCCATTCCAGGTCTCTGCTTCCCCAACTGTACTGACATGCAGAAGTTCAAGTGTAATGTGAACTGACATCTTGCTGCCCAAATCCCTACATAGTGCCCCAGTAGTTGCTGCCGCTGATAGTAGCCCCCTACACCAAAGTGGCAATGTGCCTTGTTTGGAGTGAAAATGTAATAAAAAAAAAAATTTTTTTTTTAAATGAAAATGCCACAAAGGTTTAAATCTGGCAATCTTGATGGTCAACTCATGTCCTAACTTAAAACACACCAAACTTATTGTTATTATTCTTTTCCTTTGCAAAACTCAATCATGTTCTGCAAAAACAAAAACTATAGAATCCACTACAAAACAACCAAACCAAACACTATGAATAAATATTTGAAGCATATGAACTTTTTCCTAAATTACTGGATGTGGCATAAATAACCTGAAAAGGGTTGATATGCCATGAAGCAAAATAGTTAACAAAACAACTGAAGCGGATGATGGAAAAATCATAAATTGACTAACTGTTGTCGTTTGAGCAACTAGTTATTATCAGTAATGCCTCATTCGGAAACGGTTTGTACGAGAATGTCAAGCGAGTTGCAAGAATGGAAAGAAGTGAAGAGTATTGGAGGTTTGTATCATTTGCATTATTCAGGTTACCGTTCTTACGATATTTCGGCCGATGTAACCTCCAACCTTTAGGTGTATCTTGTTGAACTTGGGAATATGTTCTGACGACCTACAAGCCCTTGTACCCCCTCAACGTAAATACTTCCGACAAACCCGGCAAGCAGCAAAGTCCTACCCCTACACAGATGTAAGAAAGCCTTCTACGCTAATAGTTTCTTTCCCCCAGAACTACTAGACTTGGAATTTTCCCTTCCGGGTTCTTGCTTTCCCAAATGTACTGACATGCAGAAGTTCAAGTGTAATGTAACCAGACATCTTGCTGCTGAACTCCCTACATAGTATCCTTGCAACTTGGGTCCCTGATAGTAACCCCCTACATCAAAGTGGCACTGTGCCTTGTTTGGGTTGAAAATGGAATAAAAAAATATATAAATAAATAAAAAATATGTACAGAATTTCAAACGGAACCTTTTATTTAATCCACAGAGGTATCATGCTCTCATTCTGTCAGCCATGACCAAGTAGAAGTCTTAAGTAATTTGCAATTGTATTCTTAGTGTTGCTTGAACTGAGGATTGAACTTTAACCTCTGGAAGAGCATTACCTAGAACTTAAATACTTAGTACTTTATCCATTACGCTATGAAACATAATGAGAATAACACTCAAGATGAGAACAGTAGTCAGAATAATCCAAATAAGTTTCCAGACTTTTTTGTATGGGCACTTTTATTGATAGTAGACACATGAAACTCCAGTCCCTTTTAAAGTAATCTCCACTGGCTGTAATACACTTGTACCGTTTCAACAACTTCTGGAAGGTCCCATGAAAGTCCTCTTGTGTGAGCATGTCAATGACCCTCATCACAGCCTTTTTCATCTCCTCAATTTCATAACATCCTCGAAAGTTTCTGTTGAGTTGAAGGAATAACCAAAAGTCACAAGAGAGCAAGGCCTGGACTATAAGGAGGGGTGAGAAATGGTTTTGATGCCAATCTTGGTCAAAAAGTCTGTGACAAGGATGTTGTGGATTGGTGCATTCACGCAAATCTTCTGCATCTTTGGTTTCTCGCAAATAATTGACATCAAACTGTGCACTTATTGTCTATATAGACACACAACATTTGTTATCCGTGAAAGTCATTATTTGGCCAATCAACTCTGGTGTTCTGACGTCCTTATTCCTCTCACACTTCATTACTCACAGATTTCCTGCCTTCCTTGAATCTCTTATGCCACTCCAAAACTGATGCTCAATTCACGCAAGATGGTCCAAAAGCAGTCTAAAGTATTCCATACGTTTCTGTGACATTTTTTCCAACGTTAAAACGGAATTTTATTGCATATCATTTTTCTAAAATGTTCTCATGTCCAGATTGCATTTTTGAAATTCACCAGCTGTGATGATGTAGCTGTTCATTTGAACCTGAAATCATAAAAATTGGTCAGTCATATCATAAGATGTGTAGCAATAATATATTGAATTTTTAAGAGTTTACGATAATTTTAAATGCCTGAACAAAAAAGTCTGGAAACTTATGGAAATTATCAATTTACATCTCAAAAATTCACAAATGTATTGCAGATTTGTGGTCCCTCAGATTCCAGGGAAGATCAATTGTTATTTCTAGTGAGCAATCATGGATAAATGACTCCAAGTGAGTAACTAATAATTGTCCCCTCTCCTTCAAACTCTACAGCTCTGGAAAATTTGAGAGGATGGAAAGGCTAAGAAAAGATTAGCAGCATCCAGACCTTTGTTGGAAGGGTATGGAGAGTACTGGAATCCTGAGCTGATATTGTCACTCAAAATCCACAGAAAGGTTGCTGATTATTATTAGGTTGTTCCAAGTGCATACAGTGGCCCTGTTGTTTTTTACAGCGTCAACGACCACGGTTCTCCAAATTGTAGAGCCATGGTAATCTCGGGAAGACAAGACGGTAGTTTCCCATTGCTTTACGTCTTGATTCAGAGGTATATCTCTCCACGTGAGTTAAATTCGCCTTCAGATACTAACCTGGAAATTGCTACGACTCGGCATGGTACATACAGTGCCTTCCCAAATCGTCACCCATCTGGTACTTGCAAGGCTCATCATTGCTTAACTGCGGTGATCCGGTGAGAACCAGTGTGTTAACTTGATTATGCCGTATAACCAAGTAATAACAAAAAAATATTAATCCTCAAAATAAATACCATCATTTTCCAAGACTTTCTTCCATCGATCTGCAAATTTTCGGATCTGGTCAAAGTGCCATTCAGCTGGTTTCAAATCAAAGAATTCTTGACAGGCTTCCTCAACTTCATCAAACGAGTTAAATCGGCAGCCGTTCAGAAAGTTTTGCATTGATCAGAAAAGACCGTAATCGGATAGAGCACAGTCAGGACTGTAGGTTGGAAGGCGCAAAACCTCAACGCCACTCAGCTCTTCAAATTTGTCTTTGGTCTTCCTGGGGGTGTGTGGCTTGGCAGTAACAAAGCAAAACTTGCAGCTCAGTTTTATCAATTGCCATCTGGAATAGAAAGATGAAAACCATTATTACAATATAAATGCAAAAAAAAAAAATTTTGCATAAAAATTCAATTTCTTACATGTTTACAAACTTTTGAGACAACCTAATATTAGTGATCTGTCCCGCAACAGGGATATATTCGTCTGATGTAGCTGAGTGGTTTTGGCTGCTTTAGAGTAATAATCTAGTAAGTTCCCATACTGAACGAATGTTCGTGATCAAAGCTGGTGTATCTTTAGCGTGAGGTTTGCCGCACACTATTCGACATCTCCATCAGGCAGCTCTACCAGTCAGTATTTATGGCTTAACCAGCCAATCATATTCTTGTGAGGAGGAATCTGGATTAATCTATATCCATTACATCAATTAGCAACAAGAACACAATGATAAATCGCTGCTGTGCGAACATCGAATTAGTTGCAATGATGATAGAAAGTTGCAGAGGGTACTGGAAATCTTGGGGGATGCTTTCTTTCTTCTTTTTTTTTACACAAGAAAATAACGATAAAGCAGAGACAGGCTCGCAATGTCCCTTCTGTGGGAAAGAGGTTGCAGGGAAGAGAAAAGGGACTTCCCCACTAAGCTACGAAGTCTATTTTGAAGGCAGGATAAGCTGCTTCTAGCAGCTCCTGCCCAGATGTGGCAACAGTACTCCATCGTTGGCTGTGCCTGGCTTGTATCTAGGTAGAAAATTGCATCAGGAGTGAGATATCTACTGGAGTGGTAGAAGGATCTCACTATTTTTCCAGCGACCTTGGCAATAGATTTGATATATGTGTTCCATTTCCGGTCAGGAGTAAAGGTCAAGCCCAGAAGCTTGTGAAAACAAGACGAGAGCCAGAAGCTTTGTTTTAGATGCATTAAAAGTAACTAGCCACCACTTTCCCATTGTACCACATGTTCAAGATCAGAGGAGAGAGAATCAGAGAGAATTTGGTTGTTTACGGTCTTTGATGTGCTACCATAGATTGTGGTGTTATCAGCATAAATGTCTGCGAATGATGTAAGGATATGATTTGGAAGATCATTAATATAGATCGGGAAGAGAGTTGGGCCCAGGATGGACCCCTGAGGGATTCCAGCATTAATACTGAGAGCTTCTGATTTCTGCCCATCAACCACTACTCTTATGAACCTATCAGAGAGAAATGATGTAATAATTAAGACATTTCCAGCTATACCACACAAGCCTTTTAATAGTAACTGTAGTCATTTTGGTCATTAGAGTCTTTCATTGGGCAGCCAACCGATGGCTCTGGGTGACATACCATCAATTTGTTTACACTGCACCTTCTGGTAGTAGTCTCTCAGCAATCTTATACGGCACAATCATCTTGACATACCAGTTCTCGTCAGATCACCAAAGTTAAGCAACGTTGAGCCTGGCCAGTACTAGATGGGTGAGCATTTGGTAAGGCGAGGCGCTGTATGTACCGCGAGGTAAAATACCAGGTTGGGAAACTTGTGCAGTCTACTCTTTCCTCGGGGGTAGATGGGGCTCTCTTAAGCCGTGGTAGGCAACCCATCTAGTGATGGCATCATGCTAAAAAAAAATTGATAGCCCTGGCGAAGCATTAAGTATTCAGCTATGGACAAGATTTAAATTACACTACAAACTCATGTAGTGAGTTCAATCTCAGTTGCGGCCACGTTACATTTTTAGTAGTCTCCAATTATGATTATGGTGAAATCAAATAGAATCAAACGGGCTCGAAAATGGGTATTACATCTGTGTATGTGTAATATTTAATGAACTTTTATTTCCTGATTGAATATTGTACCACTGAAAATAAAATTTCTTATATAGGATTCACAATTTCAACATTTAAAAACCTTTTTTGAAAGACTGACAATTTTAGAAACCATCTTTGAAAAGACTGACAATTTTTGAAACCATCTTTGAAAAGACTGAAGGTTTTAAAAACCATCTTTGAAAAGACTGAAGGTTTTAAAAACCATCTTTGAAAAGACTGAAGGTTTTAAAAACCATCTTTGAAAAGACTGAAGGTTTTAAAAAGCATCTTTGTTAAGAGGAGACGCCTTTAAATTAACAAAATTAGATTAAGTATTCTTGAAGGCATTTAATCTATTAATAATATTTTATATTCATTTGATAATATTTGCAAATTTAAAATTTAAAAACTACCTCAGTCAAAGATGACCCACAGCAGGATGGGAAGCCCAAATCTATCGGCGTGAATTTTGAACAAATCTTTGGAAAAATTTTATAAAAAATTTCAAATGACACATCTTGGATTATTTAGATTATTGCTGTCATCTTGGTTGGTGTAATCTCTGACCTTCTTCATGTCTAGCGTGTCGACTTTGGAAATCTAAACAATTTCAAGACTAACCCTAAATACATGGGGGTAGATTCCCAGGTTCAACAAGATGCACATCAAAAAGGTTAGAAGTTACATAAAAAAAAAACATGAGAATAAGATTCAAGATGAGAACAGAAAAAATAAAACTGAAGAAAAAAAACATTGTCTTTTATGTATATGTAGACATAAAGTGTGACGGACGCTTCTGTATTATGTAAAAACAATGTATAAAAAAAAATGTAGGTTAAATCCAAAAATTCTGTACACAAAGTTAAGACACCGGAAGTGGATTTGGTTAAGCTAAAATATGAAACTGAAGTCATTAAACATGAAACGAAATACGAAACAATATGGAAATTATTTAAAAAAAGTATTTTAGTTTTAACACTTCTTGCGTTATTATGAAATGATGGAAAAAAGATAATAAACATCGATTTCGCAATTCAATTGAATAAAGCTACCTTGTTTATGATACATGAGCGGAGACCTGGCATTGCTCGGGAGTGTAGAGGTGTACTAAGCACATCCCGGCTGTGCACACTTGCTAATTTGCATACGTGCTCAAACGCTGCTGCCGCTAGTACCTTCATTAACCACTTATCCTTCTGTTGCTGCTGATATTTTCATATGCGCTCCGTTACACGTGGACTGTAATTATCTGGACCTACGACCTGTACATAAGTTTGTTTGTAAGGATACTGATGGTAGCTCATTCCCCATTCTCCAATAATTGATGGTTGTAAAAATAATTGTGAAATTGACAAAGAAATCTTGAGAAAAAACAAGAAACCGAGTAGACATGTGACTGGAAATACTCACAATTGTCAATCAGCTCTGTTTATCTTAAAAAAATTTCTTTCATTTTTTTTTCTTTTTTATTGTTTTTTTTTTTATTACTTTAAACTTTTGAGACTCCCATATTCTATCATGCCAATCGCTGGCAATTCCTGTCAAGTGTTCCCTTGAAAGGTTTCTCCTTTTCATTTTCATTCTGACAACTTGGCCTGAAGAAGCTTAGCCTAACGAGGTTGTAAAGGCTGTAACTGAAACATGTACGTACATATGTAGCTAAGCTTATAAAAAATATAAATGTATACTAAATTATATATATATTATAATTATATAATTATTATACTATCATTATTTGCTGTCAGATATTGATTGTAAAAGTGGCTGTTCATAGTTTGGTTGTTAGATTGAGATGTAGGGGAGGGTGCTACTCTATTTCCAGAATTACACCACTTACTCTTGATCGATACCTTATAATGCTGAGTGTTTAAGCAAGGGAGCATCTAGTACCAGTTTTTTTCTAATCTTTTGGTATGACTCCACCGAAGATTGAACCGTATTCTGAGCTCGTTAATGAAAACTTTAACCATTACACTAAATATGCCGACGTTGCTTATAAATAAAGTAAACAACGATTTACTTCATCTCCAAAATTCTGACGAAAGTTCATATTTTGAGTTATCATTTTAAATTTGATGCGAGAAAGAATTATATAATTGGTTCTTTACAAATTTGCCACAAGGTCAGTTTAAGGTGGGGTATGCAGCATTGTGACAATACTACGAAAAATTATTTGCGGATGTGGTATGAGCACCAGGGACTGTTTCAGATCCTCTCTCACAGTGGAGAGGTACTGTCATAAGATAGGAGTTCCCTTCTGAAATTGGGTTGGGTTAAAAAACGTATTATCGTAAACTGGAGCAATATGTTATGGATTTTTTTTTTTTAATTATTATCGACTTTTCTTACTTTTAGAAAAAAATTGGTTCTGAAAAAAACATTGACTTTATTTTTTACCTCAAGTGTTCAGATAATATTTTGAAAAAAAAAGTTTATAACAATTAAAAGAAGATATATCGATTATTTTATGAAGGAATCCATCATATACATATATATATATATATATATATATATATATATATATATATGTTAATATTCTGACGAGATAGAGAGATGAAAGAGGAACAAACCAAGTTATATGTCCATCAACGTTTCGTCTTTATTGGAAGACTTCTTCTGGATGAATAAATTGAAGAAAATAAAATAGCAGTACATTTGAAATTTTCACAACAAATATATTTTCAAATATTGTACTGGTATTTTATTTTCTTCAATTTCTTCATCCAAAAGAAGTCTTCCAATGGACATATAACTTGGTTTGTTCCTCTTTCATCTGTGTGTGTGTGTGTCTATATATATATAGTCATCCACATACAGTACTGTTTCGTAGCTCATCAGTGCAGCCAGACAAGCAACAACCTCAAGCCAGGATCAAAACCCGATCGCCCAAACGACAGAGCTTTTAACTGTTGCGCTATACGGCTGCTGCTATGCGGGCAGTGAATTAACAATGTTTTGACGTTGTCCAAAGTACCTAAGCTCAATTTGTTTATACAATACATCTCTGGCTTCATTAGCAAGGACCCAATCCATTCAGCTACCGTTAACGGCAAGAAATACCGTTGAAATTTAAACATTTATTTTTTAAATGTTTTTAACGTCTGTCAGAGTGATCTAATCATTATATGATGTTCTGCATATATGAACTAAATTGACCGACTTTTATTTCAACTGAAAGAGCTTAACGATAAGAAACGAGTTTCTTAAAGGGGCTGACATAATTATTTGTTTATAAAATAAATACCTACAGACAGTAGACATATATATGTATAGGTGAAAAATAGAAAATACAACCGAATAAATCTATAAAATGACAGTAAAAGAATGAAAAAAAAAATTAAGTCAACAGAGCTAAGTGTGTACTTTACCCAAATTTATTCAGGCTTTTTCAGGATACATCTTACAAGGAAGCACAATATTTATACAGTCAGTAGGAAAAAGTCTAAAATGTGCATTTAATTATGTTTTGTTTTTTTTTATTACAAGGGAGTGACCACTTATCAAGGCACAGAGGCCACTCCAGGATAAGGACCAATGAATGTAAGGTGGTAGTGTAGTAATCTTTAATGGTGTAGATTGGGTAGAATTTGGATTATTTAAGGGGACAGCTCAACAAGAACTTGTCTACATTAGACTTGAGGGCTACTGTATTGTAATCAGCTGGGAAGCAGGCCAGCGGAACAGTGTTCTACGGGTGGGCAGTTCCAGAAAAGAAGCTTTGTTCATGGACTCTGTATTTAGATTTAGGCACAGATAGAGAGTAGGGGAAATTGTTGAATGGTTGTAACTAGTTGAGTGTTTTTTGAAAGTTTGAAAAGGACCATATATTGGAGCTCAGACGAGCACTTGCCATGAAAATAATGATAGAGCAGTGACAGGCTCGCAACGTCTCTTCTGTAGGAAAGAGGTTGCATGAGCAGTTGAAAAAATATTTGAAAATGGAGAACAAGGCATTAAAAATGATTAAGTTCAGCATTTGCCCCCCCCCCCATTTAGCCCCAAAAGTCTTCAGAGGACATCAAATCCTGGTGAAAATTAACAAATGGTGCAGTTTTAGGCTTATTTAAATTTGAGTTCTGCACCACGCAAAAAAAAAAAAAATGACTAAGTCCATCATTTGACCCCTCCCCATTTCCCCCATTTAGCCTCAAAAGTCCCCAAGACCTCAACATATTTAAATTTGAGGTCAGCACCATGCAAAACTGCTAAATAGACATACACATTAAATTTTGGACAAATATGGTAAAATAGTCCCAAAAATGGAGTGTTTTTATTAGCCCTAATAGAGCCCCTGGGGCACACCCAAGAGTTATCGCGAAGTATAGACAAACAAAATTATATAGAAATCAGTTACAAATTCTCAGAAAGTTTTATAAAAATCCAAGGCATCAATTTTTTTAATAAGCACAAAAATGTCAATTTTAGCCATTTTAACCCGAAAGGCACCCCTAGGTGTGTGTGGGGGGGGGGGGGGTAGAAATTGAAAAATAAAAAGAGCAAGTGATTAATGTGAGATAGGCATATTTGCTAGCGTTGGGATGATTAATCGAAATCGGGAATCAGAAAAATCAGAACTTTTTGGGGTATTGGAATCGGAAAAATTTGTGACTATTTTCCAATGCCAAAAACGATTCCTTTAATAATCTTGTATTTGATTTTGTTTTTAACAAAATCCTCCACTACTGGTTCTTTACTAACTCAGTGTTTGAGATATCAAGAACTTTAATGGAACATTCGAATATCTACGCATCTCATATAGGGTTCAAGTGTTACTCCCATGTAGTGGGCTCCTTGATTTCTGAGAACTTCAACTGAAAAAAATAAAACAAAGTAGTAATAATAAATTGATGGGTATTCATTGATTTTAAAGTATCAGTAAAACTAAAATATATATCTCACCTCACCACGAGTGTTTTTAACGTTTGAGAAAATATATGCACATTTAACACGCTTTTATGGTAAAGGCATCGGTAATTGTATAGGAATTGAGAATTTAATAAGGAATTGGTAATTGTATCGGAATCGGAAATTTAGTGCGGAATCAGTAATTGTCTCAGAATCAGGAATTTAGTACGGAATCGGTAATTGTCTCGGAATCTGTAATTTAGTATGGAATCAGGAATTGTATCGGAATTGGGAATTGTTTCGGAATATGTAATTTAGTATGGAATCAGGAATTGTATTGGAATTGGGAATTTAGTACGGAATCGGTAATTGTCTCAGAATCTGTAATTTAGTATGGAATCAGGAATTGTATCGAATTGGGAATTTAGTGTGGAATCGGGAATTGATTCAGAATCAGGAACACTATTGGAATCATCCCATCATTAATATTTATGTTGAACATCATACTCTCATATTTTTTTCACTTCTGTACATTTTGGACTGTTGCTCTTACTATCCGTGGCTATATAGATAAATACTTCGTGTTTCCTTACAAGATGTATCTCGAAAAAGCCTGAATCAATTTGAATGAAATATCAATTAATTTCGATTTCATGGTGTTCCACTTAAATTGTCTTTGCTTTATTCTTAAATTCAATGTATAGCTAAAATGAATTTAGATAATTGTAAATCTTCTGCCTTGCTCTGAAGAAAATAAAATTGAAATTTTGGAAACGTGCGTAAACACAAATATTGTCAGTCATTTTTTTTTTTTTTTTTCAGAGCATAATCATTGCAAAATAACGAACATATAAGTTTTCATTCTACTTAGTCATTATATATATACACACACATATATACTGTACAATATTATATTTAATATTGTTATATTATACAATGGACACGTGCATGTGTGTGTGTGTGTATATATATATATATATATATATATATATATATATATATATATTATACAGTGTATATATGTATAGGCATAAATACATATATGTATACACACATATATATTATGCAATGTATATATGTATACATACAAGTGGAATATATTTCTCCAACAATTTTTGAAGTTTTAAATTTAATTTTTTCAAATTTTCACAATCATTTTTTTTTTTATATATACATTTCTATGAGAAACATTCAAATTTTGAAACTCATTTTTAAAAATTCATTTTTTTTTTTCAATTTTCAAAACGTACAAAATTTTCTCAGTACAAGGAAATCTCTTTGTTTTACCGGAACAATTTACGTTTTAAATTGCATTTTTTGTGAAAAATTAAATTCAGTTTTTTTTTTATTTATTTGTTTGTATTTTTAATTTTATTTTGTTTTAGAACATTTTTAATTCTTAACCATTTGATTTATTCCTGTTTGTTTTTTTTTATATAATTATTTAATTGGTTTAACACTTGTATCCTCCTCATCCTCCTCTCCTCCCCCTCTGCATGTGCCTGTGACATAGTCTCACAAGTCGTCCGTAACCGCATGTCACCTCTCGCGTCTGTCGGAATGCCTGCTTCTAACCTTGCATCTTGCGTGCTTGCCTGTCATGTATATTCATCTAACCTCATTGGGGATAATTGTATAAACAATTTTTTTTTTCTTCATTTATAATAATTTTTATCATTATTATCATATCTATTTTCAAAAAAAAATTTTTTTTTTAATTAAGTTTGTTTATTTTTCTGAAAAAAAAAATTGATAACATTTCCATTTTGTATTTTTTTTTTTTTTTTTTAATTATTTCAATCAAATTTTCATTTTTATTTTTTTCATTAAACAGAGCTGGTTTACCACAAATTGTAAATATACTATATTTAATTTGGCAACATATTTACAACACATACAATATATATACAACACATACAACAGAGATAGTTTACCACAAATTGTAAATATACTTTATTTAATTTGGTAACATAAACAACTAGTGGGATCCGTGGAAATTCCACAGTTGCATACTAACTGTGGCTTTTGTCCTCTAAACTTTGACCTCTTTCTATTGTGTCAGACATTGACATTTAAAATTAATTGAGGTTTGTTATTGTCTATTCCTTTTGTTCTAAATATTTAATGTTTATTTGTCTCAAACTGCCTACCCTAAATATCTATTGCATATTTATCTAGCAAACCTACTTGCTAGCTGTCGTAGGGCCCCTTTCTCTTACTCTAGAGCACTCTCTTAGTAGGAAAGGGTATGACGGAATAAAGTAATAACATAATTGTTTTCTCATCGATAGGCCAGTAATAAAGTTTCTATCTTGCCTTCATGTCATTTATAAATTATGTACCTATAAATTATAAGTAAAAATGAATCCATAATTTTTTATCATTTAAATTTTTTTTTTTAAATAATTCAAATTCATGAGACAGTTTTAGAAATAAACTAGTAGAATGCCTGTCCATTGACTGGTACAAGCAATAAATAAAGCATTAGTTATAAATTAAAATTTTTTTTTTTTGTTTTGTTTTTTTTTTGCGGGAGGGATATTGGCAACATTAACAACAAATTAGCGTGATCCATAGAAATTCCATAGTTATTATTACACCATCTTTGACATCTTTTGAACTAGGGGTGAAGCCTGGTAATATATGTACAAACATGAAATTGCTTTAGCATATTAATATATACTTGCGTGATCCGTGGAAATTCCACGGAATGGGAAATATATTTAATCAACAAGTATGTTTTGATGAAGCTGATATTTTTCTTGGTAGCGCAAAAAAATTAATTTTTTGGACAGAAAAAACCAATAACATGCAGCAAATATTGGTTTATTAACATTTCTATGAAAATAGTGTCCATTGTATTTTTGTATATTCTATGGAATATACAAAAATAATAGAAAGTAATATTGTGCTACATAGTTCAATACAAATAACATTGTAAGATATAATCTTTAATTTACTTCTTCAGTCTAGCACCTTTTGGCAGACAATGTTCTTTTATTGCCCTGTTTGTTTCGAATGTTCCCTTTTTATGCAACGTTTTGCTGACTATCCTTCGGTGAAGAACCCCTGTGAATTTAAATTACTATGAGTTCCTTTTTCACACCATTAAAACAATGATCACATATTAGCATTATAATGATATTCGAAAACGAGGCTACATCATTATTTAATTTGACAACACCAATAACAAACTAGCTGAATCCATGAAAATTCTACAGTCCTCTAAACTTTGATCTCTTTCTATTGTGCCATACATTGATGCTTGAGATAAGCTGAGGTTTCTTACTGTCTATCGTTTAGACATTCCTTTTGTTCCAAATATTTAACTGTTTCAAACTGCCTACCCCAACTTTTTAATGTGTATTGCATATTTATCTAGCTAACCTACTAGCTAGCTGTCGTAGGGCCCCTATCTCTTACACTAGAGCACCCTCCTAATGGGATAGACAATAATTAAATAAAGTAATAACATAATTCTTTTCTCATCGATAGGCGATTAATAAAATCTCTTCCCCCATGTCATTTTTAAATTATGAACCTATAAATTAAAAAAAATTAATTCATAATTTTTATCATTTAAAAAATTTTTTGGAAATAATTAAAATTCATGAGACAGTTTTAGAAATAAACTAGTAGAATATCCATACTACAATAAATAAAGCAATAGTTATAAATTTTAATGTTTTTTTTTGTCTTTTTTAGCTGGGGGGGGGGGGTATGGTACAGTTTCAGTGGTAATTCCCCTTCCCCTCCCAATGGTCAAATTTAAAAAAAAAAAAAAGCATAAGCGTACATAGGTTTTGTATATAACTGGTTCATAGGTTTATTTTACAGGGTGTCTCACTTAAAAGTAGCCCAGAAAATGTATATACATATATATGACGACCCACTTAAAAGTAGCCCAGAAAATGTATATACATATATATGACGACCCACTTAAAAGTAGCCCAGAAAATGTATATACATATATATATGACGCCCCACTTAAAAGTAGCCCAGAAAATGTATACACATATATATGACGACCCACTTAAAAGTAGCCCAGAAAATGTATATACATATATATGACGACCCACTTAAAAGTAGCTCAGAAAATGTATATACATATATATGACGACCCAGTAGTAGAGAGGAGGAACATTCTTTTATTGTTTAAATTACCTGTAGTGTTATAAAAGATGTTGGAAGTGCTCCCCGTTGACATCTACACATTTCCGGACACGTTTAACAACGTTTGCAGATAATACCTGGTGATCCTCCTGATCGCGTTGGTAATGTTCTCCTTTAGTTAGTCTAGATTGTGAGGATTATTTGCATAAACTTTTTTTTAAAGTCCCCCAAAGATAAAAATCACATGATGACAAGTCCAAGGAATGTGGTGGCTTATTATTCTCTCTTCCGTAAACATGTCATGAACTCATGTCAGTGATCTGTGGAACGTGTGACATGTAGCGCCATCTTGAAATTGGAAAAAAAATTGCATTTTGTCTTGTGTTGTCATTTGGTCGTGAAGAGAAAGATTAGAAACGTTGGGCTACTTTTAAATGGGCCACCGTGTATTTTTGTAAAAATTACTTTTAACTATAAATAATTTTCTACTTGATGAATTTTCGTAATTTTTGGATATATTACTATTTTCGACATGACAATTAAGTAAGTACTGTTTTTTTTTTTTGCTTAAAACAGCATATTTATAAAACCGATATGTCAATTAACTTAACAAACACCATAAAAACTTAAAGAAAATATACAGAAAATCAAAATATATATGTAATCATACAACATATAAAAACTTATATAAAATATACAAAGCAAAATGTAAAATGGCATAAAATTTCATGCAATCATGATGAGGGCGCAAGGAAACAGTCACCATTTTGAAAAAAATAAATAAATAAGCTATCCGACTAATTGGAACAAAAATTGCATTTTTTTTTTTTTTCCTAGTAAAATTTCAAAATAAATATTTTATGTTTGATACGTTCTGTATGCCACCATACCACTCAAAAAATATTCAAATTTAAAACTAATGCTACATTTATTGATTATACCCGTCCAGTTTAATTGTTTAAATTCTATTGCATCCGGCTTATTTAGTTTTTCGATTTTGATATCCTTCGATTATGAACAAAGGCAGAAGATAACTTGGAGACTTTAAAAAGCAAAATTGAAAATCCAACTTTTAATTTTATTCATTTATTTTTTTTTTTTTGGTTTAATTTTATTTAGTTATTTTTATTTAATAATTTTATTTGGTTATTTTGATTTAATAATTTTATTTGGTTATTTTGATTCAATAATTTTATTTGGTTATTTTGATTCAATAATTTTATTTGGTTATTTTGATTCAATAATTTTATTTGGTTATTTTGATTCAATAATTTTATTTGGTTATTTTGATTCAATAATTTTATTTGGTTATTTTGATTCAATAATTTTATTTAGTTATTTTTATTCAATAATTTTATTTGGTTATTTTGATTTAATAATTTTATTTGGTTATTTTGATTTAATAATTTTATTTGGTTATTTTGATTTAATAATTTTATTTGGTTATTTTGATTCAATAATTTTATTTGGTTATTTTGATTCAATAATTTTATTTGGTTATTTTGATTCAATAATTTTATTTGGTTATTTTGATTCAATAATTTTATTTGGTTATTTTGATTCAATAATTTTATTTGGTTATTTTGATTCAATAATTTTATTTGGTTATTTTGATTTAATAATTTTATTTGGTTATTTTGATTTAATAATTTTATTTGGTTATTTTGATTTAATAATTTTATTTGGTTATTTTGATTTAATAATTTTATTTGGTTATTTTGATTTAATAATTTTATTTGGTTATTTTGATTTAATAATTTTATTTGGTTATTTTGATTTAATAATTTTATTTGGTTATTTTGATTTAATAATTTTATTTGGTTATTTTGATTTAATAATTTTATTTGGTTATTTTGATTTAATAATTTTATTTGGTTATTTTGATTTAATAATTTTATTTGGTTATTTTGATTTAATAATTTTATTTGGTTATTTTGATTTAATAATTTTATTTGGTTATTTTGATTTAATAATTTTATTTGGTTATTTTGATTTAATAATTTTATTTGGTTATTTTGATTTAATAATTTTATTTGGTTATTTTGATTTAATAATTTTATTTGGTTATTTTGATTTAATAATTTTATTTGGTTATTTTGATTTAATAATTTTATTTGGTTATTTTGATTTAATAATTTTATTTGGTTATTTTGATTTAATAATTTTATTTGGTTATTTTGATTTAATAATTTTATTTGGTTATTTTGATTTAATAATTTTATTTGGTTATTTTGATTTAATAATTTTATTTGGTTATTTTGATTTAATAATTTTATTTGGTTATTTTGATTTAATAATTTTATTTGGTTATTTTGATTTAATAATTTTATTTGGTTATTTTGATTTAATAATTTTATTTGGTTATTTTGATTTAATAATTTTATTTGGTTATTTTGATTTAATAATTTTATTTGGTTATTTTGATTTAATAATTTTATTTGGTTATTTTGATTTAATAATTTTATTTGGTTATTTTGATTTAATAATTTTATTTGGTTATTTTGATTTAATAATTTTATTTGGTTATTTTGATTTAATAATTTTATTTGGTTATTTTGATTTAATAATTTTATTTGGTTATTTTGATTTAATAATTTTATTTGGTTATTTTGATTTAATAATTTTATTTGGTTATTTTGATTTAATAATTTTATTTGGTTATTTTGATTTAATAATTTTATTTGGTTATTTTGATTTAATAATTTTATTTGGTTATTTTGATTTAATAATTTTATTTGGTTATTTTGATTTAATAATTTTATTTGGTTATTTTGATTTAATAATTTTATTTGGTTATTTTGATTTAATAATTTTATTTGGTTATTTTGATTTAATAATTTTATTTGGTTATTTTGATTTAATAATTTTATTTGGTTATTTTGATTTAATAATTTTATTTGGTTATTTTGATTTAATAATTTTATTTGGTTATTTTGATTTAATAATTTTATTTGGTTATTTTGATTTAATAATTTTATTTGGTTATTTTGATTTAATAATTTTATTTGGTTATTTTGATTTAATAATTTTATTTGGTTATTTTGATTTAATAATTTTATTTGGTTATTTTGATTTAATAATTTTATTTGGTTATTTTGATTTAATAATTTTATTTGGTTATTTTGATTTAATAATTTTATTTGGTTATTTTGATTTAATAATTTTATTTGGTTATTTTGATTTAATAATTTTATTTGGTTATTTTGATTTAATAATTTTATTTGGTTATTTTGATTTAATAATTTTATTTGGTTATTTTGATTTAATAATTTTATTTGGTTATTTTGATTTAATAATTTTATTTGGTTATTTTGATTTAATAATTTTATTTGGTTATTTTGATTTAATAATTTTATTTGGTTATTTTGATTTAATAATTTTATTTGGTTATTTTGATTTAAGTCGTTAGAGAGGGAAGTATAAAGAAGGGTGTTTTCTTTTATTTTTTGTTTTATAAGTCTATATATATATATATATATATATATATATATATATACTAGTAGGGGTGGGAGGCGCCTGACTTTGCCCGAGCGTAAAATACGTTTAAATATGATATTTTAATTTGTCCAGATTTTGTATATATTATTATAGAGTCGTGATTTAAAAAAAATTTTTTTAAAAGTATTTGGATGCCATCTGCTAGAATCGAAACCGAAACTGTAGCATTCAAAGCTAGTGACGTTAGCACTGTATCAACGTGACACACATATGAACTGCGAATTTTAGTTTTGGAGGAGATAGAGTTTGAAAATATGGAGACAGACAGACAGACATATATCCGTTTATATATTAGATTTAGTCATATATATTAATTGTTAAATATATTTAATATGTTAGTAGCATTAATTAATTGAACTTAATTACATATAAAAAGGCAACAGAAAAAAAGCCCCTTTAACAACAACAACAAAATTGATCCTGATGACAATCAATGATCGAAAGAGCTAGAGGAAAATAGCTGACAAAAGATTACTTGACAACCTAATAGACAACGTACCAACTGAAATGAGAAAAATGTCCACAGATCGAGAAAATCAACAGAAAAATAGGTAAATTTTTATATTAAGTCCACCTTCACAATTTTTAACATGGGAAGGTTGGAGGGGGGGAGGGGTATATTCAGAAACCAGTTCTTAACATTTTTAAGAAAATTGTGGAGGTGGGTGGACCTATTTGTTTATCGTGCACATACAAATATGATCACCAGTGAATTACTGTGCATATCTCCAAAACTAGTTGTCTCTGAAAAATTTAAATGAGATTTTCTTATTCAGCATCGTCAAAAACCTATAAAAGTCATAATATTAAAGGAAATTGTGGAAGAGGACCTGATGTAAAATGATACCGAAAAATATATGTACAAGATTCAAGCAAGGACACCTACACAGGGCTTTATAATCATTAAGATAACCTAGTTTGATAAATTTCTTGCTTTTCTTGCGACCACCTATTTAAATAGTTGCATAACTATCTCAATGAAAATGATTATAAAACACAAAATATCAAAATATAAAATTTACATAAAAATAAAATACTGTTGTCAATATTAGATAAAATATATTTGCAATATGCAATGTGGTAAAAAAAAAATCATTTGAAACTTATTTTCTCTGTGTGTGCATTCATATATATATATATATATATATATATATATATATGAATGAATGAATGAGACTTCTGAACTTTCAGAATTTTTTTCTGGACAATTGAGCACAATTGTATTTGGTGTTTGTTAACATAACGTTCCGGCTGATCTATTCTCTGGCCTTATTTAAGAATCTTACCTTACAAACGAAAAACATTTTTATTTATTTTTATTAAATCTCATATTATGCTTCTTTTTTTTTTTTTTAAATATTTTTTTATTTTATTGATATTTTTAAATATATTTTTTATTAATTTAATCATTGCTCTGATATATAAAAAAAAAAATTACCATCTAAATTAGAAATTCTATAATTTTGATGGAGAGAAACAGAGAAAGATGTTTTATTTGTGAGTGGGTGTATTAAAAAACTATATATTACAATGTTTATTGGGCATACCCAGGTTTCATCGAACTGGTCATGGCGGATAGAAACCAGCTAGAACCTATGATTGAGCACTTGATTATTTTTTCAACTAACTTATGATGTGTATATATATATATATATATATATATATATATATATATATGTATATGTATATATAATATTCGTAGTCATCGACATACAGTCCTGTTTTGTTGTATAACAACTCAGTGCCGCTAGATTAGCACCTCTCCCAAGCCGAGGATTGAACCTAGAACCATCGCGTTGACAGTCAGCAGTTCTACCGATTGACCCACAGGAGTGGTGCCCTTAAATTATCTCGCCAAATGTTTATTTAAACAAACATTTGTCCACCACTTTTACAGTGCTCTAACCGCTTGTTTATAAACAAACAGTGCACAAATTAATTGAAAAAAATAATCAAGTATGTATATATATATATATATATATTATACTTGATTATTTTATATCAGGTAAACACTACATCCCTTTGATTTCATTAAATATATATATATATATATATATTTAATGAAATCAAAGAGATGTAGTGTTTACCTGATATACGCAATAGTAAACTTCAAACTAATATAAATAACAATATTTATATATAGAAAGTATAATTTGCTGATTTTTTTCTGTCCTCTGGTGAGAAGAATAGCAAAAATAGCATTCTTTGAAACTCCACGGAATAAGGACCTTTTGGAGTATTCAGTTGAACAATAAATTTCGATTGTAAAGTTCAACTTACAACGTTCAAACTTAGTATTAATTGTCTTTCTCTTTTATTTATATATATATATATATGAAGATAAAACACATAATATACCATATGAAATGTCAGGGAGACACAATTCATGAAAAACATGTAAGAAAGGAAAATGTAAGAAAAGAAAAAACAAACACAGGAGGACATAAATCGATGGTGCCTGTTGCAGTGGCCTAATTGATAGAACTACTGACTATAAACTCCATGGTTGTTGGTTCGATCCTAGGCTTGGCATGGGTACTTGTTTAGCCACACTGAAGAGCTGCAATACAGTGAAACGTTCTGTGGATAACACATATATATTAATGTGCGTGTTTGTGTAGTTATAGTTTTTAGAGATAACTTTATAAATATTACAACATAAATTAAGAAAAGGTAAATGCGCACATAATTTCAGGCAGTCTCTTTTTGACCTAATAATTAACTCACCCGAGTACAGGCTCGGTAGTCAGGTGTGAATTCTCTTATCGTCAGCCACACTGATGAATTTATTCCAGGTTGAAAAATATTCAAAAGATTTGAATCATTGAATACCAACAAGGGTCGTTGTTAGTGTTCAATCAAAGACAGCAAATTTATAACTTTTTTTTAATTTTCTTCTTGTAAATATAGTCATATCTTGCTATGATGTGCAAACCGTTTCGATCATTATTGATTTAATCAGGCAAGAAAAAATTTTAAAATTAAAATGTTTAAAAACTTTTTATCCGTTAAGAAAAGAAGGAGAGGGTTAAAAGTTTGTTGGTGGGGAAGACGTATGAAAAATTAGCGGGAGTTAAAAGAAAGAGTGTGAGAGAGAAAAGGAAAGGATATAGAGGGAGGGGGGGTTAAGTCATGTATATATATATATATATATATATATATATATATATATATATATATAACATCAAAAGGTGGAGGAAGTGAGGAGGCATGGCTTTGGAAATCTTTTTACCCAAATACGGTGTATGTTAAAAATATACCTTTTGTTGTAAAAATCTAATGGATAAACATCTGAAGAAGTTGGTGGGGACAGAATATTTTTATGGACACATAAATCGTAAAATTGCCTACCCACTAATGAAACAGCTGTAATGGAAAAAAATCCAGGAAATAAACGAAGGTTATAAAAAAGAAAACGTGAGTCTTTGAATTTTCAACAGAATTTTACACTATATATATATATATATATATATATATATATATATATATATTTATATTTTTATGGGTACATGATTTCATAAAACATTTTAATAACACTGGGCACAGTGCCATTATTAATTGTTGAGATTTTTTTTTAATTATTTTTATAGTTTAACCATATATTATTAAAGAAAAATTTTACAAAGAAAGGAAGCCAAAGGCTAATACACTTCTAAAATATATTTTTTCTTTCCTTTTTTTTCTCTTTAGTTTTAATTCAACATTTAAAAAGATAAATTAGACAAAAGGAGGTAAATAAGGGGTGAGGAAGAAAAAAAAACTTATCAAAACGTCTTTGGTGGACACTTCTCAAAAGGAACGTCGGCAACTGAACGGAAGGAGAACATCATTTAAAAATGTCAAAAAAAAAAAATATATATATTTTTTTTTTTTGACGTTTTTAAATGATATATATATATATATATATATAAATAAATAAATGTTTAGAGGTACAGAATTTATATATAGTTTTAAAAATAATAGGTGGAAGTTTCTCGAGAGCTCTTTCGACTATCATCTTGTCAGGAGAAAATCGATAGCGAACAAAATAATATTGTGTCGAAAAATAAAGAGTTCTAATCGGGAACTTATTAAATGTGCCAAAAGTACGGGGACACTAAATAAATTTATTTACGTTTTAAAACGATTAAAATATTGGCACAACGAAGGAGAAAAAAAAAAAAAAAGCGGGAGAAAAGATTCAAAGTTCCCCAAAGAGAAACAATGCGTTTGATGTTTCTTTTTGCCGGCACAAAGAAGGTTGACGCACCGCAATAGAGACAGACTCCAAAATCTTTAAATGGTTTTTGGAGTCTGCTCTATGTAGCACCTCGAACCAATCTATTTTATATCTATTGGCGCAGCACGGGTTGTCAACCAAATGCTGGCCAATAGCAGAGTCCAAGGCTGCAGAAGGAGGGAGACCACCAGACCCCATCCTCCCTTGTCTGATCTTTGATGGAACATGCTGGTTTATACGAGTCAAAAGGTGCAAGGATGTTCGCCCAACATAACCAGCATCGCACTTTTTAAATGTAAATAAATTTATTTAGTGTCCCCGTACTTTTGGCACATTTAATAAGTTCCCGATTAGAACTCTTTATTTTTCGACACAATATTATTTTGTTCGCTATCGATTTTCTCCTGACGAGATGATAGCCGAAAGAGCTCTCGAGAAACTTCCGCCTATTATTTTTAAAACTATATATATATATATATTAGAAAATAAACTGTGACCTGTTGAGTCACCTATTGCGTTTTGGTTAAATTGTTTCAATCACAGGGAAAAAGTGAGTTTGTAAAGCTAGTTAAATAGAGAAAAAGAATTAAAAATTAGCTACTTTTTTTTTGTTTGTTTACTATATATCTTCCCTTATTAAGTTTTAAATAGGATTACTACCTGTAGTGATACCGGTCACTATGCTATTGCCTCACTGACCACCTTACACTTACCAACCCTTATCCTCAAGTAGCCTTCAGGTCTTAATAAGCGATGATTCACTTGTAAAAAACAAAAACTCATCTCATATGGTGATATGTTTTAAGTTCGTTTTTATTATTAAAAAACTTCCTCAAAAATAAAGATGTTATTTTGAAATTTTTTGCAAAAGGAAAATGACAGTTGTGAAAGGTGTGTGGAAAGGAAAGGGAGTAAAAAAAAAAAATAGGATTTGATGCTTCTTTTTAAAAAAATTTCATAGAATAAGAAAGAAAGTTACTTTGTAATTAACACGAAATCCCCTGTCTCTTTCTTTTTCAATTCTATCTATCTATCTATCTATCTATCTATCTGGTTGGGGTCCTTGCTCGCTGTTAGAAAAGTCTGCAAATGACATTGGTCTTTATGTTAATGCGGATGAGGCAAAGTTTATGCCTTTTAATGCGGAGGGGGAGATCAAAGCTATAGAAAGAAAAACACTGAAAGAAGTCACTGAGTTTATGTACCTGAGCAGCAACATAGGTTCCACGAAGAGAGATATCAAAATTTGCATCTCAAAAACATGGCTGCATTGGATAAGTTGCGGTCAGTATGGACTTCAGAACGGACAAACTGAAAAGGCAGTTCATCAGAGCAATGGTGAAGTCTGTTCTTGCTTTTCAATTGAATTGAATTTACAGTTCTGAATTTTTAGAATTTTTGAGATGAGGGCTGATAATTTATATTGTATTTATTGAACTATTGTTCTCATCTTGAGTGTTATTTGTGCAACATTTCGGTCGGTAGCCTTCGACCTTCATCAGGCACGTTGGTTGTTAGTTACTGGCTCTGTAGATGATTTCATATTTTTGGAGTTGTAGCCAGTAACTTTTCTCTTCCCTTTACTTTTCCAAGATAACAACAACCAACATGTCTGACGAAGCTCGAAGGCTACACCGACCAAAACGTTGCACAAATAACAGTCGGGATGAGAACAATAGTCCGATATAAACAATTGAATTTATTTGATGGGAAAAGGTGGTAAAAATTTATGGAGAAATGAACACGTTAGTCCCGCACTTAAATCTAAATTTACCTTAAATTGTTGCATTGTTGTTGCATTTATTATTTCACTTTAAAGTTTATTCCAAGGCCCAGGGATTCTGATTGAGAATGCAACCCTCATTTGGTTCAATTGAAAACCAGCAGTGACAACTTATCCTTGAGTGGCCTCTTGGCCTTGATAATGTGGTGATGCCTGTGTAAAAAAAAAAAAAAAAAGGTTTAGTGTAGTGTTCGCATAGTCCTCTTTCTAATGAAGGAGTGAATAAAAGGTTCTCAAATTATGTTTGTTAATTTTCAAGGGAGATAATTTACAAGTGCAAAAAAAATTATATCAAAGTTATGGATTCAAAAAAGAACACTTAGAGCTAGATTAATAGCTGCTAGATGGCAAATAGTTTTTTGTTTTTGCTTTTGCGTGCGTTACATAAAATTTTGTTTGAAATATGGCAGTACAAAAATGCTGTTTTAGCGTTCTTCGTGCTTTGTGAAATTCTTTTTACGTTTCATACATATAATCATCAGCTACAGCGTTTTATGCTGCCACAGTTATAATACTGACACGAACAACATATTCGATTAATTAACGAATAATAAGACACAGGTAATTTGCAACTGTGCCTAAAACTAAGCACAAATTCCATGAAAAAAGTTTATTTCCTAGAACTGCCTGCTTATAGAGCTCTATACTGTGAGGCTACTTACCAACTGACTACAACATGGTTGTTTTCAAGCCCAATGTAAACAAGTTCTTATTAAGTCGTATTCTTAAATAATCAAATTCTAACCAATTTCCACCTCCTGACACTCATTAACTTTTATCCTTGAGTGGCCTACAGGCCTTGATAAGCAGTGACTCCCTTGTAAAGGAAAAAAAATTAACGATACCATGCGTACCAAACATATCAGCATAAAAAGTTAATTTGACTGTTCTCATTTGTCTGCCCTTTTCGTTTATTTCTACATTTTGTTGCGTTTTATTCTGCTCCAAGAAATAACTAGATCCATTGTGGCAAAGGTCGTAAATACAGATGTTAGATATTAGCAGGCAACCTCGGGAAGAAAAAAAAAACATTTGATGGGTTGCACACAGGCAAATGAATTCAATGTGAAGAATTTGGGGCTTTCCACGATTGTCTCAATGCCTCCATCAAGTCTCGAAAGACAAAGGATGCCCCCTGTAAGGGCGGCTGCACACGTAATTGCGAGGCAAGGGTTGCGCATTCCTCAACCACACCTCTCCTGAATCGGCACTGCATGAGTCCAGTGGCAAGGACAAGTCCAGGACGACTGGAAACAATGCCGAGATAAGCGGAGACACATACAGCACCTGGAAGTCTCAAATGGTCACCCATTTAGTACTGACCATGTTCAACGTTGCTTAACTTTGGTGATCCAACGGGAACCAGTGTCAATGTGATTGTCAATTGTCTAACGAAATGCATAATTTGACCCAGAAATATGTGATTAGATATCGGTCAAAAGGCTAAAACAATAGACAAAGGAAACATTAAACATTCCAATAGAAAAAGAATGTTTTTATAAATAAATCGTCACAGTCAGTTGTTCAGAGAGAGCGAGGCTGCATCACCATTTCTTCACCGCCCGACATCCGACACAACCATGCACCCCACCCCAGGCGCCTTCCAAAAATGTCAAAACACAGAGTAATAATTTATCACTGAAAAAACTGATTTGTTAGTGTGAAATGAAAGCAATATATTTTTTTGTAGATCAACTGTGTTGTGGTTTTTACTTCGCTGTCAGTGTGTGTATATATTTTGTACCAGCAACGAAAGTAGATGTTAACATTTATATAGATTGGACAAGCACATTTTGAACAACCGGCCACAGCGAATACATAACACAGAAAGTAGAATTACTGAAACAATTGGCATAGACAGACGCTAAGCATCCTTCTAACATTAAGCCTGTTTTGTTTTGTTTTTCTTTCTATCCATTTAGTTTAGTATATAGAGATTATATGTCATTACATAGACTTTCTTTTTTTTTTTTTTTTTTTTTTTGAGAAATGCCTGGGTTGTTAGTGGAACAGGTTTGACGATTTAAAACTTGAAATTTAGCAATGAAACCAGTTCATCGATAGCAATCACTAGGGCTATGACAAGAGAATACTCTTAGCATTGTTTTCACTATCGAGTATACGCAGTTTAACACAGTTAATCAATCGAGTACCACATCAGTCCATCTAAAAACATATAAGATATTAACTGATATATACTCGAGAGTCAAAATATGGAAAAGAGAATTCTCTTCTCATAGCCCTATTAATGACTGACATTAAAACATCTATAAGATGTTTTATTCTAGTGCAGTCCAACTTTCTTGACTGAAGCAATTTCATTTCAGTTAATTTAGTTTTTGTATAGTCTCTTATATCAATATCGAATAAATTTTGTCGTCAATAATTAACTCGTTTTAAGTTTTTTTTTGTAGCCAATATTTTTTTTTTATTCCTACTTTTTTTTTTTTAGGCATCACCACTTATCAAGGCCCAGAGGTCACTCCAGGATAAGGGTTAAAGCGTGTGCAGTAGTCAATTGGCAATATAGTAATCGTTAGTAATGGAAATTCGGTAAATTTGTTGATTAAGTAGAACGGCTCATCTAGAACTTGTTTACGATATTGTAGTCAGCCGGAAAGCAGGAAAATGGAAGGCAGTTCCACAGGCGTGCAGTTCTAAGAAAGAAGATTTGTTCATGGAATCTACGTTTAGGTTTAGGCACAGATAAAGAGTGGGGGGGAATTATTGATAGTGTTTTCAACTAGAGTGTTTCTTGTGAAAGTTTGCCGAGGGGGACCATAGATTGGAGCTCAGTCGAGCACTTGCCATGAAAATAACAATAAAGCAGAGACACTCGCAACATCTCTTCTGTGAGAAAAAGGTTGCATGGAAGAAAAAAGGACATCCCCTATGAGGCTACGAAGTCTATTTTGAACTCTATCAAGGCAGGACAAGTCCTTTCTAGCAGCTCCTGCCCAGATGTGGCAACAGTATTCCATCCTTGGATGTGCCTGGCTCTTATATAAATAGAGAATTGCATCAGCAGTGAGATATCTGCTGGATTGATAGAAGGATCCCACCATTTTTCCAGCGACCTTGGTAACGGATTTAATGTATGTGTTCAATTTCAGACCAGGAGTAAAGGTCAAGCCCAGAAGCTTGTCAAAACATGAACCCTCCTCAAGACGAGAGCCATTCATTTCAATTGATTCAATTTCATTCCTATTTATTTATTGTTACCATGGTCACATTGGACAATTAAATTCTTGTAAGAAAATGATTTTTTTTTTTACTCGGTAGTCACCACTTATCAAGGCCTGAAGGCCACTCAATGATAAGAGTTAATGAAGGCTGTTTAACAGAGCTCTATTTTGTGATGTTGGACATCAAATTGTTCTAAAATTGTCAGTTTAAACTGACTGACTTGTTTACAAAGAAATCGAAATGTATTCTGATGGATTTAACACTTTGGATGTTGACCCAGTTAAGCTATAATTAGTCAAAAAGACAGTAGGATATTAGCAAAAGTATTTGATAATGTATTATTAGAAGGTCAGAGTATCAACCGTGTTTTTTATTTAGTTATGTTTCTAGGGTTGGAAAGGTTAACAAAGCCTGATTTTCTGATGTTACATAAAACGGTTCTAAAATTGTCAGATAAGGGCAATATATGGAGATGTCTAACATAAAACACACCCTAAAATCAGGAACATGGCTGGAAGGAGGTCATCTGACTTATACACGTGATATTTTTTTTTTTTTTTCCTTTATTAAGCCATAGTCATAAAACCATTAGCAATAGACAGAGGCTACTCAGTTAATTAGTGAATGCATAAAACTTAAGAACATCAATACAGAACTCTAAAAATGTGAGAGTGGTACACGTTCATTCACACAATTCTGAGGAGATTGCTGGTATATCTCTGATCAAACACCAGTGTGATTATGCAGTAAGTAATTTTTACATTCATTAAAATTTTCTCTACATTCATATATAAATAACTAGTAGGGAGACCCAATGTTGTCTGGGATCGAATGAGGATCAATAAATGTTCCACTCTCCCATACTTTTATTGTCAGCAGCTGAACCCTACAAGATGCGCAGATATGTGGGTGATTTTTTTTTCTTTTATTAAGCCACTAGCGGGGGGTACCCGGCGATGCCCGGGTGTCTTGAGGTAAATAAAAACTCCTGGGGGGTGGGGGTGGGGGTTAAATAATAAAATAAATGTTTTGGTAGGTAAGTATGAGAATCGAACCCGTACCCTTGAGTTGGAAATTAATGTGTGAAAAAAAAACCATGCTACGTTAACCATTGAGCCACGGCGACAGACAACATTAAGCAGGTTATTTAACTATAAAAACAAGTGCGCGCAATAAAAGTTAACTCTGCTGCTTCCATTTGACCTGATTAAGAAGGTCAAATAGAAGTCACGCAGCGTTTGGGTTTGTTTACCCAAATTTAACTGTTTCTTCCCCCAACAGATGTTGGGGAGGGGGAAAGCAGCTCCCAATTGTCCAGATTGAATAGCAACTGTCTGATCAAAGCTGATTGCTTCTGGACGTTTTTCCCGGTGCAATGCCGAGAAGACGTCGTTTGAGTTTAGTTTCATTTTATTTATACTAAAAAACCCAATCAACACGCGAGAAGCCAAAATAGCAATAATTTTGTAAAAGTCGACGTAAATAAATCTAGATGCGACGCACTTTCCCAAATCGTACATATTATTATTTATGACCCATGTAAACAGTTGTAAGCGATCGTAACGACCTCGGAACCATGTGCAAGAAAAGCCTTTTGAAGACGTACACGAAATGATCACACACATTTTGCCTTTTATATATATAGATGGTTATAAAACTGTTAACGATAGACAATGGTTACTCAGTTAATTAAGGAATGCATAAAACTTAGGAACATCACGATAGACAATACAGAACTCTGAAAATGTGACAATGATACACGTTCATTCACACAATTCTGAGGCAGCACGTTCAGGACTGCAGAAAGGATATTACTGGTACATTTCTGAGCAAACACTGAAGAGATTATGCAAAGGGTTTAATTATAATTTTGGTTTGTTCAGCTGTATCACAGGGCGGTATTATTTAAGCATTGCAGTGGGGCAAGAACCATGGAATAATCTGTACAGAAGAAACCGTTACATTCCGGCAAGAAGTAGACAGCAGATCTAATCTAAGTCGATCATATTTTCCATTTATATATGTTTCGTATGGCTTGACTTTTTTTGCTGATAAATTATTGTTTTGAATTTGTTAATCTTCTAACTCTAACTGGCAGCAACTTAGAGTTAAGATTAGTGGTATAAAAATTTGTGAAATGCCCTTAAGCACTAGAATAACCCAGAAATGGGGGGGATCATTTTACATTAAATTCATTACAAAATAGATCACCTCACTCACTTAAATATTAAAAAATAATTGTCTAAACCAAGTAGTATTTCATTTGGGGGGGGGAGGGAGGAGGGTCAATGGAGAGTGTTAATCTACAAATGTAAAAAAAAAAAAGCCAAAAAATAAAAACTACATCACTGCCTTATTTCTTTAAGATAAGGAAGATAAGGTACTTATCCAGTTTGTAACCCAATCTTTGACAGAATTATGCCAAAGCAAAGACTGCAAGATGATTATCTCAAAATACTGCGCTCCCTTTTCTTAACCATGTTAAAAATGACTTCATATTTAGAAAGCCATTCTTAACATGGGGAAAAGAAGGTTTCATGTTAACATCGCATGTTGAAAATCATTTTCAATTGAAAATTTTTTTTATTGGTTTAATGAATTTAATACTCTCATTGAAAATTGTCATCTGACAGCTGATTAGATACTCACTTCGGCATTTTCCAACTATGTAACCTGCCGAAGGATACCGACATGAAATTGTCAGAGATTGGGTCGTAAACTGGATAAATACTGAAAATGATATAACACTGTAGTTACATTATTTGGATTAGTCAAACTACTGTTCTCATTTTGAGTTTTATGGTGAGTTATATGCACAACGTTTCGCCCGATGTAACCCCCGACCTTTCCAGATGTATTTGGTCGAACTTGGGAATATTTCAGTTGAACTCTGGAATCTGCACAGAATTTTGAACAGAACATTTTATTTAATGCACCAAAAGATTCCCATGTTTGACAAGATGAACCTGAAGGAGGTCAGAGGTTATATTCCCAAAACGTTGTGCAAACAAGATGAGAACACCAGTCCAAATAATCCAAATTATTAATCCTAATCTCAAAAATTCAGAAACACTGTAGTTACAGGTTATAGAAAAAAATATCAATCGGAACAAAATTGTTCCAGATAAGAAAGTTAAAACTTTATTTTATTTTTTTTTTTTTGATCAATAAAAGAAAGACTACGTAATTAAGAGTATTTTAATCAGAACATGCTTGATGGGATGATGTAATTATTTAATATTCCAAACAATGGGAGTTTTTTTTTTTTTTGCTTTTAATTATTGGTAACATTCTGTTTTACATTTTTTTTTGTTTTAAATTATTGATAACATTTTTTTTGTTTTAATTATTGATAACATTTTTTTTTAATTATTGATAACATTTTTTTTTTAAATTATTGATAATGATTTAAAATAAAAAAAATATTATCAATAATTTAAAACAAAACTGTTAACATTTTTTCTTTTAAATTATTGATAACTTTTTAACATTTTTTTTCTTTTAAATTATTGATAACTTTACATTTTTTCTTTTAAATTATTGATAACTTTTTTTACATTTTTTCTTTTAAATTATTGATAACTTTTTTAAACATTTTTTTTTTCTTTTAAATTATTGATAACTTTTTTTTACATTTTTTTACTTTTAAATTATTGACAACATTTAAAAAAAAAAAAATCTTTATTTGATGTGAATTAAAAATTAGACCAGCCGAAACGTCATACACAAAAGTTAATGGGCGGGTAGCAATTGTCCAGATAAAATTTTGAAACGTCATTAACTCTTCTCAAAGTCTTAAGAAATGTCAAGTTTTTTGTTAATCCTTAAATGCTTTGTGTTTTTCCAAATCGCCAGCAAGCTGAAGCGGGACTCAACCCCTAATTTCGATGCGGTCATGGATACGGAGAAACTTCTGCAGCAGAAAGAAGCTGAGGTATGCACTGTTAATGGTCAACTTGTCTATGAGATATATACATATATATACATAGGTCTGGCCGTAAGTCTTGCCTAGGATAATTACTTAACTAAAGGGTTAATGTGCTGTAAAACAAACATGCTAAATCAAACCACTTTTACTATTCCTGCAATTTTTACTATTAATGTATTTTTATTTTACCATAACCTGTTTGAGGTCATACTGAATCCAAATATGTCAGGTTTTTCAGCGTATCTTTAATAGTTTCTGGGGGCAGACAGACAGAAAAGATAACTTTGTTTTATATAATAGACCAGACCTACTGGGCCTAGACAGTTTGTTGCAGACCCCACAGTATTATTGGAATGAAGAACATATTTCCTTTTTATAACTATCAAGCATGAACTTAGACTCCACAATATCATTGGTAATTATTTTAAAAACTATGTGTTGACGTACTATATATATATATATATATATATATATATATATAAAGAAGATGGTGTAACTAAAGAAAACACAATTGCAACTTCTCTTTGGATTTTGTAATCATGCCTATATTCCTTTATTTTTTTTTTAAAGTTGATGAGTTCCTTTTCTTTTGATGAGTTAAAGGTGAAATAAATTAAAAATTATTTATAAAATATATATGGCGATTAAGCTACACTGAATATTTCGCGTTTCATCTACTCTAGTATTGAGCACTTTTGAAGTAAATACTTAAAGTTTACGCATAAATTTATACTTTTGTATATTAATTTTACGTGAGTAAATGAAGTAGTTATATATATACTGGCAAAAACCAAAAACAATAAGAAGGAATAACTTCATATTTGTATTTTGGGGGATATTACAATTGTTTCGACATAAACCAGATAATTATAAATTTTATATTATTTCAAAACTTTCGTAGTTACATCTCATCAGACATGTTTTAAAAAAAATACAAAGTTTGTACGTATTTTGACACATTTTCAATCCGTTAAAACTACATCAAGCAGTGATTACCACTCCCTCTTGTTTTTAACATGTCCACCATCTGTGTTGAAGAACTTATATATTGATTCATTTAAAAATGTCTAGTCACAACAAACATTTTTAATGGCTCCTTGACCTTTGCGCTAAAATAGCGACTGAGAACTCTAGCTAGGAATATCTTAGACAAATCAGAGGTAAAGTGACAAGGATGACTATAGACCCCCCCTCCTCACTTTTTTGATTAGCTGTGTCCCTAATTTTGTTTTGTAAAATTTTTGATTTTCAAAATAAAATATATAAATCAAAGTGTAGTATTGTAGTATCCGCAATCTACAACATCAGTACAATTTGACACCGGAAGTTTTCATGTAATTATTTCCCTAGAAACAAAAAAAAAAAAAATCAAAATGTGGACATCCAAACAAAAGGAGAAAGTGCTGCTTGATTTTTGAAGTGCATAAAATAATTGCAGAATACAAAAACTGAATGAAATTTGTTTCGATCTTTAAATTACAAAGATTTTTTTTTCTGCTACCAACTACGTATTTGATATCATCACGTCGACGAAAAAAAAAAGTTTGATGCAAGGCTGGTCATAAGTCTTCAAGTTGAAAGATAATTTAAATGAAAAGTGGAAATTAAAAAACTAAGTAAACATTTATTGATTATATTTTAAAATTGGTTTTATATGGTATGTCTGTTTTTTACGGCATATCAAACCCTTTAGATGTTTATTTAATGTGAAAAACAATAACTACCTATTGCAAACAATTGTTTGTATACAATTAGATGAACATAAGTTGCTATTCTATAACTGGAAGGAAATCATCAATTCATACTCCTCCCAAGGTTATTAGTGCATATAGACTGTCGACCTAATCAGACTTGAACTAAGCTTGAAAATGCCATAACAAAAGATGTGTTATCTAAGGATGTTCGGAATCGAATGAAACACATTGAGATGATACTGACATGACGGAACTTTATACAATCTTCTATGTGTTTAACGTAACCCTTCAGCGTTTGTTATTATATAATAAATAAATTTTGCTTAAATCTTTTTTTTTTAGATTTAGTTAAGTTAGCATCATCATCATATCGTATGAATCCAAACATTATATTGTCAGCATTGGTTTCCCTGATATTTTTCTAGTCAGAATTCGTTCTAGAAAGATATCGGGATGATCAGGTAAAGGTTACCAACATCTTAGATGAACGTGACTTTTGTGGAACTGGATTCGAATTTGGGACACCTAAGTTGGTAGTCTGTATCATTAACCACTAGACCACTGTCACCTCCCAGTTAAGTAATTATCTTTAACAAGACTTATGGCTAGCTATATATATATATATATATATATATATATATATATATATATATATATAAATAAAGGTATATTTTGGCAGCAAGCCTTTTATTCACATTTGGCTGAAGATGGACAAGCATCTCCGTAAATGTTGTCATAAGAATGCTTCGTACTTTCAAACAATCAAAACTGTTACAGAGCATATACTGAGAATTGGCCAATACGTTTCTATATCCTGGAATTTAGCTAACACTGTAACCATTACCAAGCCGATAGAGAATGAGCCACAGTGGCATCTTCTGGCCCTGCTCTATCCAGCTGAGGTACGGTGGTTTGTGGTTCTAGTCAGTCCACCCACCCAGGCTTTACCTTCTCACACTTTATTGTCAATCATTTACCAAGGAATGCTAAGGCATTTTTGTGAGCTAAAGTGCTCAATCTCTAGGATTGGCTAGGGATCTTTATCCTCGACCCCCAAAATCAACCATTCTTTTAATGATCCAGTTCCTGTTGATTTTGTGGCGGGAGTTTAGTTCTGTGCAGTTCTAGGAGATCCACCCTCCCAGGCTTTGCTTTCTGTCTTTGAGAGAGGATTAGTTTATTGCTAATCGTCTGAAGAGCCTTGACCGGGGAATGCCGAACGGGGGGAGATGCTCAGGCATTTTTTGCAGCTCAGAGTGCCCCTCCTCAGAGGCACTGACTTCTCAATCCCATTTTCCCGCCCTGGTGTCTGAGTTCTTGCAGTGGGAGGGAACTAAACAATCTTTAGGGTGCTGGCTTTTGAAACCTCACTTCCCACCCTTGTGTCACATCATCTCATTCTTGGAACGCGATAAAGAAAAAAAAAACGACAAAAGCACTGTAACGATCAAGATGTAACAAACCTGTAACAATGATGTTGCTTTAGTCGATGTAACTTCCGACTTCCTTCAGATGCGTTTAGTCAAACTCAAGAATTTTTACATTCACGCGGACTATGGTGCAACAGATATAAGTGCTAAACAATGATTAGTTCCGACAGTCTTCTGGAGGTTGAAGGTTTAATCCTCAGTGTAGGCGATACTAATAATATAATTACAAATAACTGATGGCTAACAGGACAAGAACAAGTAACCCCCATAGATTAAATAAAGGGTTCCATTCAAAATTCTCTACAGATTCTCCAAGTTTAACATGAAGATGCCAGAATTCAACAGAACACACCTGAAGAAGGTACGAGAGTATGCAAACCAAAACGTGAAAATAACATCCAAGATGAGAATAGTAGTCCAAAAAAATCAAAATTACCATCATAAAATTTCCAAAACATAATAACTACAGTGTTAGCTAAATAAACTGTAACGACTGCAGCGTTAGCAAAGAGAAACATAACGACTAAAGCGTTAGCAAAGAGAAATGTAACGACTACAGTGTTAGCAAAGAGAAATGTAACGACTACAGTGTTAGCAAAGAGAAATGTAACGACTACAGTGTTAGCAAAGAGAAATGTAACGACTACAGTGTTAGCAAAGAGAAATGTAACGACTACAGTGTTAGCAAAGAGAAATGTAACGACTACAGTGTTAGCAAAGAGAAATGTAACGACTACAGCGTTAGCAAAGAGAAATGTAACGACTACAGCGTTAGCAAAGAGAAATGTAACGACTACAGCGTTAGCAAAGAGAAATGTAACGACTACAGCGTTAGCAAAGAGAAATGTAACGACTACAGCGTTAGCAAAGAGAAATGTAACGACTACAGCGTTAGCAAAGAGAAATGTAACGACTACAGCGTTAGCAAAGAGAAATGTAACGACTACAGCGTTAGCAAAGAGAAATGTAACGACTACAGCGTTAGCAAAGAGAAATGTAACGACTACAGCGTTAGCAAAGAGAAATGTAACGACTACAGCGTAAACTAATAGAAAAAAGGAGAAAAGAAATCGTTGGCCAATTCTTAGATAGCGTACTTCCTATGAAAGCCTTGCTCATTCAACCATATGAAAGACTCGTATGATGACCTCTGTGGCAATCCTTCTACATCACCTTCAACTATATATATATATATATATATATATATATAAGTAGGTTGTAGTTTGCTTGAAGCATTGTTGAAGAAAATTATAAGGTAAAATTAAAAGCCAAGAACAATGCGAGATTTTTTTTTTATATAGAGTAAAATTAAATGCAAACAAAAGAAATAAAGTTCTTTTTTTTGTTGTTTGTTTTTTCTTTTTCACACAAATTTTAACTCTAAACAACAGTAATTTTTTTTTTCTGTTGTATTCAATGGTGATATAAATCTCAATATATTTCAGACTTATTAGTCCATTTTTCTCTTGAAAATGGACTAATAAGTCTGAAATATATTGAGATTTATATCACCATTGAATACAACAGAAAAAAAAAATTACTGTTGTTTAGAGTTAAAATTTGTGTGAAAAAGAAAAAACAAACAACAAAAAAAAGAACTTTATTTCTTTTGTTTGCATTTAATTTTACTCTATATAAAAAAAAAATCTCGCATTGTTCTTGGCTTTTAATTTTACCTTATAATATATATATATATATATATATATATATATATATATATATATATATATATATAATCGGCACACGCTTCCTTTCTCTTTTAGTCACCTCGTTTTTTTATGAATTCAGTATTTTATCACAGTTCTATCGGATGAAAGAGAAAATATTCAAAATACACACACACACACACACACAAACAATATTGTGACCAAGAGTTTATTAATTTTACTGATCATCTTTTCAAAACGTTTTTAAGGATCATTTCATTCACAGAAGGACATCCAACATCAGTATGCCAACCTTAGAGTCCCGATACACCACAAATTAATAACTATACTTACTATAAACTATCATAACATCACTCACTGAAAAACGTCAAAGAGGCTAGCATAAATAACTTAGCTAAATTAAGGAAGGAGCCATCCTATATATGGCAATTTAAGCTACACAAAATATTCCACTTTTCATCCTTGTGAGGATGAGACGTGGAATATTTTGTGTAGCTTAAATTGCCATATATATTTTCATAACTTACTATCTAGCTCTACCTATGTATTGAGCACTATTTAAGTAAATACTGAAAATTTACACATAAAATTATATCTTCTTATATTAATTTATGCATGCGATTAAATGAAATAGCTATAGATAGATAGATAGATAGATAGATATACATATACACCTGCTCTAAAATGTAGAATACTTTTGGCTATGTACCATTTACCGAGTGTAATACTATAATCTTATATTTATTGCTTTGTTTTTGTAAATGAATTAAATGTATATGCGCTTCCTAGCATATACTTTCGAAATCAGCGTCACACTGATTATCTTCTCTTTTGGTATGAAGTAGGAGGATGAGGAGAGGGAGGGTGCACAGTACTTGTGGTTTTTTACTTCTAAATTTCCTTGTTATTTGATTTGGCTTAAGTTTTCTTTGTTTTCTAACTATATTCGTTTTTTTCTTTCTGCATGCATCTGCTAAGGGCCACTTCTTTCACTGAAATAGCAGACAAAAACAAACAATTTCAACAAGACTATTGCATATATATATCTATATATAATTAAGTTGCCCCCCCCTCTTACATATAGATATCATAGTTCATCTATATCTATAATATAAATCTCACCTGTCTGTTTAAATGTATGTATGTATGTATGTATGTATACATGTATGTATGTCTGCCTTAAACTTTCAACAGAAGCGACGGACTTTCACAAGCTTGGCATCATTTTGAAGCTCGACCCTTCAGACGACAAATATCGAAAAATTGGCTAAAAATATTAATTCCTTCACCTTCAACTGGGCACTTTTCTACAAGGAGGGGTCGCTTTTTTGCTGATATTTTTGAAAGTCATTCCCTCTTTTCAATTGACTAGCCTTAATTTAAACCTTTGTAGTATGGGTTCGAGCCTGCCTGCCTACAACAACTTAAAAACATTTCTTTTTTCTTTACTCAACACACACCTCCAAACACCCAGCCAACGCCGGGCACCCAGGCTAGTATATATATATATATCCTGTTTATACAAATGCAAGATAAAATTTCACTATGATCATGCTTCATAGCCATAATTGGTGCGTGTTTTCAGAAATTATAGGTCCCTTTCATTCAATTACATACATTAATTCTGACTTTTGTGTGTGTGTATACACACACACATACATACACACAAAAGTCAGAATATATATATATATATATATATATATATATATATATAGATATATACTCCTATAATTTTTTTTTTATTCATATTAAAAACCCTTTTTTTAAATTTATTTAAAAAGAAAATACAACTTTGTTATATATGGGTCGTGGAATTGCATTCATCTGCAAAAGATCCAGCTAATTTGCATATTCTTTTAAACAATTAATTTAATTAAATCCCTATTTGGGGTTTCGGTTTTCTCATGGGATGATCATCTTTAGTTAACTATTACGTGTAATTATATTCATGCAGATATTCTACATGATTTATATTTACGTTAAAAGGTTATAGTAAACACGAACCGTTTTCAATATATATTTATGTATGTGTATATATATATTTGTTTAAAAAATTTTGCATACTAAACTACTGTCAGTTTTTGGTCTACAGACATGAAACTTAATATATAGGGTATTCGACCTCATGCAAAACTTTATATTTGAGTTTTAGCCAGGGAAAATCCATGCAAAAGAGTGAAAATAAAAAAAATAGAATTCGCCAGGTGAAGGCCGAAGAACGCATTACGAATATGCATGTGTAACATAATAGCTATTGGTTTGTGTTTTAAATTTTAGCCTTGCAGCAAATATGACTTCTTAGCTCAGGCATTAACGTCAAAGGAAAAAGAAAATCGCAAGCTAAACGTTTTGGTTTGGATTCTCGGTGGTAGTGCACGATTTATTTTTTCTTAAACTTTAAATCATTACTATATATTGGGTCCAATATAATATAATAATAAATACGAAATCTGCATTAATCAAAATATCATATTTAAACATATTTTATCACTGGGCAATGGCAGGCGGCCTGCTAGTATATATATACTCGTAGGCCACTCAAATATAAAGTATATATATATATATACTAGCAGGCCACCAGGCATTGCCCGGTCATAAAATATTCATAAATATTCAAATATATTAAATTTTAATTCATAAAGAAACCGAGACATGTGCATGCGAATATTATGTTTTTTTTTCTAAACCGTTCATTTCTTGTAAGGAAAAAAAATACTTGAGCTGAGATTGAAACCAAGAACTAAAGATAGTGAGTCAAGTACAATAACCATTAGACCAGCTTGACACATTCTTTGAAACGTGTTTTTAGACTTACTTATTCCTAACATAAGTAATCTGTCACGTTTTACAGCCGCACATGCTCATTCGTGAAACAACTGACAAACAGATAAATATCAATTTTGCCCCATTAGCAGCTCTTTTTTTCTGGATGAAAACCCGATTAAAAAGTTTTCCACGTGTCTGAATACCCTATATAATAAATTTCAAGTCTGTAGATAAGATATTTGTTGAGTATATAGGTTGAGAAGAAGTGTCCTCACACACACAAACACATTTCTCACTTTTATACATATATATAAATATATATATATATATATATATATATATATATATATCTACATATATATATCTACTGTTATACAAAAGGAACTTTTTTTTGTGTGTGTGTGCAAGTTGTTCCCTATGAACTCCAAAACGGCTGGGCCGATTTTTATGAAATTCCACACGAAGGTACTTTATGTGTTCTTACGCAGGTTTTGTATTGGAATGTCTTTGATAAGTATTGATAATCCGATAAAAGAAGGAATAGTTTAATTTTGATCAAAGTTAACACCTGACACAGCCTAACATCATAAGTGCATTTGAAAAGTTTTATTTCCACACAAGCCGAAAGGCTCAATATATAAAATCAGCAGTAGGTTCTTTGATATGACAGAGGCATGTTCAAAATGAATGTTTCTGTTTAAAGCACAACTGCACCATGATACTTGGTTTTTTCATTTATTTTAAACTTAAATTCAAGCCATTATCACTGCACAACCAGAAAGGCCAGGCATATAAAATCTACAGTATGTTCTTTGATATAACAGGGGTGCATTAGAAATGAATGTTTGAGTTTAGAGCACAACTGAAGCATGATACTTGACTTTTGTATTTTAAACTTTAATACAAGCCGTTATATAAAATAATTTTATAAAATCAACATTAGGTTCTCTACAGTGCAATGTAAACTACAATGTAATGTGGACTGTCACTACAGAGAGGCATGTAAAGCTTCCTCCTGATGCACCACGATGGGTCCCCAACTAGAGCAGGCAATCAATCGAGTCGATTGAAAAATGAGTGATTTCACCGATTTTGATGAGAATAAAAATATGGGAGTGTGAAACATTTGTTAATCATTATTTAATCCCGGACAACGTCGGGTTTCCCTGCTAGTGTGAAGTGATGAGATGATTCCAATATTTTTCCCAATTCTGATACAATGACCGATTCCAATTATTCTTAAATTTCTAAATATACAATCGTTTCTTTTTGTAATGCCTCTATACTGAATGGAGGACAAAATGGAGGAGTGGTCTTCAACTTTGCATGAATGCATGGTCCATGTACAGTGAGTGACAAAGGAAAGCATGTGATTGGTTGACGCGAATATTGCCGAGAACAAATAACGCTTTGATGAATTGATCCAACATACTTTTGTACAACATATTTCTTAATCGATCATTTAAGTCAGATATCATAATATAATATGCATATAATGGTTGTATCGATTGATTTCCAAGATGTAAATCCAATGAAACGTGTAATTATTAAGGAGTGCTCAATGCAGGACAGAGCTGGTATATAGTTTGTTTATTATACAAACATTATTAGTTACATATGTGCATACATGTTTCAGTGAAATCCCAATTCAAAGATAACACCTCATTGGACCAAAAATCGATTCTTTTTTGGTCTGTTGAAGTGTTATCTTTGAACTGGGATTTCACTGAAACATGTACGCACATGTGTAACCAATAATGTTTGTATAATAAACAAACTATATATTTTAAATGGAAATCGCTCCAAAAAGAATATTGGAAATAAAGTCAGACACCATCCACTATAATTATGCAATTCGTGCACCTAGAAAACAGTGATATGGATAAGGGAGAGAAAGCAGTAACCCTAGTTGAAGTCAGTGTCCCTAATGATGCTGGCTCAAACAGAGCTGAGAGGGGAAAATAAAACGAAATAGGTTCTATGCACAACATGAAACAAAAGAATATTAAGGTCTGCACATTCTGGTAATTATACAAGCAACCAGGCTAATGAGAAAGAATTAAAAAAAAAAAAAACTACTTCGCAGATATACCTGTCGAACCAAGTGCAAGAGAGATAGAAACGAGTTTGCTTGAAGCGACAGTCAGAGTGTTTGAAATAGTGGGTGACTGTCTTGCATCCGGTAGGATAACCTATCCCCAGTAAAAATCAAAGGTAAGAGAAATAAAATAAAAAAAATCACAAGCTGTAATATTAATTCCATGTAAATAGCCTGATGAATCCTCACAAGGATAAAACACAAAAAATTCTGTGTAATTTAATTTTCATAAATATTATAATAACTTGCTATATATATATATATATATATATATATATATATATATATATAATTAGCTGGCAATTTGGCATTGCGTGGTCACACAATACACTTAAACGTGATATTTAAATTTATGCAGATTGCATATGTATTATAGAATCAATCCTCTATTGATTAATATTTATTACAAGGAGTAATTTGCCCAATGGACTAATTCGCAAAATAAATTTAAAAAAAAATAATAATAATGTTGTTCATCAAATTTCGTGTGTTCGTTTACAATATCACGTCAGCTGATATTTGGGCTTGACGATGAATTCCATGGAAAAGTCACTTTTGATCAATGTTTAGTTTTAAAATATGCAAACAAAGAACTGATTGGGCCATTTTAAATTGTACCTCTTTTTTATCGTAAATTGAACTCATTAGTAAGAAAAAATTAAAATAAACTGGTGAGGGTTAAACAGGGGATCATTCGATCTGTAGTCGAATGCCCTGTCACTAAGCTATATCTCCAGATTATAATAAATCTGTTTTTTTAAGAAGAAATGATTTGCTAATGTTTTATTATCTCCCTTTGCCGGTGTAATGTAAAATAAGGCAGAAAAGTTCATTTTAAGATCATATTTTTCAATTTTCGATACTTATTGGATGAATTTCTGTACAAAACATATCTAAGAACACTGCCAGACATATAAATTAGCTTTGTGTGAAATTTGCAAAAGATTGGCTCAGCCATTTTGAAATCTATGAGGAACTCACACACACAACGTGACTTTTATATAATAGTAGATATACATATATCACTATCCCTATCTCTACTATTATATAAAAAGAACTGTCTCTGAGTCTGTGAGTTCGTTCCCTATGGACTCCAAAACAGCTGGTCTGATTTTTATGAAAACATGTACACACACAGTGACTTTTATATAATAGTAGAGATTAAAGAAAATTATTATTTATCTTATATTTTATCAGTTTTTGACAAGGAGCAGAAAACTGCTTAAAATAAAAAATAATCATTACAAATATACATATATATATATATATATATATATATATATATATGTAAACAATACTGGGCTACATTCTAGTGACCAAGACTTTATTCATTTTACTAATCATCTTTTCAAAACAAAAGAACATCCAGCATTAGTATTTCAACTATATATATATATATATATATATAAAGAGAAAGGTAAGAGAATTAAAAAAAAAATGTGCAGCAATTCTTCAATTATATGTAATCTTACACTTAAAACTAAAATAGCAGAAAAATATTATGTACTTACTTGTTGGGTTAAAAAAAAGAATTGAAAAAGAGGAGGATGTAGTGTGAAAGGCATTGTGTTTGAAGGCTATTACAATGCAGTCTTGTAGAAGATGAGTATGAGTCAATAAACTAAAAGAATAATGACAATATAGAAGGAATCTATATCTCAATACCATAGTACGTTTAACGTACGTATGTATGTCACGGTTTCCAGATTATAAATCATTCGATCAGGAGATCCTATTTATTAAAAAGGAGGACAGAAGGTGATAACATATTATGAACATTGAATTACAATATAGATACACTAATTCAATGTCCGTAGTATATCATTGCCTTCTATCCTCCTTTTTAATAAATAGGATCTCCCAATCACAAAAAAAAAAAAAAATTAAATATAAAAAGAAAACGATGCCACTTTTGGGCCATATGTGAAATTAAAATATACCTTCTTGGTCTTCTGCCTAGGATTTAAGGGTAGTATCTGTTCTTTCTAAAGATGGTATAATGATATCGTGAAGTTTCCGTTCGTGTCGGACGTCCAATGGAAATATGTCACAGACTATTATAAGCATATTGGAGATAAACCGTAGTTATCAGATATATTCTGACACTACATTAACCAGATTACTTACATAAATACTTTTACAGTTTTAATAAAAACCGCTACAATAATATTACGGGGTCTTCATTCACGCTGAATGTCTACAGAATGCCCAGCAGCAATATATTATGTATGAAAGATGCCACTGTAGAATGCTAGTTTCAGTAATTTTCAACTATAATATATTTATTTACCAATATAATGCATCGCACAAGATAGTAGGTCCATATTATTTGGATTCATCGGACTACTGTTCTCATCTTGAGTGTCATTTTCACAACGTTTCGGTTGATGTAACCTCCGACCTTCTTAAGGTGTATCTTGTCAAACTCAAGATGACAGTCGTCCTAAGGATCCAAATAATACGAATAACTAATTTCAGAAATGTAAGATGGTAGGAGTCGTGAATTTCCCAAATTTTCAAGATAAATCTCTTTGTCAAGGGAGACAAAAATAGAAGTGTGTACAACTGTTTGGACATAATTAAAAGCAAAAACTAGTTTTACTATATTCTTCTTATTCTTATTACTCCATAGAAGTAAGGAGACTTGTTATTTTGCAATTTAGTCTGGAAGTATAGGTTACTTGTTGACCAGCAATTATTTTGTCAAAGTTTAAAAACAAATAATAAAAAAGAAAATATGACTAAATTATCCCCCTTATTTGATACTAGCCTGGCATTGCCTGGGTGTTTGGAGGTGTGTGTTGTGCAAAAAAAAAAAAAAAAGTGATAGTAGGCAGGCTTGAACTTATACGGCGAAGGAGGAAAATAACTTGAAAAAAAAAAACGTGACGTCTTTGCTGTTGTGCCCATCACCAAACCAGAAATGACATAGGTTTAAATTAACACTAGTCAATCGAAAAGAGGGGATGAATTTCGAAAATATCGGCGAAAAAAGCGACTCCTCCCTGTAGAAAAGTGCCCAGTTGAGGGTGAAGGAATTAATGTTTTTTTCGATATTTGTCGTCCGAAGGGTCGAGCTTCAAAATGATACCGATCTCGTGAAAATCTGTTGCCTCTGTCGAAAGTTTTTACGATACATATATTCAAACAGACAGGTGAGATTTATATTATAGATTAACTAAACAACCATATTTAATTGTTAGAAATATAAGGTTTTATTTTGGATTTTTTTTACTGATTGGTTTGATAAATCTATGAATTTCTAGAACTTTCTCATAGATTTATCTCTTTATTTTAAAAGCAAACAAAATAATTTGCATCTCCAAATTTTTGGTTTTTCTCATTTCTCTACACACAATATCTTTTCTCTAAAAATCCATCCAAACATTGACATTTTTTGTGGCACAACTATACTATAATAGTGATATTTGAAATTTAATCTATGGTATCTACGTAATTGTCATGTTACAGCAATGAATATATCCAAAAATTAAGAAAAACGATAAGGTAGAAAAAAAGATTATTAAAGGAAACATTTTTTGACGAAAATTAGTGAAAATGAAATCTTTCTCTAAAAAACACCGAAGAGTTCCAAGGGGAAGCAATCAGTGTGTACCTATTGCCAATTATTTTTAAAAATTGTGCGTTAACAATCATTAATGAGTTACGATAAAGTTTTTTTTTAATAATGTAGTAATATTTAAGTACATCTGACATGCCAATTAAATAGATATCATTACTTTTAGTAGAAATTGACACAAAAAGTCAGTGGATACCATTGATTTTATTTTAAATCAATTTTTTTCGCTTTCTGAATTTCATTACTACAGTGTAGTTGCGCCTTGTTTTTTACTATTTATTTTATTTTTTTGTTTTATTTTTGTGTCTCCTACTGAGGTTAGACATTTTGTAATGACTTCCAACGTTGGTCTGTTGCCATTTACCATGTATCGTACCTTGTAAGTGGTACTTATCTTAGGCAGACTGAACCAGTTTCTTCCAAAAAATGAAATTTCGTAGGAATATTAAATTCACAAGGGAGATGATGGTTAGGCTATTGCAAGGAGGTGCCAATATCCTACTTACAGCAACTGGTTTTGGATGTTTGGATGGTTGTTTTATGGCATATCAACCTGTTTTAGGTCATTTAATGCCAAATCCAGCGATTTTGAAAAGTATTTAATAGAATTTTTTTTCAAGTCAGTTTCTATTTAACCCATAGTTGGGACCTTAACAGGTACTACCACTCCGGGTCAGAGTGAACCTGGGAGCAATGGCAATTAAAGGGTGGCACCACACTTCCCAAAGCCCGCAAGCTAGGGCCTCATCATCGGATATAGTTTAAAGTCATATCCAGGACCTACAGAAACTGGTATTCCAAAATGGTCACCCATCTGATACTGACCATGCTCAATATTATTTAATTTTGGTGATCCATCAAGAACAGGGAGTCAATATACTAAGAGGTATATGTGGTAAAAAAACAAGGATAAAGAGTGCTCAATGCGTTAGTAGAGCCAAATATGTTTTTTTATTATTACAACCTCAAGTGTATTAACTTAATTCATTACAAATCGTTTCAATAGACAGGATAAAATTATCCATCCATTTTTTTTATTTTAAGCTTAAATTATCTGACGATATGGGCAGATAATTTTATCCTGTGTGTAGAAACAAGTTGTAATGAATTAGATTAATACTCGGTTTTAATAAAAAACATATATATATATATATATATATATATATATTTAGCTTGTGCCAGCTGCTAGAAAAAGGTTATCATCAACAGATGCCCTCTAGGCCGATCATCCAGCCTTAGGCCATCAATGTTGATGTGGGACGCACTTTGGGGTGTTTCAGATGACTGATGCCAGGCAACATAGTTGTACTAGTTAAAAATGCGACAAAATTTCTCATGGAAATCTCAGTACATATCAGTTTACAACCCAATTGCAAGCAACTTTGCACTGGCATCTTCCGGTAGGTTATGTAGGCAGCCAGACAATGCCGTAGCAATTATCCAATCAGGTGTCTGAAGATGACGAGTTTTAGTAAAAGCATGAAACTTGTTAGACCAAGAAAAAAAATTTTTAATTGAAAATGACTTTCAACACGTCAACTTGAAATTGCCTTTCCCCCCATGTTAAGAATGGCTTTCTAAAAATAGTCATTTTTAACATGGGGAAGAGAAGGGGTGCAGTGTTTTGAAATAATCATCTGGCAGTCTTCACTTTGGCATCATTCTGCCAGAGATTGGGTTTAATGGCTAGATAAGTATCTTGTTTTCTTTATCTTGAAGAAATAAGGCTATGATGGATTTTTTACATTTGTAGATTAACACCCTCCTCTGACCCCCCCCACCCCTATTCCCACTCACACACAAAAATGAGATTCTATTTTAGACAATTATTTCAGCATCTGTAGTTGCTGGAAGATGCTGACAAAGTTGCTGGAAATTGGGTCATAAATTAGATAAGCGCCAAAGTCTTTACAGTCAAAGCAAGATTTTTTTTTTCATTCAAAGCATTGGAGCAATAATGCTGAGATTTCACGCAATGATACCTTGTCACCCGCCATCTATAATAGAAATCTCATCTGTCTGTTTAAATGCATGCATGTATGTTTGTTTGCCTAAAACTTTCAACAGAGGCGACAGATTTTCAGGAGATTAGTATAGTTTTGAAGCTCAGCCCTTCGGACGACAAATATCAATAAATTAGCTAAAAACATTAATTCCTTCACCATAAACTGGGAACTTTTCTACAAGGAGAGGTCACTTTTTTTGCCAATATTTTCAAAAGTCATCCCCTCTTTTCAATTGACTAGCTTTAATTTAAACCTACGTCACTTCGGGTTTGGTGAAGGGCGCAACAGCAAAGATGTCACATTTTTTTTTTTTTTTCACTTTCTTTTCCTCCTTCGAGGTACAGGTTCGAGCCTGCCTGCCTACTACCACATTTAAAAATTTTTTTTTTTTTTGGCTCAACAAACAACTCCAAACACTCGGGCAAAGCCGGGCACCCAGGCTAGTTAGTTATATAATGCTCCAAAGTGTCCTACATAGATGCATGCGACTGAAGGCTGCATGATCGACCGTCGAACATATGGAGGGGATCAGTTGACGATAACCTGCTCCTAGCGGGTGGCACAAGTGCAATGGCAGAAGAAGTCCGACGTTATTCGTAAAATATCTCAAGTCAATATGAGATGCAAAGATTTTTTTAAAAATCAAGTCTTTTGTTCTATGAGTGTGATCCTTTCTTTTCTTTCATTTATTTTTCTAAACTTTAAAA
>NC_136518.1:11465843-11713343 GCF_053919585.1 Euprymna scolopes | reverse complement strand
ATTAAGTCAGATCCATGTCCAAGGAACCTATATTTAAAATTTCAATTGTTTATACCCAAAATTGGCGGAGGAGTTTGATAGAGTTCTCAAAGGTCAAATCGTTGAACTTTAACCCCTTAACAGCCAAATTTCCCAAATCTCAGTACCCTGTATATCAAATTTTGAGTCTGTAGACTTAAAATTGACAGAGTTATTGTGTAGGGAAATGTACACACACACACATACATACACTTCACTTTTATAGATATATAGATAGACTAATAGATTAAACAAAAATATATACGTATACATAAATATATATGGAAACAATTTTTTGTTTACTGTAAAGATTTTTCGCAAATATTATGCAAGTATAAATCATGTAGAATATCCACATGAATATAATTACACGTAATAGTTAACTCTAGATGATCATCCCATAAGAAAACCAAAAAAACTAATAGGGAATTAATTGAAATGAATGTTTAAAAGAATATGCAATTTAGCTAGATCTTTTGCTAGTGAATGCATTTCCACAATCCATATATAAGAAAATTGTATTTTCTTTTTAAATAAATAGAAAAGAGGGTTTTTAATATGAATATCAATACACACAAAAGAAAAACGAATTTATAGGAGTATATATATATATAATATTATGGACTCGATTTCGACGTATGAGCTTCCACCACAACAACCAAGTTGTTCGTAAATCCACGCAGATGATTTCTTTATAGTGGTGAAGGCTTTGTGTAGAACAAACCACAGTTTTTGGAATTACTGCTAACCTTTGTTGGTGCACATGACTTCCACAGGACAGAGTACACCGTAGACTGCAGGTTTCCTTCTCCTAGATGCATGTCATAATAAAGACTAGAGGTATTAATGCTTCCAGCGTATTAATGCGTCCCCAGATACCAATCTGGAAATTTCTACGACTCGGTGCGGTACATTCAGCATTTACCCTTCCCAAATGGTCACCCATCTGGTACTGGCTAGGCTCAATGTTACTTAACTTTGGTGATCTGGTGAGAACCGGTGTGTCAATGTGATTGTGCCATAGTGACCTTGTTTGTCTGTCTGTGTGTTGGGGGAGCAGCCTCTACCAAACTACTCTGTCAATTTTTGCTCTACAGACTTGAAACTCGATATATAGAGGGTTTGGACCTGTGGAACAAATTTAATTTGGTTTTTAGCCACTAAAAATAGCTGCTATGGAGTCAAAAAAAATTTTAATTTGAACTTAGCAAGTGTAAATTGACTTACATTGCTTTTCTACGTATGAGCAAATATACATTTATACATTAATATTGGTTAAATTTTAGAGTTTTGATATCCCTCTGCTGTTAGCCCAAACACTAACGAATAAGGTTGTAGAGCTACATGTTTTGGTTTCGATTCTAACTGATGGCACTCTCATCATTTTATTTTTTTTTTATTTCTGGAATCACTACTATATATTGGGTACAATATAATAATCAAAGAGTATTAGCTCAATAATAATAAATATGAAATCTGTATAAATTAAAATTTCATATTTAAGCATATTTTATGACCAGGCAACGCCGGGTGGCCTGCTAGTCCTATACATAAGAAAGCTCAGTCCTTTTCCCTCCATACCTTTCTAGTCGCTATTTACTTGCTTCCCCACAAGGGCAAAGTCATTTTGATTATTATTTTTTTTTTGTTCTCATGTAAAGTTCAACACTTATTATATAAGGCAACCATTCGCCCATGTATGGAGTACTGTTGTCACATCTGGGCTGGTGCATCTGCTGCTTGTCTCTCGCTCCTGGACAGGGTTCAAAAAAGAGTCGCAAACCTGATAGGTCCTGAACTGTCATCTAGGCTTCAACCTCTGTCCCATCGACGAGATGTTGCATCCCTCTGCCTGTTCTACAAATACTTTAATGGTGAATGCTCTGACGAACTGCAAACACTTGTACCTCCCCGACGTAACTACCCCCGACAAACCCGACAAGCTACTAAGTCTCATCCCTTTACAGTGGAGATCCCTAGGTGCAAGAAAGCCTTTTACTCCAATAGTTTCTTCCCCAGAACTGCGGGTCTTTGGAACTCCCTTCCGGGATTCTGCTTTCCCAACTGCAATGATATGCAGAAGTTCAAGTGTAATGTTAACAAACATCTTTCTACTCTTCTCCCTTCATAATGACCCCACTAATTAATTCCCTAATAGTAGCCCCCTGCTTCAAAGTGGCACTGTGCCTTGTTTGGGGTAAAAATTGAATAAAAAAAAAAAAAAAAAAAAAAAAACACTTGTAATTCATAAATCAATTTTGCCAATTTTCTGTAGTATAACATTGATTTTAAGTAAAAATCTTTTTTGGTACAAGAAAATTAAAAGCAATGGCCGCCAGCGATTAAATCATTGAATTAAGTTTCCATTTTCAAGACTTAATAAAAGAAATTGAATTTAAATTAATATGACAGCGGTGAAATTTTATTTAGGCTTTTCTTCAGATATAACTATTTATTATAAAATAATTATGCTCGTCTGAGTTCCAATCTCTGGTCCTCCCTCGCCAATCTTTCACAAAAAACACCCATCTAGCTGAAACCACTGTCAATAATTTTCTCCATTCTTTATCTGTGCCTAAATCAAAACGTAGATTCCATGAACGAAGCTTCTTTCTTAGAAGTGCATGCCTGTACAACTCTCTTCCGTTTGTCTGTTTCCCACCTGATTACAACTTTCTTCAAGTTCAACATAAACAAATTCCTGATAAACCGTCCTCTTAAGTAAGACACTTTATCAAATCTCCATTACTAACGATTACTATGATATTATCCCATTGATTACTGTACACGCAATAACCCTTATCTCCAAGTGGCTTCTGGGCCTCCATAAATGGTGACTACCATGTAAAAAAAAAAAAGAAAAAAAAAAATATTAAATAAAACGTTATAATTTTTCTTTTTGGTGCTGCTTCAGAATTTGAACCTAACCAAACCGACTTCTTCCAAACTCAAACTAAGGTTGGTTGGTTGTTTTTGTTTTACGGCATATCAACCCTTTTTAGGTTATTTAATACCGAATCCAGTGATTTTGAAGAAAAAGATTTTAATAGAATATATTTGTTTTTTGTTTTTTTTAAGTCAGTTTTTATTCAACCCATAGTTGGGACCCTAACAGGTACTACCACTCCGGGTCAGAGTGGACCTGGGAGCAATGGCAATTAAGGGCTGGCTCCACACTCCTCAAAGCCTGCAAGCTGGGGCTTCACCATCAGATATAGTTTAAGGTCATATCCAGGACCTTAAGCTAAGGGGAATGATAGCTTATATATCACTACTACTACTATGACAAGAACAAAAAAAAAAATATTTATCATGATATATATAGAAATTCCCTTTTTTTTTTTCTGTCTTTCTTTCCACTTTTCAACCAATCAAATCGGAGAACCAAAAAATAAAAAGTAAATAAAAAGTGCAAAAGAAGAAGTTGGGAGGAGAGAAGGTAAACCGACTAGCCTATGCTGCTTTGGCCTTGAATAAAACCACTTTAAACTGGAAATATGGTCACATATCCTAGAGAAAAATAGAGATTTTGACCATCTGTCAGTAACAATTTTTTCGGCAGTCACAATTTTTTTTTTTTTAACGTAATAAATATATTGCAGAATTTGCTTCCTTTTAAGATCTTAACAAAGGTTTTATCATTTTAATTTTATTTTATTACTAGCCAGCCGCCCAGCGTTGCCCGGTCATAAAATATGTATAAATATTATATTTTAATTCATAGAAACTGAGACATGTGCATGCGAATATTAGTTTGTTTTTTTTTAAACAGTTCATTTCTTGTAAGTAGAAAAAAAAAATACTTGAGCTGAGATCGAAACCAAAACCTAAAGACAAGGAGTCAAGTACAATAACCATTAAGCCAGCTTGACACATTCTTTAAAAAGTGTTTTCAAACCTACTTATTCTTAACATAATGTAATCTTAATGTGAACGATTTATGCATGCACATTCGTGAAACAGCTAGCAAACAGATAAAAATCTGATGGCCCCATGCACCAATTTTTCAATTTTGACTCCTTAGCAGCCATTTTCTTTTTCAAATGAAAACCAATTAAAAAGTTTTTCACATGTCTGAATACACTATATACCAAATTTCAAGTCTTTAGATCAAAAATTCATTGAGTATATAGGTTGAGAAGTGGCCTCACACATGCATACATTCTCACTTTTATATATACACATATATATATGTTTTATTTTTTTATTACCATTTTATCTGTTTGGATGTTGGACCGTGTTTACGATCTAACAGCCTCGTCAGACCTTACAGAAAATAAAACACATATTTGCTCTGCAATAGTATTGAGCACTCTCTTCAGATTTTTACTAATTACCAGTTTTACAATATATATATATATATATATATATATATATATATATATATAGTGATTTAAAGGTTATGAGGGTTTTTTTGAAGCACGAAAAACGATGTTACTTTTTGTATTTAATATTTTTATCGTTATTTTTTTATTTCAAGCGGACCTCCGCTCTTGGTCACAAAAACGTATTGATTATATATATATATATATATATATATATATATATATATATATACACACACACACATATACAGAGAGAGAGATTATACCAGTTATATAGTTGATCGAGTTGTCCTTCAGAATGTGCTTCCAAATTTTAAGGAGAACAAAAGTGGACTACTGGGTGTAACATGCTCTTGTTTCATCAGTCATAACTCACTTTCCTTATTTTGTTCTTTAGTTCTCACATTCCATGAGTGATGTTTCTGACAAAAGGAAAAAAACTGCTGTTTTCTTGGTTGGAATTTATGCATGTAACATTTCTAGTTGGCTATTTTTTTTACCTGAAGTAGGATATATATATATCAGGTTAAAAATATCCCAAAGTAAAAAAAGGAAAAAAAAAAATTGAATTTAACAAGGTTGTTGATAGTGCTCAATAAAAAGAGCAAGATATTATTTTATTCAATTTAAGTACAAAAAAAATCACCATTAGTCGCTATAATAAAACTACTGTTTCAATCAAAATAGATTTTATCAGGAAACCATAGACTCAGCAAGCAAGTCTTTTTATGAAAGAAAAGAAAAACCTTAGGGCTTATTTTTAATTTTGAAAATAAAAAAAAACAGTCTTTCTTTTCTTACATTAAAAGACTTGCCGATAATAACCTGAGCCTATGGCTACCTAATGAAATCTATTTTAATTAACACAGTAGTTCTATTGTAGCAACTAATGGTAATTTTACTTACCTAAATTATAGATATATATATACATATATATAACTAGCGGGGGGTACCGGGCGTTGCCCGGATGTTTGTAGGTGTGTGTGTTTTTTGGTAAATGAAAAGAAAAATCGTTGGCCGGGTGTTTGTTTTAATAAAAAAAACGAAGCCTTGACGCGCAGTTGGAAAATAATAAACTGTGAAAAAAAAAACGTGCGATGTTTAACGGCAGGTGCCCGTTTTTGACGAGTTAATGATGTCAACTTTGAGTGCGGGATAGTATTTTATTTACCGCGAGTCTGTTTGCTTCTTTTTTTTTATACAAAAAAGCTTAATGCACATGCGGTGATCGAAAATTGTTGAATATTTATCTTTTCAAAGTCGGGCAAATTAAATAGACAGGCGACCCCGGTTGTTAACTCGTAGATATTATCATTTAGGTGCGATATAAAGAGTTTTAAGAAGTTGTGAGGTGACCGATCGGTTCTCGGAAAAAGCCTTTCTTGGACATACACGAAAACGCACACACACACACACACAAACATTTTCGCTTTTATATTTATAGATTTATTGTTTAAATATTTTTTACATGCATAAAATTAAGTTATCTATGCATGTAGAAAATATTTACATAAATATTTATATAATAAATTAATCACAAATAATATGTCCCAAAAATGTGGGGGTGACTAGAATATAAACAAAGGGCAGATAACCTCTCCCTTTTAAGTACTCAGGGAGTGAAAAAAAAAACCCACCACAGAATAGCTTATCAAAAAATAAATAAACAATCATATATATATATATATATATATATATATATATATAAGTGGTTTTTGTTTTGATTTTTTAAACGATAGTAATGTCTATGTCTCCGCCTCGGAGAACCGGTGTTTTTCTTAGAAAGTCGCCCTTTTTTTTATATGGATGTATTATTTATTTATTATTTATTAAAAACAGTAATCTACGGACACACGTGTTTCGGAGCCCTACTCCTCTTCAGTGTAGCTTGTCTGTTGGTAGGATTCGAACCTTGGACCTTATGTATTTCAGTCCAGCGCCCTTATCCACTCCGCTATGTTGCCATAGACGATTTACTGCTTCGTTTTTATCGTTCATCTGTTTAAGTGGTTTTTGTTTTGATTTTTTAAACGATAGTAATGTTTATGTCTCCGCCTTGGAGAACCGGTGTTTTTCTTAGAAAGTCACCCATTTTTTATTTGGACGTATTATTTCCGTAGATTACTGTTTTTAAAAAATAATATATATATATATATATATATATATATATATATATATATATATATATATTGCTCCTTATATCAAGTGGTTTAATATCTTGTCTGGACCGATTTACATAAAAAAATGTTTTAAGAATTTTATATCTATGATCTCTTTTGTTACTGAAGTTGATATAACAGCATATCCCGCATAATAAATTTGTGAAAATCGGAAATTATCCATTTGATTCAATGAAGCCTAAAGTATTTGGTTCTGATCTAGGCAACAGTTTCCATGGAGTTATTGTCTATTTATTACTTACTTTAATTTATCATTAATTTATTTATTTAGCATGCTCTTGTTCAGTCAGCGATAACTGGGTAGAAGTCCTAATTAATTTGCAATTATATTTTGAGTGTCGCCTGCACTGAGGATTTACTTTCTATAAGAGTGTAACTTATAACTGAATTTTACCAAGTACTTTATCCGCTATGCCACGGTATATTTATCTTGTATACATTTGTATTAAAATATATTTGTACACAGTAAAAAAAAAAAATAGAGGGGGTGAGGACATGAAGCTTCATAACTTTTGCTTCCCTCATTTTATCCATCTATTATTCATCAAGCATTTATTGTTCACTAGTGTTTGACCTTGAAGTAGGATTTTTTTTTAATTAGTAACTCCTTACATTAAGTGGCTACTTGCTTTGTCTGGAGCGATTTCTATAAAAAAAAATTAAAAAAAGAGAGAATTGTCCTCCCCATACTCTATATAGAAAATTATATTACCTTTTTTTTTGAAAGAAGGAGCAGGGGGATACATCCTGCTTATAAATCTTAACCAGACTTGACATTACTTAATTTCAGTAACCCAACAACAACAAAAATCCACTGCTTCAATATTTGTTCTTTAAGAAATTGACCATTATTAAACCGGAATTATCATCTACAAAGTTCAATGCATACCTGATGTTTTCTCTGCCCATCAGTTGCATGGGACCATTCAAGTCACAATGCACCAGTAATAGGATTTTCATGATCTTCTTGTCTGACATCTTGTTTTTGTACTTTGGTATTTTACCTTCTGTACAAGCGTCGCAGTTAAGTTTTTAGAAGTTTTTTATTTTCATTCCCTCAACAACATTCTGCAACTTTTTGATATCTGGAATATTGCAGTGCCCAATTTTATGCCATGGTGGTGGTTTTTCATGGGGCTACACTGTTTAAATAATAATAACCGTTTGAATTGTAAAGCATGTTTAATTTCAAAAGAGTCTTCAGTGGGTAGCTGTTCTGTATAAGTCTCGGACTTTATAATTTTTCAGGCAAAGAGTAAAAGATCTTTCTCATGTTGACACGAAAAAATAGTGTGGGGAAGGCTAAAGGATTCAATATTTTTATGGAGCAATTCTGCTTTCTGATTGGTTGCTAGCAGAATATGGCTCCATTTGATTGGTCAGTTCCTATCAACAGTGTCTATAAGTAGAACCTTCCAACTTTCGGTGATCATACCCTTTTTATCATGGCACAAATATTGCAACACATATCATAACTTATTATTTACTAGCAGGGGGCTCCTGACCTTACCGGGTCCTAAAATATGCTTAATATTTTAATTCATGCAGATTTTGTACTTATTATTACAGAATCTATTCTCTATTGAATATATATATATATATATATATATATATATATATATATATATATATATATATATATATATCCCAAAACTGTGTTTCATGGTAAACAACTGATGACCCTTTAAATTAATATTAGGACTATTGTGAATTCGAGAGAGCAAGTTAATGCGTTGATTGCAGGTGATTAAATGGCTTACTGACTAAACAGTTTTCCAATGAATGATAAAAAATATAAAAATTAATTTTTTTTTTTTTTTATAGTTTTACAAGTTAAAAAACTTCCAAGACTATATATATATATATATATATATTCAGCCACTTTGATGAGCCATAGATGACAAAACATGTGTCAGTGGATGATTATATTTTAAAAGCACTAATATATATATATTAGTACTGATTTCAAAAGTTAAAAAAAAAAAAAATGGCTTGATTGCCATCAGCTAGAATCGAAACCCAAACATTTAGCACTCCAGTTGCATTTGTAACCGTTTGAGCTAATCTGACAGATAGCTAAGAAAGTTATAAAATTAAATTACTTTTAGCTATGGTTGGTTTACGCATGTGCAGACTAATAAAAATGTTGGCAGTTTGAAATGAACATTTCGCATTTCAACTCGCCAACTTTTGCACGCACTGTTCATCCAAGCAAAAATTTTACTCGTTATAAACAATCGTTTATGCCTATTTTTTCCTGTTAATTTAAGTGTTATGTGACTAGTAATATAAGACTTTATCGGTTAAATATTCACAGACAAATAAACGGACATACATACATCTGTTTATATATAGATTAGTAAACCGCTATAAAATATGTCATAATCATGTTGACACGCCGGTTATTGTTAGTTAAGCAACGTTAAGCTTGGTTAGTACTAAAATGGGTGACCATTTGAAAATAGAAAGTGTTGTATGTAGGAGAATGCAGACACCTCCCTGCAAAAACCTAACGTCATATGTGATTCTAGATCGTCAGTTTTTCTTGTGAATCGAAGCAGCATGTTGTTAGGATGAATAAAATGTAATTTGATCTGATTTCTCCCAGAAAATACTTTGTCTGTCTAGGTCAGAATTATTTTCAAATACCTGCTGTCTTAAAAAAACGGACATAACTCTTTAATCCATCCATATTTCCCTTTTGATTGCAAAAAAAAAAAAAAAAAAAAAAATTACTCATTAAGAAAAGCTTTGGTCTCCCATAAAAGATGTTGAAATGAAATATGCACTTAGTTTCAGTAAATGTGCAAAATGTTTTATCTTCCCTGTTGTTCTTATAGCTTTTGTTTTCCCTCCAATTTTTGTTTCATGTTCCTGCAGTAACACCCTTGTAAAATAATCGTCACCTGCCTTTGCATGTCGACAAATCCTACCCTACCTCTTTACCTTTCTTTATTTTGATCCTATTTTTTATGTGATAATACAAGTGATCTTTACTCCTATTCCACCTTTTTTTTTATATAATCTCCTGGAACCAATTCTTTTTTTCTTCTTTTCTTTTAAGAAAGAGATTAGAATTTTATTTTCAGGAACTTTTATTATTATTATTAAAAAAAAAAAAATCTCCCCTGAAATCTGTTATCTTCTTTGAAATCCAACTAATCTCCTCTTCATTTTAAACTTAAAATTGCTTAGAAAGTTCTGAGCGTTTTTTAAAGACGAAAAAGAAATAGGAGTAAAGTGTACTATCTGATCTGATACTAAACTTCATCTCTTCTGTCATTGGTCAGTGAAGGAGAAATTGCTTTAGACCGAGGCTGTTTTTATTTTATTTTCTAATCCAAAGTGACCCTTGTAATGAGGCAGCTGGGATGTATAAAAAATCAAGTATATAAACAGGGATCTATGGGCAAATTTATCTTTAGTTGACCTTTGACAACTAAATATTTTCGTTTACTAGCCAAACCCACATGATTTTTAGAATATGACATCTTTGTTCTCTAACGAGTATGTACATCATAAATATTTTAATGTATATTTTTAAACAAGTGTAATTCTTAATATACAACAAATTTTATATTTATACTTGAAGCTATAAACATTCTAATTTCTTCAGATGTTTTTTTAAACAGCCTTCGATAAAAAAAATAGTATATTGTTCTATTAAACATTTATTGTTTAAATAATTTTACTTTGTTCGTTTTATTAAAAAAAAAAAAAAGTTGAAAAGATATTTTTCACTCAGTAGTGAGCTTTGGAAGATTGTCAGTGAAAGAAATGCAATCGCCAAAAGATAAGCGTTTCATTATTTCTAGTCGCCACTTTGAAAAATCAAAGTATCTGAAAGGAGGCCATTAATTGATCCAACATGATTTCATCGATGATTTGCATAGGCCAATCGATCCCCTTGTCTTAAAAGGTTTAGAAGACCAATCACATACATCTAATAAATTCAGACATATTGATCCGTGATTTTATCAATAGATCAGCAAAGCCAGAGGATTTTTTTTCCCTTAACCTCAAAATCAACAGAGATTAATTAAAAATGGGTTGATATTCCATAAAAGAAATATCAGTCGCCATCAATTAAATAATTTCTTTATTTTTTTTCTTAGTTTAATTAGACATATTAATCCAACGGCACGATCATGTTGACATACAAGTTCTCATCAAATCAACTGAAGTTAAGCAACGTTGAGCCTGGTCAGTACTAAAATGGGTGACCATTTGGCAATGTCAGGTGCCATTATGTGCTTTCCGCTTATCTCTACATTGTTTCCAGTTTCTTCTTGCCACTGGAATCAGTTAGTGTCGACTCAGGCGGCCAATGGTTATAGATTGTACAACCCTTGCTTCACTATTACACATGCTAGCACTCTTACTCTCAAGACTGCTTAGAGGCCATTAATTGATCCAACGTGATTTCATCAATGGATTAGCACAGGTTGATCGGTTGCTTTGTCTAAAAATGTTAAGAAGACCAATCACATGTTTCCAATAAATTTAGACATATTGATCCAACATGATTTCATCAATAGATCAGCAAAGCTAGAGGATTTTTTCTCCTCAGCACCAAAATCAACAGAGATTGGAGCATTCTTGTAAAAACCTGTTCCCTATTGATCATAATGTAATGCTAGGTCTGTGCAGTTCTAGGAGGTCCACATTCTTTGTGAAGGGATTATGTTGCAGTATTTTTTATATAATTGGAGGGTATTGTCACCAAAAGTTGGGAAGGTTCTACATATAGACACTGGCGATTAGAACTGACAAATCAAATGGAGTCACGTTCTGCTAGCAACCAATCAGAAACTAGAATTGCTCCATAAAAATACTGAATTTTTTAGCATTCCAGCACGTAATTTTTTTGTCTCAACATGAAAAGGATCATTTGCTCTTTGCCTGCAAAATTATAAAGTCCAGGACTTGTACAGAACAGCTACCCACTGAAAATCCTTTATCTTCAGAACTTGTACAGAATAGCTACCCATCAGAAACTCTTTAGATATTAAACATGGCTTTCGATTCAAGAGGTTAGTTTATTGCTAATCACCCAAGACACCTCTGCTGGAGAATGCCAAAGGGGCTGCACAGACATTCTTTGGAGCACTGACTTTTCAATCCCACTTTCCGACCTTAGTGTCACATTTTTCACGGTGGGAGAGAAATATCCAGCATAAGTCAATCGGTCACTTTGTCATAAAAGCTTTTGTGTAACATAGCACATATGAGCACGTGAAAATAGCAGCAGCAGTTGAAGGATAGACAGCTAGCGAAAGTATTAGCAGCAGCCATTTTGAGCACGTATGTAAATTAACAAGTGTGCATCATAAGAAAACGGGGTAGCATGAGGAGAGAAGCAAAGTGCACCAAGAAAGATGGACATGTAAAAAGCCGAAGGCAAGAAATGACTAGCTATAGCCAGTATAAGGTCAAGAGAAAGAAAAACGTGGGCCAAGTGAGATGGGCGTGTGGCCTTTTGGTGGTGCTGGTGGCGAGAAACTTTTAAGCTGATGTCAAGATGACAAGGTTTTGTTAATCTCACCGAAGACGAAATGAACAGTAAAAAAAAAAAAAAAAAAAAACAGGCATTGTTTGGAAAATAAATAAAATAAAATTGTTTTTAAAAATGCCTTTTGCTAAAACAGAAAAAAAAAAAAAAAACGAGTCACATTTATTAATTTTTGTTTGTTTGTTTCTTCGCAACAGTACCAGACAACGTGGGAGTCCGAGAGAGATTTGGAGTATAACAAATATGGTTCAAGTGTAACGGCCACATTACATTTCAATCGATTTAAAAGATCAATCACACGCATCCAACCTAAATATAAAAAATAAGGAAATGACGTACACCATACGCTTGCTGTGCTCTGAATGTCTTCTTTTCGTGGGTTTGGATTCATTGAAAAAGTTCCTAGAAATTGACTTAATAAACATTCAAAAAGTTATTAAAAATCTCACTAACAACCCAGAGCACCTTTTTGATGGCCATGTGTCACCAAACCTGAATATACCTGCATATCATGACGTATACCTTTTTCATTTTCTTATCTGATCCTCATTGTAACCTAATCCTATACAGATCTATACAGATTTAGACCAAGGCTGTTTTTATTTTATTTTCTAATCCAAAGTGATCCTTGTAATGAGGCAACTGGGATGTATAAAAATTCAAGTATATAAACAGGGATCTATTAAGAGAAAATCCAGGTCGTCCACAATTGCCGTACATCCAAACAACATGACATTAATACATGTATACGCAAACGGTTGATCCTTAGACCATTATTATTCCTCAAGGTACCGATGAAAAATTGGTTTCAGCATGTTACAAACTGTACCATTATCTTCAATAAGTTTCCAGACTTTTTTCGTATGGGCACTTTTATTGATAGTACACACATGAAACTCGAGTCTTCTTTGAAGTAATCTCCTCCAGCTGTAATGCACTCGTATCATTCCAACAACTTCTGGAAGGCCTCATGGAAGTCCTCTTGTGCGGGCGTGCCAAGGACCCTCGTCATAGCCTCTTTCATCTCCTCAATTGTCTCTTAACGATACCCTCTAGGTTTTCCTTGAGCTTAGGGAATAACCAAAAGTCACAGGGAGCAAGGTCTGGACTATAGATAAGGTGAGGAACTGTCTTAATACCCATCTTGGTTATATAGTCTGTGGCAAGGATGGAGGTGTGGAATGGTGCATTTGCGCAAATTTCCACATCTTTAGTTCCTCACAAATAATTGTGTGTACAGTTCCCACACTGACATCAAACTTAACATTTATTGTCTCTATAGTCACACGACTGTTCTTATAATCTTTATTTGGCCATTCAACTCTGGTGTTCTGACTTCCTTACTCCTCCCACACCTCTCATCATCCCTGCCTTCCTCGAATCTCTTATACCACTCAATATCAAATAATCATTATACACTGTGAAATTTACTTTATGTATGAAAACCAAAGAGGGGAGATATAGCATATGAAAAATATTTGGAATCAAGTCTCCTCTTGCTGTTATTTCAGATCATTTAAAACCATAGCAGCAAGTTTTAGTCTCCTCTTCATCAAGGCCAGAGGTTTTTGGGAAATATCAGATATTTTCTAATTCAAATGCAAAACTAGGAAAACAAATAACTATGATTGAAACATTTTATAACTGTAAAAAAGTGCAAAAAATAGGCTCTGGGTGATGAATGATCTCCCTTAATGTGCAAGCTTAAGGGCAAATGTCACATAGCCCACTACACAATTCAGGTCATTATCTTTCCAACGAGCCTTTATTTGTTAAATTCTGGTCAATAATCATTGAGATTTAGAACTTAAAAAATTGCCAAAAAGGTGGTAATCTTTGGTTCTATGGGACAAGACTACATGAAAATTTGCAGGCTTTTTGAAGATTATAATACTATTCTATAGTTAAAATTTTATGACAATTGGTAAAAAAAAACAACTATATTTTCAAACTAATAAAATATACCTAAATTTGCCTATATTCGTATATATAGTGTCTTGCAGGCCAGCTTCAGTTTTGCTGCTTCCGTTGTCTCCCCCGTGGCATTGCCAGGCCACTAATATATAATTTGAATTTGTTTTTCACGATCTCAAATTTTAACGTGTTGACATAATTTCTAGCAAACTTTTCAACCTTATCGACTAAAGCTAGAACATTATGTTTTGGTTTAGATTCTAGCTGATGGCACCCAAGTCATATTTTTTTTAACTTTTGAAATCATCCTTATATATGGATAAAATATAATAAATATGAAATCTGCATGAATTAAAATATATTTAAGCTTACTGTACAACCAGATCACATCAGGAGAGGGGGGGGACATTACTCTGTATTGGGTACAATATAATAATCAATTTATAATAATAAATAATAATAATACAAAATCTGCATACATTAAAATAGCATATTTAAGCATATCTTACAACCGGGCAATGCAGAGCAGCCTATATATATATATTTATATTATAAACTAGCAGAGAAAGCCAACGTTGCTTAAAATTGAATTATCAAAACCTACTCTTTCTTTGTTACCAGGTCAATTCTATTGTTTATTGTTTTTAAAATTGAATTCCTAAATCTATTTTATTACATAAATATCTCTAATTCATAAACATTCCTAAATCTAAGTTAAGATTCCCCCCGTTAGATTTTTAACAATTTTTTTTAGCTAAACATTCCTTTCTTTCGAAACATTCTCTCTGCATATCTTTTTCTACATAACAGTTAGTAAATAATCGTTCAGACCTTTGGCATTGCCTGCCACAACATAACGCAGATACTACACTGTGATCATAGCCAAAAGGCCCAACATAACAAATAAGACAGATTTTTGCTTGTGAGTCATTTTTATTTTGGACGCTACGTTGTTTGCGTGCATTTTTGATAGGTGTTGTTTGTCTCTAGTGTTGTTGGTGAAGAGAAGAAACAAGGGCTAGTGTTTTTGCTAATAATACAAGCAAATGTCGATACTTGTTAGTAAAAGGAACTACTTAACCAAACATAAGTCATTCTTGGTTTTTGGTACAGACACATTTTTCAGGAAAAATCTATCCGGCCTTGACAGAGTTCAAAACTGGCTTCGGAACCTAGTAGGTGGTGCACTTTTCTAACTCTCTGCAACCTCTTTCCTGCAGAAGAAACGTTGCAAGCCTATTTCTGTTCTGTCATTATTTTCATAGTAAGTGCTCATCTGAGCTTCAATTTATGGTCTCCCCCCCCCACATCAAACTTTTGCAAAAATAAACAACACTCATTTAGTTACAACCATTATTAACAATTTCCCTCCACAGTATCTGCGCCTAAATCTAAATTCCATGATCAAAGCTTCTTTCCTAAAACTGCTCGCTTGTGGAATTCTGTTCAACTGGTCTGCTTTCCAGATAACTACAATATAGTCGTATTCAAGTCTAATGTAAACAAGTTCTTGTTGAGATTTACCCTTAAATAATCAAATTCTACACAATTTCAACCACTAGCGATCACTACGCTGCTGTGTCAGTGACCACCTTACACTCATTAACGCTTATCCTCGAGTGGCCTATACGCCTTGATAAATGGTGACTCTCTTGTACAAAAAAAAAAAAACAACAAATTTACAAAGCAATAAATAAAATTTAAAAACACCTTTGCATCAATTTATGCAGAGCTTCTTTTTTTTTCTATCTGATTGGATTATTCGGACGACTACTTAATGGTTATTTCCACAATATTTCAATCAATGTAACCTCTGATCTTCTTCAGGTGCATTTCTGAATTGAACTCTTATTTGATCCATTGAAGGAGATTGTTTTTATTCTATCAGCCATGACCAGGTAGAAATGTTATTCTTAGTTATTACTGCCATTAATAAGGATTGAACTTTATAAATTTTGAAGATTTATAATTTTTTTTTGTTTCTTTTGCTCATCTTGAATAAGACATATTGCCACAGGGTTTTGTGTTAGGGCAACCTGGGTGAGGAAATCAGCACCTTTGATCCTTGCCCATACAGCGTAATAGTTAAAGATATTGATTAGCTATGTATGATCGATTATGTTTTGCGACCGTTACTTTTTTTACCTGTAACTTGATGGAAATTATCGAGCCGATATTGTCGGCAATTTTGTTTTTGTCTGCCATGGGTAAGGATCTGAACAAGTACCTATGTATGCTTTGTTCGGGGATAAAAAAAACCTTGGCATTTTTTTTTTTTTTTTGAATTTATAAGTTATAATACAACCCAGAATTTTTATTTTTAAATAAACATTTATTTAAAAATTTTAAATCAACTTAGTTCCGACACTATTCTTCTTCGTCAGACATGGAAACAGTTTGTGTTTTTGTTTTTTTTTTCCTTGTAGCATGGTGTCACAGAAAAAGCAACGTCTATGTGTTCTTAAATAGTGAATTGGGTTTGTTTTTACAATCTACAAATATTTGAAAACGTCTTCAAAAAAAAAAATATATATATATATATATATATATGTATGTATATATATATATATATATATATATATATATATATATATATATATAACAAATGTTACCAAAGGCAAGATAAATTTCTCTTCTACCTAGCTGGGAAGGTTTTTAATGTTTTTACTTAATGGAAAATGTTCATTTGGCTCGAAAAACAAGCAATGTCAACTGATACATGAACACAAGGAAAAATGGCTGCAATATATTTGTTACACTGCCAATTTTCTTGCGCTTACATACCAGTTGACATTACTTGTTTTTTGAGTCAAATAAACATTTTACCTTAAGTAAAAAACACTACAAACTTATCCAGTTAAGTAAAAAAGCAACTTATCTTGCCTTTGGTAACATTTATTTGTTATTTTTTAGATGAGGATTTGTTATTTGTATCATTTGAATTCATCGGACTACTGTTCTCATCTTGAGTGTCATTTTCACAACGTTTCGATCGATGTAACCTCCGACCTTCTTCAGGTGTATCTTGTTGAACTTGCGAATGTTTCTATTGAACTTAGAAATTTGGAAAGTATATATCAGAATGTTTCTATCGAACTTGGAAATTTAGATGGAACCCTTTATTTATTTATTTCATGGAGATAGCATATTCTTGTTTCATCAGCCATGATCGCAAGAACCTGTGCCACAGTGGTTAAAGTACTTGGAAAAATCAACTGTACAAGTAATAATCTCCTGAAAGTTGAAGGTTCAATTCTCAGTGTGGGCGACCAAAAACTACAATTGCAAATTACTTAGGACCTCTATCCAGTCATGGCTGATGGAACAAGAGCATGCTACCCCCGTGAAGTAAATAAAGGGTTCCGTTCGAAATTCTGTCCAAATTCCTGCATTCGACAGAAACATTCTCAAGTTTCACAAGATACATCTGAAGAAGGTTGGAGGTTACATCAACCAAAACGTTGCAAAAATGATACTCAAGATGAGAACAGTAGTCCGATGAATGTAAATTGGCTTCTTAACTGGATTTTTGAATAAATAAATGTTTATTGAAAAAATAAAGTCTGTCTTATATTGGCTTCTTAACTTAGAAATTTCAATTCAAAAATACACAATGCTTACCATCAAGAAAAAAAAAAATCTCCAATCTTTTTCTTTCTTTTTTTTTTAGAAGGACTATTTTTTATGTTTTTGTAAATTTTTGTTAGTTATTTTTTTATTTTTACTTGCAGATACAACGGATGCAGGCTATGCTAACAAAGATGCAAGCTCAACTGGAAACACAGAACAACAACAACATCAACAACAATAACAACAACGGTACTGGCAAACACATCAATGGTCAAGGTTAACGTTGGGAGAAACTGGCCTCCCGCCCCGCCCCACCCCGCAAATGGTCATCCAATGGTCGGAGATGGAATGATATGACCAGGAAATAAATTTAATTTTTTCTTTTTTTATTTTGAATCACAAATATTAATCTGTTAAACAAATACAGTAAACTATTCCAAAACAATTTTCCTTCTTTTTCTTCTAGATCTGACTCCAGCTCTGACTTTCTCTCCTGTTAAATATCTAGGTTTAATGGTAGAATATGGGCCTTTGGAAAATTTCACCTATTTCATTAGGCTGGTTACTAGTCTTAAATTGTAATTTTAGTATGGAAATAAAATCTTAGTTTAATTTTTAGTCATAAACCTGTAATTTTGATCCAAGATTTTTATCATACTTATAGTTATGTCTTAAATTCCAATTTTTTATTTTTTTTTTTTTCAGAAAAGGGTTAAAAAAAATGTCTACCATTTTTAATGTTTGCATAAAACAAAATCAATTTTTTTTATGACAAACCACCACAGTTCTCTTTCAAATCTGTACAAAAGTGAACTCCAAGTGTTACCACTCTAGACATGGCAGCAGGTACTCCATCTTAAGATATATCTTATGTAAAATGATTTGGCACTGGAACGGTTCAGTTCTTACTTGCCAAAGTTAGATAAAGCTAAAAGAAAGGAGTACAGAAGACACACAGGACTGAGCTAAGAATAATATATTTGTTTTGAATTATTAAATCAAACAATAATAAAGAAAAGTCCTTGCAAAACTAATTGTGTTTGCGGCTTTAAAAGTCCAACTATAATAATAAAAAAAGTTCTTTTACATCGACCCTTAGAATGTTCAGATTTAGGTTGTCATATTTAAAATTAAGTAGGAGAGGTTTCCTTACTTGTGGATTGGATAGCATCCCACTCGAAAAAAGAGGAAGAATGAAGGTTTATTGCATTCAGCTCAACAAGATTGATCAAGGAGAATTGTCTTCAACAGGGTTTTTTTTTTTATTGTTAGAATAGGAAGGGTGAACAAGGAGAGAATGATTTTATGGGAGAAAGAGAAGTAAATCCTGTTTTTTATATTTGTCACATCCGATTCTTAAATAGGTAGAGAATTGCATTAAAAGATACTTTCTGGAGTAGCAGAATGATCCAACGATTTTTACCCAGAAATTTTAGCAACATATTAGATATAAGTCTTCCATTTCAAATTAAAACATTCATTTCAACTGGAGCAATTTTTTTCTTTCTTTTTTTTTTTTTTTTTTTACATAAATTTTTATTTTTTGCTTTTGTCCCTATCCCTTTTCCATACACTTTTGTTTTTAAATGATTATTTAAAAAAAAAAAATATTTTCTAATTCGAATTTAAACGATTAAAATTCTAAGTAAAAACGTCTTCTGTATTTCAAATTAAAAATAAAAGCTAAAACTCTCCTCACTGTAGGGTGACTTTGGGCTACTAAAATAAGGTTTAAAATAGCTCTGCATGTCATTGTAAATATTTATTTACTAAGTTTATCTTAGTTTTTTTTTTTATCATATTGTCATCATTATGGATCCCACAAGTAGGATTGAAATCACAAACGGAGGTTAATGCTATTAATGAGATCAGCTTTGTTGAAAGCTCTGTACATTATTATATTATTTAGACTAGATTGCACGATGTTTTGATTATCTCCCCCTGATATTACCTCCCTTAAATAATAGGGCATTTTTATCATGTATCCAAATTCTTTCTCTTTTTTTTTTTTTTTATTTCAATCTATGTTGTTTAATCATATATATGCAAAATATTTTTTTTTAATGTTTTATGCAATTTAGCTAAACAAAATCAATATGAATGAACCAACGTGGCTCAAGTTTTTTTACTCAAAATAAATTTGCAAGTTCTTTTTCTCCCCGCCTCCAACCCAGTTCTGACGTCATAAATTAAAATTGATGAATATTATAAATTCGTCTTGTTTGCTTAAAAAACATAAAAAATAATTAAGTTTCCTAAAACGGGAAATAAATTATTTTATTATTATTATATTTTTTTTTTTTTTGGTGCTTGTATATGAAAACCCAACTGTGATATATGACAGGTAAAAATAAAACAGGAAAACTTTATGAAGTACTTACTTGTTATTGAAAAATATAAGCGTACACAGAAAATTATAGAAAATTAGCAATTAAAAAAAAAAAAAAAAAATTAATTTAGCCAGTTTATACTGTAATGATGCCAAAGGGAGACAATCAGTTATTAACTAAAACAAAAATCTGCTAATGGTTACAAAATAGATTCAGCTCATGCCTATGTTCAAAACTGAATTTTGTAAATAAAATATTTGATTATTTTCCATAATTTTTGGTGTATGCTAACTTTTTAAAAATAACAAACAAGTAGCACTTTATAAAGTTTTCCTATAATTATTTTATTTTTAGCTGACATATTGCAAAATCGGGCTTTCATACGCAAGCACCAGATTTTTAAATCTCAAATAAACGTATTGATAAAAATTTATGTCAACGAGGAGACACACATGTTAGGGTCCTTATTTACTTGCCTCCCAAATTAGACGCAAAATCAGTTTTTACAGCCTCCCAAAAAAAGGACCACTCTGAATTGCCCCGATCAAGAAGAATTTCTCCCACGCTGACCAAGGAGAAAGAAGTTACTGCACTTTGATCTCAGCCCGAAAACCAATCAATTTGTCTCGACTCAGTGTCAAACATACAAAAATTGAATTTTTGATCATAGCAAAAAAATATATATATATATATATATATATATATATATATATATATATATATATTTTCATAACGAATGCGATTCTCTTCACGCAAACAAATACATCTAAGCATGAGACAATCGCTTCCCCCAAGAATAGAAATACTATTTTGGGGCTATATCTCTCATCATGAACACATTATTTCGAAATTTTTTTGAGATGAGGATAGATAATTTGTATTATTTGGACTACTGGTCTCATCTTGGACATTATTCTCACAATGTTTCGATTAGTGTAACCTTAAACTTTTTTCAGGTGTGCCTCGTCAAAGTCAGAAATATGTACAGAATTTCGAACATAACTCTTTAATTCATGCGATTACGAATTACCCAGTCATGGCTGACGAAATGAGAACAAACTACCTGTATGGATTTAAAAAAAAGGGTTTGTTAAAAAATCTGTAGGGACGCATCTGAAGAAGATCAGATATTACATCAACCAAATTGTTGTGGGAATAACAAAAAAAAAAAATAAGAACAGTAGTTCAAATGTATTTAGTTATTGTATAAAAACATTTGTCAAATTTTCAAAGATTTGGTTCTTTTCTAGAATAGTGGCTCGACTGAGAAACAGCATTTATGTTTACTGTTGAATAGTATTCTGGGCAACGCCGGAATTGTTGCTGGTTGTGCACACATGCATATGGAGCTGGATGCACCACGCAAATATAGTGGAAATCTTTAAACCAACAAATCTCATCAAAAGTCAAAACAATTGAAAGAAGAGCGCAGAAGCTTTGAAATCAAAATTCTTCAATTGACAAGTTTGGAAAACAGTCATATTGAAATTTGGCCTTGGACGAATTTAATAAGGGCCAGTGGAATGGGTCATGGAAAAACGAAATTCTTATCAAAAGTTTTTGTAAATAAAAACAAATGCCAGCCAGTAAATTAGAGAGAAGGGCACCGAGACGACCAGTTGTTATTTTATGTCATCCACAACACTCCACCACGCCCCATCTCTCTCTCTCTCTCTCTCTCTCTCTCCATAGCACATTGAGAAAGAATTGAACAGCAAATAAATTGTCATTCCTTTTTATAAACTTACGTCAAGTGTTTTTGTGAAACAACTAATTGTCTTATATACATTCGTCAAGAACTTGAAACTCTATTTAACAGATTAAATAGACGACACGGTTAAAAACTAAAAAACTACAGTATAATGTAACAGTAAAAGCACATAGCAGCACCAATATTTGACAATGACTTATAAACTTAAAGCTAAAAATTATTTTCAAATTAATATTTTAAATACTTTCAAATTTAAATACTTTAAAATCATGTTCAAAGTTTCTAGATTTGATAACAATGGCTTTTAGAGATTTTTTTTATAAAAAAAATGGCTCTGCTGCTGTTTTTTTTTTTTTTTTTTCCTTCTATTTGTTTTATAGCCACAAGACATTTGGTAGTGATTTTGAAACAGAAAATGATTTCATTATCAAGTTAAATATCAAGGTACATTTTTATTTGAAAAAAGAAAAAAAATTATCAGAAGAGATACTGATCTAAAAAAGAACCAATTATTTATTTATTTAAGGAGAATTTTTAGAGAAGAATTATTTAAATTTAAAATAATTCCTATTTTACAACTGGAATCCAAAACTAATATTATCTGAGGGGAGAAAAAAAATGTTTACTGTAAAAAAGAAAAAGAAGAAAAGGCGGGAGGAAGGGAAGGGCAGTAGAAAAAAATTAAATTCCTTGATGTGTTTTTATGTTTTTCTCTTGAGAAAAAAAAAAGTTGAAACAAAATTTAAGGAAGAAAAAAAAACCCACAAAATTTGGTTGAAAGATCCGGAAAGAATTTTGTTCTCGATTTCTCAAGAGGAAAAATGAATTTTCTTGTTGTTGTTGTTGTCGTCTGTTTGTTTTCAATTTTGGTTTGTTCAAAATACAATCCTCCAGAATTTTTCTATGAATAATTTGAAATTAAGGAAACTCGCCAAAAAAAAAATAAATAAATATGGAGTTAAACAAAAAAATACAAAATGGCGAATAATTAAAGAAAAAAAAACAACTCTGCTCTGCATATATGCAAATCAAATATTTCATATTATTCAAAAAAATGTGTATTTTATATTTAACATTGTTACATGAGGGTTATGTCCCTTTGTTTCGGCCATCTTCTGTCTAAGAGCAGACAACAAGTTCTCATTGTAATTTCTCATCGTAATTGCGTTCGTTTTAAAATGAATAAAGTCAACAATGCAAGGGACCAAATATATATATATATATATATATATATATATATATAGTATTAGTCGAGAGAAGCTATTGATCCCTAATTCTGAAAGCAACGTGTTATTTTTGTATTTTCATCAATTTCTTTTTCCATTTTTCATGGCATAATCTGTCAATCTAAAAAAATCCACGTGACCATAGCCACAGAGAAACAAACGTAGAAAACTATAATGAAGTAAAGCGCACCAATTAAAGTTGGAGTCTTATGTAGCACACTAATGACAGTCACCCCGTGACATACTTAAGCGTACGTAGAAATAAAATGCTTTCACAAATAGAACATCATGGAACCAGGTGTACATGAAAGAGTAAGTGTCCCCTGCATGGATCACTCGCTATATTTTATCACAAACCCTATTATCCACTGCACATCCCTGACTGTATCATATAATTAAAACTACGAAAATATATTATCTCAAAATTAGAACCTGTCAAAAAAGTGCAGTGTACTAGATGGAACAATTGCACAAACAAGTAAAATTGATGACGAAAATAAAAACTGAACACATTACAATCTACATATTAATCATCTATCGGTATAACTTCTTGTTAATCCCTTGAAATGATACATGCATTTTAGGTTTAATAATCTATTTACTAATACCGTAGTACCTTTAATGTACGTACATGGGTGTGTCATGATTTCCAGATTATAAATTATTCTATCGTGAGATCCTATTTATTAAAAAGAAGGATAGAAGATAACGTTCTACAAACATTAAATCAGTAGATAGATACACTTTCTATGCTCCTTTTTAATAAATAGGATCTCCTGATCACCAAGGACGCAATGTAAAAAAAAAAATTTTTTAAAAAAGGGTTCCCCTTTTGAAACATACGTGAAACTAAAATATAGCTTCTTGGTCATCTGGCTAGGATCCAAGGGTAGTATTTGTTCAGTCCAAAGATGGTATAATGATACTGTGGATTTCCGTTCACACTGGATATCCATACAATGAAAATATGTCCCAAACTCTAATAAGGATGTTGAAGATAAACCATAATAACCAGATTACTTAGATAAATATTAGGTTGGTGCAAAAATGTTTTTTGATGTGCAACTATATATATATAAATGATATTATTTTTGCATTATACTACATAGATAAATAATATCGCGGGGTTTCCATTCACACTGAATGTCTGCAGAATGCCAAGCCGTAATATATTACATATGAAAGATACCACTATGAAATTTCCACAGGTCCTGCTAGTATTTATTAATCCATCAAAAATTAAAACACGGAATTATAATAAAGAAAAAAAAACCTCAACTCCTGGATTTTCAAAACAGGATATTTTCATCAGTGAATAAAAATTAGTAAGAAAAGACTCATACATCTCACTGATTAGCATAAATTTGAAAAACTATTAAAAAAAATTTTTTTGAACTAAACAGCATTTTCAATAGAATTAGATAGAATAAACGTGTCAAAAATATCAATTAATGAAGTACTTCTATTTAATTCTATTGAAAATGGTTGTAGCGTTACAAACATATTTATTAAATTAGTATTAACATAATATCACATCAATGCTACAGACGTAATAATATATAGCCTAATAAGTGTTAGATATAATATTTAGTCAGTTTGTTTTACCAACATAATGTATAATTTATTAGTGTCACAGGCATATAGTGCATTAATGTTAGCCAAATAATATTAGGTCATTTAGTTTTACAGACATAATATATAATGATTTAGTGTTATAGACATAATATATAATGTATTCGTGTTGCAGCCATAATATATAATGATTTAGTGTTACGGACATAGTATATGACCCATTGGTGTTATAGGCATAATATATAATGAATTAGTGTTACAGACTCAATTAGTTCTACAAACACAATATTTTACTCAATATGTATCAGAAAAAAAACAAAAACTTGGTACAATAAAATGGTGAGATGTGCTGTTGTCTGAATTTAAACAAAAGGAAGCAAAACCAAGAGACGCCATTACTTGCATATATGACAATGTACTCACATACACACAACGTATCCAAATAATATAAATATATAATAATAATAAATATAATAATAATAATGCCTGTATGTGTGTAACAATATATATCTGAATAAATGTGAATTTTATTTGAAAATATCTTGTTTGTTTTTCTTTTCTTTTCTCCCTCCCACCACGCATCAATTTAGATGCGTTTATAATTGATCAATATTTCGACATTTACCTCCCCTGCACGAGGTTAGATACATGGCCAGTTGTGTTTTTTGAGAAGTCAACGCTCTATATTATTGCACTGTGGCCTACAAAAAAAAAATAATAATGCTTGAGCAGCCCCGTCTGCATTCTCCAGTAGGAGCGACTCAGATGATTAGCAATAAACTAATCACTTCTCAATGAGAAGGTAAAGCCTGGGAAAGTGGACCTCCTCAGCTTGAATAGAACCATCAGTCTGACAGCGATAAAGTCACTGTTGGACTGACGTCGAGGACGTATGGTGCTTGTTGTGATGCTCGACAAAACGATTTTTTTTTTAAATATGTCGTTTAAGGCAAAAGCAATATTACGTACTTAATTATGTCGAAAATGGTAATATATCCGAAAATTACAAAAATTCATTGAGTAGAACAACCGCTATTATGTTTTTAGTAAAAAAAAAGTCTATCGCTAACGACAACAAATATTGTACGTCATGAACAAGTAATCTAAAATATTAATTCCGAGTTATATCTCCTGTGTGTGAACTCTTCACAATCTACGTTATAACATCTATTAAAAAAAAAATGCAATTCTACCCAATTTTCCATAAAAAATTACTTTTAACTGTAAATAACTTTCTACTTGATGAATTTTCGTAATTTTTGGATATATTACTATTTTCGACATGACAGTAGGCTTAAAACGACATATTTAAAAAGATCAATCTGTCCACTATCTCAACAAACACTGAATGTATTCCCAAGTGGTAAGAACACACCTATTCAAGCACTGTGCCAGGTAAGCAGGTATTTACTTCCTTCCTACTGCAGGGAGATGTGACACAAGGTCAAAAGATGGGAAGAGTCAAGCAAGCACTCCTAAAGAAGGATCATTCTAGCCTTTTAAAAATTGGCATGTCAACCCTGTGAGCATTTCCCAGATAGGGTGCCTTAGACAGCAATAAACGTACTTTACTTGAAAGACGGGAGGTAAGGCCTGGGAAGGTGGACTTTCTATGACTACCCAGAATCCTACCTCAGCCCGACAGATGCAAGGTCATCCCCTTCTCATAAATGGCTGTCAAGGACGTGTCCTCGACTTACATGAATATAACTTAGGCTATGCCAAGTATTAAAAATTTTATTTCTGCAAAGGTTATTTTTCACAAATTTATCAAACAAGTATTGTCCGCCTTCAAGATACAAATGCATATTTGTAAAAAAATGTGTGTTTAATCTGCACATAAAGTTGAAACATAAGCGCGATAGATCAACATGCTGAGTGACCATAAAATAAGGCCATTCTTTCTGCAATCCAATCATATTCAGTATAAATAAACTTCAGCTTACACCTGACTTGTCCACCAAATTTCAGTCATGAATATCCAACAGTCTTTGTTTTGTCTGAAGATAATGTGAAAGTTTACTTCTTGAAAAAACAAACTGCTGCGATCAAACAGTTTTTTTCTTTTAAGTGCAACGATTCCAATACAATTACTGATTCCGATTCTTTATAAATTTCTAAATATTTAACTTTGAAATAGTTATTTTTTCCCCAATTATCATGAACAACACATGCAAAATGTGCAGATATTATCTGAAGCGTAAAAAAATAACCTTTTAAAAGATGATCTATAGATTTTAGTTTTACTATTAGTAAAAAAAAATCAATAAATATTATTTTATCATTACTACGAGTAGTGGAAGATTTTGACTTTAACGTTAGATTAAATAAAAAAGACAATTTAAAGAATCGCTTTGGCATCGGAAAATAGGTACTAATTTTGCTGAGTCTGATACCCCTAAAAGTTCTGATTTTTCCGATTCCAATTAATCGTTCCAACACTACTTTCAAAGCTATCAGCGTCTTATGAATGTTGATTTTGTTCAGATAATATCTGACTTGTCCACCAAATTTTAATCATGATTTCAGAAATGGTCATTGACGAGAGTGGGAGTGACATCTCTAGAAAACTGGCAACCATGGAACCATTAATAAAATACATAAATGCAATCATATTTCAAACAAATAAACGTCAGTTTATGCTTGACTTGTCAAGCAAGATTAAGTTTTTGATAAAAATGTATATATAAAAAGGGGAGATCTTCTCCTTTCCTTTTATTGGTTAAAATTAAAAGGACATTTTTTTATTGGTTAAAATTAAAAGGACATTTTTTTATTGGTTAAAATTAAAAGGACATTTTTTATTGGTTAAAATTAAAAGGGCATTTTTTTATCGGTTAAAATGAAAAGGGCATTTTTTTATTGGTTAAAATGAAAAGGGCATTTTTTTTATCGGTTAAAATGAAAAGGGCATTTTTTTTATCGGTTAAAATTAAAAGGACATTTTTTTTATTGGTTAAAATGAAAAGGACACTTTTTATTGGTTAAAATGAAAAGGACTTTTTTATTGGTTAAAATTAAAAGGACTTTTTTTATTGGTTAAAATTAAAAGGACTTTTTTTATTGGTTAAAATTAAAAGGACATTTTTTTATTGGTTAAAATTAAAAGGGCATTTTTTTATTGGTTAAAATTAAAAGGGCATTTTTTTATTGGTTAAAATTAAAAGGGCATTTTTTTATTGGTTAAAATTAAAAGGGCATTTTTTTATTGGTTAAAATTAAAAGGGCATTTTTTTATTGGTTAAAATTAAAAGGGCATTTTTTTATTGGTTAAAATTAAAAGGGCATTTTTTTATTGGTTAAAATTAAAAGGACATTTTTTTATTGGTTAAAACTAAAAGGACATTTTTTTATTGGTTAAAATTAAAAGGACATCTTTTTATTGGTTAAAATTAAAAGCTGTGCAGACGGTTTTTTTAGTTAATCAAAAAAATTATTTCAACAAGAAAAGTCAAAACTATTTCTAAAGGAAAGACAGTACTTTATAAAGGTGTCACTATTACTCACGTTTTTGAAAATGAAGAATTAACTTTGAAAAAACTAGCTTTCAAAAGAAAAGAGAAGACCAAAGCTAGGTGTTGATTTAATTGTACTTCAAGTATCAAGAAAGCAAGTTGATTGCAGGTGATTAAATGACTTACTGACTAAATAGTTTTCCAACAAATGATAAAAAAATATCAAAATTAAAGTTTTTTTTTTATATAGTTTTAAAGGTTAAACAACTTCCAAGACTATATTATATACATAGCCGCTTTAAGAAACTCATTTCTTATCGTTGAGCACTTTCAGTTGAATTAAAAAGTCGGTCAATTTAGCTCTCATGTGAAGATCGTCATATAATGACTAGATCACTCTGACTGACGTTAAAAACATTTAATGAAATAAATGTTTAAAATTCAACAACATCTCTCGCGGTTAATGGTAGCCGAATGGATATGGTTCTTGCTAATGGAGCCAAAGATGGCTTCTATTGACGGGTTCAAATCTATCGACTGGTGTTAATTCTGACATCCTGCACTGAAGATTCTCGAAAGGATGAAACACTAGTGTCTGTAGGTATTTAATAATTATTATAGTAATTAATTATATATAATATATATATATATATATATATATATATATATATATATAAGAGCAAGTAATTAATAAAACATGTTAAAAAACACTTTGAAAAAGAGTTTAAAACATATTTAATTTGAAAAGGAAACATTAAATAAGTGGATAGTCCTTAATCCGCGGAGTTTCGAAGAAATACTTTCCTTCTCATCAGAGGGTAGGATTTAGCAAAATACGGGATCGGATTTTGCTTGCAAAAGTATTTGATGAAACAACAAGTAAGTCACAGATCTTACTTGATAACAAAAAAGTGAAGCAGAGGGAATATGGTGAAAAAAAAAGTGATTTCACATGAATGGATAGTCTGGTGAAGAGTGAAGTATCCAATATATGTGTGTGTGTGTGTGCGTGTGTGTGTGTGTGTGTGTGTGTGCATGATTGCTTCAAGTATGTGCAATAATTTGACTTGACTAAGAGTTCCTTTTTTTTTACGAAGATGTTCAAAACAATTCAGTGCTAAAGTTTAAGCTATTCTCATTTAAAATAATTTTCCTAACATATTTCAGTTCATTTCGAAGGAAAGTTTAATTTCCTAAAAGAATAATTTGCAGTAATATTAGTTATATTTAAAAAAAAATATACATAAACGTGTGCTATTGTTACATAAATTTAATTTATTAAATTAAATATAAATTGGGATCGTAAGTGCCTGAAGAAATAATGTCGAAATATGTGCATATTAATCAAAATCCAGCTGACATGTTAACCAAGGGAATATATTATGATAAATACGAGCTGTCTTAAGTTTTCAGCATTTTTTTGGTACAGACATTTAAAATTGTCATAGACTCTTAAAAATCCATTCTGTTATTGACTGATTCCAGTGCTTTCAGTTCACATGTGATGGCAGCATATATGCGGCTTTCTTTAGAAAAGAAATTCTGTTTCCCAGTTCCAGAAGTTCTTCTCAACTAAAAAACATGCAAGCCTCTTCCACCCCTCCTCCCCCTCCTCCTTTTTTCCTCCTACCCCTTCAAAAGCAAGCCAGCTGACTTGTGGGTCCTAGAGACACTGCAACACAACAGTTGATTGTACCTATTTACAATGCCTCCCCCACAGGACACAGTTAGACACCAGGGTCGTTTTTTAACGTGGAGAAAAAAAAGGTACAAAAATAAAAATTATCTCAGTCGTGAAGGATTTCTCCTCCACTGAAAGAGAACAAGAACTGGGAGTGCAGCATCTGAAAAACAGATACTACACTTTGATCTTGGCCAAACAGTTGATTGTAGCTAAAAGCAAAAGAATGCTATCCGACAGGAAAGAGAAAGAAAAAGAGATCATATTGTGTTGAGTCATAAATACCTGGGTGACGCGTGTGTGAAAAACAAACGAAATCAATAACTTTTTTGTTCACCTAAAGAGTTTGTGTTGAAGTTTTAATTTTTTTTTTGCCGCCAAATGTACTTTAGTTTTTTATTGTTTTTGTTTTTTTGAAAGTCGCCTGTCAAGAAAACACGTGTATAGGAAACATTTCTTACTCTTTTGGCTTGTTAGCCCAATAAGTCTCCAAAGTAAAGGTCTATGCATGGTTCAACAAGTGCATGAGGCGTTTGTTTATGTTCATGCGTCCCCTTCCCTTGAGTCAAGAAGAATATAAATTCATGATTAAAAAATTTATTGCATAAAAAAAATTCTGGCGATAAAGGGTTAATACGACGTTTAGTTCATTTTAAAAATAACAACGTTACATCAACAAAGGCCAGAAATACAATATCATCAGTTTCTCTATCATCCATCATGTTCGTACCTCAAACTGTTTTCCTTTGAAATTTCATACCCTCCCCCAACCAAGAGGTTAATTTCAGCAGGTGCTTGGAGAAATAGCGTCAATTAAAATTTTATATATATATATATATATATGTGTGTGTGTGTGTGTGTGTGTGTGTGTGTGTGTGTGTGAATATATAGTCAATGTTCTTAAAGAAAAAAAACTGAGTTCGTCGATGCACAAACGTGTTCCAAAATTGACTTCACACACGTGCGTCTGGAAGGTTCCTTTTTTTGTGTGTGCGGGTGTGTGTATGTTTCAGAATGAATTTGGGATTCTGTATTGATTCTTAAAGTCACTTTTTTTTTTCTGTTACAGAATAGTTTTTTTAGACCAGATTTTATTTTAGTCATTTATCTGGTGAGAATCACGTAAAAAAGTTTTTTTTTTTTTTTTTTACTGCTTATTTTTCTTGTTTGTTTTTTGGGTTTTTTTTGCCTTATTTAGTGTAAACCGTTTCACAAAAATAGCAAAAATATATATATTATCAGCATTTCTTGGAAAGCGGATGTATATATACTTTATTGTAAGGTTTTACTGTAGTTTTAGAAAGGCTGTTTCTTCTCTTTTTCTTTTACTCTGTCACGTTCTCATCATTTTCATTTTTGTTCATTGAAGATTGCGTGTCGTCCGTCGGGCGTTCACTAAATTATGGCGGTTGCCATAGCTTAAACGACGTTTGAAAAAGGGTCACTATTTCAGTCGGTCCTCTTTTTGGGGAACCTCCGACATTAGAGAGAGAACGAGAGTGCTGAAAAAGAACGGTTGGGGAAAAGAAAACATCGGGTTATAATTAAGTGCGACGAGACTTTAGGATTGATGATGTTTTATAAAAGTTTCCAAGATATAGGGTACAAAGAGGATGGTACATTTCTTTGATAAAAGTCTTTACCCAGGGAAACTGGTCCATCGCATGTGGATGCTTCTATTGTTCCCGCATGTCTGAGAGAGATTTCTTCTTTATATCTCCCTCCAAGACAGTCCTCTATTCCGATTGGCTGAAACCTCTGGTGACGTTGAGAGAAGAAAGGAAGGGAAAAGTAGAAGAGTAGGGAGAAAGAAAGAAATAAGGGAAGCATACTGTAGCAGCATCATAGTAGTAGTTCACTACACGAGTCCCCCTCCAAATAACGGAGCTAAGTACCCTCCACATAATTATTAAATATGTATATTGTCTAAATTTGTTTAAAAATAAAAGTACTCATTTTTTCTTTTTCCATGTTACTTTCCTAACAGATCTAGACTTATATGTGTCAGCAATTTTATCTTCAACTTTGTTGGTATCGTCTGTCTTAATAAGTTTATCATTAGTAGTTCACTACATAATCATTGAAAAAATTAAACACTAAAAAAAATACAGACTTACGTCAAAATTTATTCTTAATGTTTACATGAAATGTAAAGTTGATGAACACAAACAGGCGGGTAGTTGAAAAGAGGAGGAGGGTGGGCAAAACAGACTGGTTTTCTTTTCAGCTCTGCGCATCCGTAGTTACCAACATGGAACGTCCGTATAATTTTTGTCATTTTTTAATTAAATTATTTTTCTATGTTCCTGTTCCTCAATTTAATTTTTTTTACTTTATTATCCAAGATTATATGAACATTATTTTACGTTGATAATTATACGTTCTTGCGTGCAATGGAAATATTAGAATCTTACATGTAAAGATTACGTTAAAAATGTAAGCATAAAAAAAAAGTAGAAATAATTCTTGCAATTATAACTTTTTTTGTGAAAATATTAAATAAACAATGCTGAATTCAATGATAATATTGGTAATTCGAGAAATTAATTTTTCTTCGAGTTATATCGAATTCATTAATACGGACTTCAGGGGCTTTTTTTGTAATGTTCCTGTAAAAATTATTTTTTTTATTTTATAGTTACAAATTACGATGCTTTATATATATAAAAAAAAGTAAAAATAAATTCTTGCGTTTTTTATTTACTACTGGAAACCATAACTTTAGTAAAGGTATTTGTTTTTAAACAAAATAATACATTTTTACTAAGATTTAAATAAAAATAATTAGTTCATTATATTCCGCGATCATTATTTGATAAATACTGAAAATTTCATCAAAATTGGTTAATTTCCTGATTTTTGGTGAATTTTTAAGTAAAGGGAGGGGTCAAAATGTTTATACATTTTGAGCGTCAGCATTCATTTTGCCCGTACCTAACAATAACTCTGTCAATTTTTAATCTACAGACTCGAAGTTTGATATAGAGTGTATGGAGATTTGGGAAAATCTTTGTAATCTGTTTTCAGCCAGATATTTGGCTGTTAATGAGTCAACGTTCAACGATTTGACCTTTGAGAACTCTACCAAACTCCTCAGCCAATTTTAGATATAGGTTCCTTGGACATGGATCTAACTTAATAACTTGAGTTAAGCCCAAAATAATAAATGTTAAGGGGTCATAAAAAGAGTCAAAGTTTTAAAAAATTTGACATCTGCAGTCTCTACCAAATTACTCAAACATTTGAAATTTTACATATTCAGAGATAGAGCAAGCTTTTTAATCGGTTTGGGTCGAAAATTTGAGCTATCAATATATAAATTTATGTATGTATGTTTGCATGTCTACCTAAAACTTTCGACAGAGGCGACGGATTTTCACAAGATCAGTATCGTTTTGAAGCTCGACCCTTCAGACGAAAAATTGGCTAAAAACATTAATTTCCTCACCCTGAACTGGGCACTTTTCTACAGGGAGGAGTCGCTTTTTTCGCCGATATTTTCGAAAGTCATCCCCCTTTTTTCGATTATCTAGCCTTAATTTAAACCTATGCCACTTCCGGTTTGGCGGTGGTCGTAACAGCAAAGACGTCACTTTTCCCCCCCATTCTTTTCCTCCTTCGCAGTACAGGTTCGAGCCTGCCTTCTTACTACCTTTTTTTTTTTTTTTTTTTGCTCAACATACACCTCCAAACACCCGGGCAACGTCGGGCTCCCGTGCTAGTATATATATATATATATATATATATATATATATATATATATATATATATATATATATTCCGAAGAATCGTTTGTTGGCTTCTCTGCTAAATATCCAATTCTTTCTTTCATATTATCTTTAAAGGCCGTTGAAACGTATTAGCAAAAAAAGTAAATTTTGATTTCTTTTTTAGAAAGTAAAACTACGCTGGGTTAGGTCGTAAAAAAAATACCGACGTGACGATTAAGCACCTATTTACTATGCCTCCCCACGGGACAGAGTTAGACACCAGGGTCGTTTTTTAACGTGGAGAAAAGGTACAAAGATAAAAAATTGTCTCAGTCGTGAAGGACTGATCCTCCATCGAAAGAGAACAAGAAATGGAAGTGCAGCAGCAGTGCAGCAGCAGCACTTGAAGAACAGATACTACACTTTGATCTTGACCAAAAGACCAAAGGCTCTACATGAAATTCATTATTTCGAATTTCGCTATAATGACGAAAAAGCACCCATATTTATAAAAAAAAAAAAAAAAATTAAAAATTAAATGCCACACAGCATTATTGGTCAATTTTTACAACGTGCCCCCCAGAAACACCCCCAACCTCCCCATGTTAAGAACGGCTTTCGAGGTTGAGTAGCGTTTATTCCGAAAGCTGTTCTGGTACTTCTACACTTTATCGCCGAAACTGGAGACGCCATTTTATTTCGCGCACCTGCAGTTTAAATGCAAGGGAGAAATCATTATTTTAAACAATGGCCGAAGCATGAAATAAATAACAAAAAATATAAGCTGGTGAACGCTTGCTTCCGGAAAGAATAAATTAACCTACAATTAACATTTATTACTTTATTTAATGTTTAGAATTATTTATTTGTTCGGAAGAAAAAACAAAAAAAACAAACTATCTTATAAAAATCCAAGGTTGCTTTCATTACAAAATTGGGTGCTAGTGCACTTATTGATCCGCCGCGCTATTTTTTAAATCGTATTTCCAAGTTTAATTAACGTTTTATGGTGTGTGTTTTTTTTTATTCAATTGTAAGGTTAAAGTATAGAATAGGTACGAAACACCCTCCCCATGTTAAGAATGGCTTTTTAAATAATAACGTTATTTCAGCACGGATCAATAAGCGAGTGCAGTAGTGCACTAGTACCCAAAATTGTTTTATTAAAATTATATTTTCTAACGCAAACTTTTCGATAAATATTTTTACAATTATATTTTGATAAATATTTTATTACAATAAATGTTTGGTATTATTATACAAACACCGTGACAGCGTTAGGGTTAGGGTTAGGGTTAATTCGCTGTCACGGTGTTTGTATAAATTTACCAAATGTTTTGGTTTTCAAATGGCGCTCGCGCCTCCTCGCCCAGTTTTAATTCAATTATGAATATGTAATTTTCATTTTCTGTTTTTAATAATAAAAAAAAATGTTTCATGAAAAACTTTCCCGTTTTCATTAATTAAATCGAAACATTTCCAATTAAACAATTATGGATATATGTTCTCTTTCACTTTCTTTATTTACTTTTTTTCATAGTTCTTTCCTTTTAGTTTAATTTTTTTTTTATTCATTTCTAACTTCGGTCATAGTTTAAAATACTGATTTCTCCCTTGGATTTGGACAGCAGGTGCGTAAAAAAAAATGGCGTCTCTAATTTCGGCAATAAAGTGTAGAAGCACCGCCGTTCTTAACATGGGGAGGTTGGGGTGCTTATAATACGCTGGGGCGCATCGTAAAAATTGACCGAATTATTTTTCTCGCAATTCATTCACGCCGTAATTTAGTGACTTCGCTCCATGTTTTCGACAAAAAAGAAATGTTTTATTTAATTTATATGAAAACAAACTTACCATTGAAGACTCAACAGTTCAATTTAGCTAAAGTCGGTGATTCAAAATGGCCGCTGATTGTGCAAACCAAGTGTTGCATCATGGTTAAAGAGAAAAACTTTTTTTTTTTCGACTTTTTTTTTTCTTTACTCTTTTGCACTCCAAACAGGCATCTTGCCACTTGTAACGTAAGATGCTACGCTTTGGATCATGCCTAACAAGGGACTGTGGAGAGTTAAGCAGCGAGATGTCTGTTCACATTAAACTTCTGCAGGTCAGTACAGTAGTCAGGGTAACAGGAAACAGGAAGGGAGTTCCAAAGTCTAGCAATCCGAAGGAAAAAAAAACTATTAGAGTAGAAGGCTTTCTGGCATCTAGTTACCTCAGCAGTGAAGAGGTGAGATTTTGCTGTTTGTCCGATAAGTCGTAAGTATGTACGTCAAGGGGGGGGGCACAAGTGCTATGAGTTCATTTATTAAAGCACATTCGATTAAAGTATTTTTAAAACAAGCATAGGGACACAACATTGCAGTGATGGGACAGGGGTTGGAGCTTGGTTAATAGTGCGGGACCTATTAGATTTCAGACCCTTTTTTAAATCCTGTCCAAGTGGAAGAGACTAGTGTTAGATGTTCAAGCCCAGATGTTTCAACAATACATGGGCGAGTGGTGGCTTTGTAGAAATACAGGATACTCACAGGTATGCGTAGTTTTCTAGCACAACAGAAGGAGGCCATCTTCTTTGCAGCAGCCTTGGCAATGTACTCAATGTATTTATTCCAATTCATATTGCCTGTGAATGTTAAGCCGACATGTTTGGATGATGAAAAAGATTAAAGTCGAACCCTATTTAATGAATTGAGAAAAAAAAAGCGGCCAATTAGTATATGTGCAGCTTTCTGTTTGTAGAATACTCTCAGGGCTGTTGATTATAACAAGCTCACTTACACGGTTTCATAAGTATCTAAATTCACTTCCATTTAAAGGTTAATTCCTGGTGGCTGAGTGGAAAGACACTAAACCACAAAGCCGAGGTTTACTTTGTTGACTGGGTTTGAATCTCCTGACCAGCAGCAATTATCATTTCCTGCACTGATGATTGCATAAGTATGAACCATTAAGTGTCTGTAAGATGTGTTTAACTGATGCTGCAGATCACAAGAGCAATGACATCCAACAAACCAAAATTTCAACACTCAAGTTTCGCCCTCATTCAGGTTCATCAGTTAGACACATCTAATAACTTCTAATCTAAAATCAATGGGCTACAATTTCTAATTCTATATATTGCACTGGCCACAACCGCCAGTCCATCTATGGTCGACCTATTATACAACACTGGTAGTCCCTGGCCAAGACTTGTTGACCAGGCATGTTTACATCAGTATTGATTTCAAGGTTCCACTTCAACCTCATCATAAACAGCTGCTTATAATATAATTATTGAAAATTGGAAATTCAAATAATCCGGAATCATATGAGGTGCCTTCAATAAGTTTCCAGACTTTTTTTCGTACAGGCATTTAAAATTATCATAGACTCTTGAATATTCAGTATGTTATTACTATACATCTAATGAGATGACTGACCAATTTTTATGATTTCAGATTCAAATGAACAGCTACAGCAGAAATTGGAATACACCCTACTAAAGCCTGATTTTCGCAGTTGGTGAATTTCCAAAAATTCAATCTAGACATGAGGAGACTTTAGAAGAACGATATACAATAAAATTCTGTTTTAAACTTTGAAAAAATGCCACAGAAACATATGAAATGCATCGACTGCTTTTGGACCATCTTGCATGAATCAAGCATCGGTTTTTGAGTGGCATAAGAGATTCGAGGAAGGCAGGGAGTCTGTGAGAGAAACATTAGTGGCTGTAAGATGTGTCTAACTGATGTTGCAGCTCACAAGAGCAATGACATCCAACAAACTGGAAGTTCAACATTCGAGTTTCGCCCTCATTCAGGTTCATCAGCTGAACTTAAGATTTAAAACCAGAATCTGATGCATGCGAAGCGAGTACTCTGCCACATACATTTCACAGCAGTCTGTTTGATCTGTGTTAGTTAACATACTTTCTTGTGTGTGGCTCAAGTGGCAGAGTACAAGAGATTCGATTTTGAGTCCCAAGTTCAGATGTGTCTAACTGATGAGCTCAAAAACTGAAGTCTTGAACTTTTTGTTTGTTAACTGTCATGGCGCTTGTGAACTGCGATGTTGTTTGATATATATATATATGTATTTGTATATTTTGGCAGCAAGTTATTATCAAGCCTGTCTGATTGAACACGACAGAGTTATTCTTTTTTCCGATCTTTATGGATAACTTTTCCATTTGCCGAGCGGTCCTTTTAATTTCAGCTGGCATGTTATATAAAATGGCGCCCAAAAGTTGTTGTTCGGCCATATTCTTCTCAAGCGTTTTCTATCGGTGCATTCGATTATCTTCAAGAGCAATTGTTGTTGTTCTCTTCGCAAGCCAGCCATCCTTCGCTGCTGCTGCTGCTATTTTCTCATGCGCTCATATGCACAATGTCACAGTAGAAAGTCTTCCAGCATCTGGAGATCTCTATAGTGAAGGAGTGGAATTTTGCTATTTGATGAGTCGGTCGGCTTGGTGTATTTATAATTTTCTTTTTTTTAATTGTCGATAAAGATGAGTGCAGGAGAGTTGGAGGTAAATTATTTTTATTTTATTTTTTATTTTTATTTCGATTTTCCTATTTGATAGCTTATTTATTTAGTTTCTTGTTCGTTATTAAATATAAATATTATATATTATTATATATAAATATATAAATATATAAAATGTATATATATATAAAATATGGCTACTTAAATACGCAATGCTGGATCTTCTATGAAATTCCTATTTTAATGAAATTATATTGTCATGCATATTTCTTTCTAAGAAAAAAAATACTATTTTTCTGAAGAGTATCGGCACAAAAAGAGTCGATATTGACATAATAATAACTGATTGTTTCTGCATTGCAAAACAGATCTGTAAAAAATGTGCTGAAGTTTTGAAATGCTGAAAGAATTTTTGGTAAGAAAAATAAATATTTGGAATGTAGCTATACTGTTATAAATCATTTTCATACGTGCTCTGTTGTTATTTTTAACTAACGTCGAGCTTCTAAGCTGAAAGGATTGGTATACACAAAGCGTGAAATATAATTGAACAAGTGAAGCATGCATGGTCCCCTTTGCGTGCACAGTGAATGATGCATAAAAAAATGACAAAGTTCAGCATTTTCAAGAACTTCCCCCACCCATTTTCAAGAACGCCCCCACCCAAAAGTCCCCAGGGGGCGTCAAATCCTGGTGAAAATGAACAAACTGTGCAATTTTAGGCCTTAACATATGTAAAATTGAGTTCTCCACCATGGAAAAAAGAAATGACTAAGTCCATCATTCTTCTCCCCATTAAGCCCAAAAGTCCCCAAGGCCTTAACATATTTAAATTTGAGTTCAGCACCATGCAAAACTGCTAAATAGACATACACAGAAAATTTGGGACAAATATAGTAAAATAGTCCCAAAAATGGAGTGTTTTATTAGCCCAAAAGTTATTGCGAAGTACAAACAAACAAAATTATATAGAAATCAGTTACTTTTCAGAAAGTTTTATAAAAATCCAAGGCATCAATTATTTTTAATAAGCACAAAAATGTCAATTTTAGCCATTTTAACCAGAAAGACACCCCTACAACCGGAGTTTTCCCAGAAAATCCGTTCTGTTACTTTTTTACTTATATCATGTTTAATGTTTGTGCAAAATTTCAAAAAATTCCAATGTGTAGTTATTGAGAAAAGTGCGGACAGATGAACGGACAAGGGTGAATTTACATGTCCACCCGCCTTTTGTCAGGGGACCAATCTATCTATAAAAGTGAACGTGTGTGTGTGTGTACATTTCCCTATGCAATAACTGTCTCAATTTTTAGTCTACAGACTCGAAGTTTGATATACAGGGTACTGAGATTTGGGAAAATCTTTGTGATCGATTTTCGGCTAGAAATTTGGCTGTTAAGGGTTCAAAGTTCAACGATTTGACCTTTGAGACTCTACCAAACTCCTCCGCCAATTTTGGGTCTAAACAATTTTAGATATAGGTTCCTTGGACATGGATCTAACTTAATAACTTGATTTGAGCCCAAAACAATAAATGTTAAGGGGTCATAATAGGGGTCAAAGTTAAAAAAAATTGACCTTTGCGGTCTCTACCAAATTACTCAGACAATTTCTGGTCTAAATATTTGAAATTTGACATAAAGGGTATTCAGAGATAGGACAAGCTTTTTAATCGGTTTGAGTCGAAAATTTGAGCTACCAATATATAAATCTATGTATGTATGTTTGCATGTCTGCCTAAAACTTTCGACAGAGGCGACAGATTTTCACAAGATCAGTATCGTTTTGAAGCTCGACCTTTTAGACGAAAAATACCAAAAAATTGGCTAAAAACATTAATTTCTTTACCCTGAACTGGGCACTTTTCTACAGGGAGAGGTCGCTTTTTTCGCTGATATTTTCGAAAGACATCCCCTCTTTTCAATTGTCTAGCCTTAATTAAAACTTACGTCACTCCTGGTTTGACGCTGGTTGTAACAGCAAAGACGTCACGTTTTTTTCCTGTTCTTTTCCTCCTTCACGGTACGGGTTCGAGCCTGCCTTCCTATTAACACATTTTTTTTTTTTTTTTTGCTCAACATACACCTCCAAACACCCGAGCAACGCTGGGCTGAAATGCTAGTATATCTATAAAAATGAAAATGTCTGTCTCTGTGTCCGTGTACATTTTCCTACCAAATAACTCTGTCAATTTTCGGTCTACAGACTCGAAACTTGGCATAAGGTGTATTGAGATTTGGGAAAATATTTTTAATTGGTTTTCTGCCAGAAATTTTGCTGTTAAGGGGTCAAAGTTCAACGATTTGACCTTTGAGAACTCTACCAAACTCCTCCGCCAATTTTGGGTCAAAACACTTGAAATTTTAGATATAGGTTCCTTGAACATGGATCTAACTTAATAACTTGATTTGAGCCCAAAACAATAAATGTTAAGGGGTCATAACAGGGGTCAAAGTTAAAAAAATTGATGTTTGCCGTCTCTACCAACTTTTTCCTATGGTAGTTAAGGAAGACTATTATATAAAAAGGCATTACCGTACATATACACACTTTTTAATATATACATATGCACATAAATTTATGAACAGTACATAGGGTCCGAGCAAAGCTGGGCGGAACTGCTAGTAACAATAAATAAAAGGACATTCATCTTTTTTCAGAGATTTATCCAGGGAGATGAACATTCCGCATGGCCATACCAGCATGATTGATTCATCCTTAGGATAATCCACATGCTGTTAATCCACTGAACTGATGTATCAGCTTAAAATTAAAAATTAAAACAAAAATAAACATAGGATTTACAGGGCTGGTCTTGTAACAGATTAAGTCAAGTATTTTAACTAGTTAACTTTAAATTAACAAATAAGGTAGGCTCCCTTTACTGGGCTAGAAACTAAACTTCTCATACCTTTCTGCAAACCATCATTTGTCCACATATGAAGTATTGTTGCTACAGCTGCGCTGGTGCATCAATCACTCTCTCTTCCTTTCTTAGACAAGGTTCTAAAAAAAGCCTGAAATCTAATAATTCCCACATTGTCTATCTACCTCCAATCCCTGACCCATCACCGCAATGTTACATCATTGCGCTTGTTTTAACAGAAACGGCACTAATCCTATGCGGGTTTAACCAGCATCCTCCAAAGGAAGAAGTTCCATGGGAGTATGAAATTCACAAGTGGTCCCCAGTCTCATGTATATCCCCGTTAGGGGAGATAACGACATTAGGTTTGCAGGGAGGTGTCGACGTCCTCCTACATACAGCGCCTGGAATTCCCAAATTGGTCACCCATCTGGTACTGACCAGGCTAAATGTTGCTTAACTTTGGTAATCTAATAATAACTAGTGTGTCAACGTGATTATGATATGTATATGCTTGTTTTACAAGTATTACAAAAACATGTGCTCTGCTGAACTTGCTGCACTGGTGCTCCCTCCACAATGTAAATACCCCCGACCAACTCATCAAATAGCAAAATTCCACTCCTTCACTGTAGAGAACTCCAGATGCTGGAAGACTTTCGACTGTAACATGGTGCAAATGAGCGCGTGGGAAAATATCAGCAGCAGCAAAGGATGGCTGGCTTGTGAAGAGATTAACAGCAGCAGCAGTAGCCAAAAAGAGAACATATGCGCATTAGGAAGTGTGTGCGAGTTGACGCCACAAGAAAAAGACAAAAAGGACACCACGTTCTCAGCTAGAACCAAAGTGGACGTCAAAGAGAATGGACGTGTTAAGTCGAAGATGTAGGGAAAATAGAGAAGGCTTACAGCAAAAAAACGTGCTCGGGTCTGTCTGTTGTGCGGGCTGAGAAGGAAAAACGAAAAGATTCAAGATGGCGCCCGTGGTCTTTTAATGTCCACGGTCTCGAACAGTTCTCGAAAAATCGCGTCTCACATGTGATTTCGAGGTGTGCCCAGGTACCATAAAAGCAGGTTTTGGGGGTAGTGGGCAGAGGTGTTCAACCCGTGTATAATGAACTTTGTTGTGCAACTCGTCCGATTTCTTGATACAACCTGTGTAGAGTGAACTTTGTTGTGCGACTCATCAGACTTTTCTGATTCAGAAGACAAGAATGGTTCGGTTGTGACCGGTATGCGGTCAGAGGAAAGAGAAACGCGAACCAAGTAAAATAAACATGTGGCAGTGAGAGACATTTTCAAATGGTGCCAAAAGTAACAGTAATAAATGCTTTTGTTAAAAAAGAAAAAATGTCGACTCGGATTTTTATTTATTTATTTCTTTGTTTGTCTTTAGGAATTACTAAAGTAAAGTGTAACGCAACATTATGTTTGGAATTGCTTTTCTACTTCCTGTTTCTCTAACTGTACCAACATGCAGACATCTAAAATGTAATGTAAACAAACATCTTGTTACACATCTCCCCACTTAGGATGGCCCCTAATTCGCAGCAGCTCCTTATATCTTGGAAGCAATGATCAAGAATAAAAGAAAATGTTTTTTTTTTAATTTTAAGATATGCCCAATTTGTCCAATTTGTACCAAAGTCCAGCTATCATTTAACAGACTAACATTAAACCTGCTAAATAAAGTTACGAAAACGATGGAAAGAATAAGTTTGAATGTGCATCTGCGTGCACTGCAAAGGCATTCATCATCAATCCATTGTGCTAGTCCAAAGTTGTTGCTTGATTTTGTGGTCTCAGCCAATGACCCTAAAATGCACAGAAAACCAAATAACTGCCCATCTGCTAGAATATATATATATATATATATATATATATATATATATATTTATATATATGATGATTGCTACTTCTTAACAGAAGTTTGCCATCTCTTCAAATTGATGTAGAGCATCCATGCACACGTAGATGGCTCTTTAAACCAGCTACACTCTAGCAAAATTGTTCACAGAGGTAGAGGTGAAATGGGAACTTGCCAGTATTTGGCATTGTTTGAGGGGGGGGGACTTCATTATGCACTTTTGAAAGTCTTGTCAAAACACTTGTTGAATTAGAGACCAAACGAGAGATATTACAATTACGATGACCAAATTTATTGTATAGGAGGTCTTTGAGATTCTTTGGAGGCGGTGCCTGGCTGTGAGCTTCTAGTAACATTACTAGGTGTTTCTCAACCCATTTTCTTTGGGATTCACAATTCATGTGGAAATTGACAGCATCACGCTTATTTTTACTTAATTGGAATGTTTATTGAGATGAATATTATGAATGCGCATGCACAGCTGTGAAACATGACAGCTTCTTTATGTTAAGAATAAGTAGGTGTGAAAACACATTTTAAAGTTCATTTCAAGCTGGTCTAATGGTTATCGTACTTGACTCAGGGCTTTGGTTTTGATATCAGCTCGAGTATTTTTTTTTTTATTTACAAGAAATGAACCGTTCAGAAAAAACGTAATACTCGCATGCGCATGTCTCAGTTTCTTTCCTTTTTTTACTTCTTTTTAAATTCCTTTAAAAAATTACGTTTAATACCTATGGTATTTCTGTTTATAATGAATAAAAATTCTGCATGAATTAAAATATAATATTTATGAGTATTTTATAACCAGGCAACGGATATGTGATGGTCTCAGTTGCTTAAAATGTTGAACCAAAAATGGAATTTGGAACATTTACTTTGTGACATTCCTAGTTTGTTGTATGATATATCCGTGAGTGCATGTTTCTGTGTTGTTCTGGAGTCGCATTGCGTCAAGATTTTCAATTACGGCATATCAACCATTCGAGAGGTGGGGTTATAAAAACGATACAAACTGAAGGGCAACCATCAATGGCAAAAAGGGATATCCTCTCCATATTATTCATAGTAGCCCTTGCCGTAGAGTCTACAAAATTAAGGCTGGTTCACTTCTGATCCTAATTTGCTGTAGGCTTTCCAACAATCGGGTATAACCATGGTCCTCAGTGGCAGAATATACTTCTTCATTATGGAAACGGTTAGTTTTGGTGGTACAGTTTGGTATTGTCATCAGCAAACCCTTCTTCTTAATGGGGTCATATCCTCTGAAGACCCAGCATGGTTCGAGGATCCACCAATGTTGTGTTTCCTCCTGTTGATTAGGAATATTCAATATTATCCAAGCTCGCTAGATTAATGGTGGCGTCTACAATTTTTTTTAATTTAAATTTTTTGTGATTAAAACCAATATTTTCTTCCAATTTATTAACTGTCGTCTGTTGAGATTTTCATTGGCAAAACACACACATACAGTGCGTTTTTAATGTTGTGTGATCAATCTATTTTTCATTGGTTGAGCATTTTCACCATATTCCAGCAGTCTACGTAAGCTGCTGGGATATGCCTGGGCAACATTCACAGAAAAATGAACCAGTAAATACAGAAGTATCATTCCCCACTCTAAGAGAGGAGACAAGATTCTTACTGGAGACAGAAATATTTACTTCAGATTGTCATTCAATCACTGCCATTTGACTTCTTTTGTTTGAAAAGTTTCAAGAGATTCTTTAAATTTTGGTTGAAAATAATTGAAAACTATATAAATTATCTGGATTAAGAAAAAAAAAAAAGTGTCGTGCTAGCCACCAAAAAGTGAGGTTTTAGATTCTGGGATGGACAGATAGTGATGATGTTGGGTAGGGTTGTGTTTCTCTGTGTGCATAAATCTATTTATACTAGGGATATACCGATTATCAAATTGGCCGATTACTGATTAATCGGTCGATTAATATGTTTTTTAATGCCGATTTATCAGCAAATTTTGTTGTCATAAATGATACTAATATTAATTATATTGTAAACGAAGAGAAGCTAACTCCCTCTTTTGCTTGCCAGTGAAAATTTATCAAGAGACATGCATCATCTACACCATATTATCAATTAACATGCATGATGCACTGTTAACATGTAGACTTTTACAACTGCACTGGGCCCTGTCGGTGGGGCATTAAAATACGCCGACTGCCCCCCTGCAGAGGGTAAAAGTCCCTCGATGGGGGTCCTGGATATGACCTTAAACTATATCCAGTGGTGAGGCCCCAGCTTGTGGGCTTTGGGGAGTGTGGAGCCACCCTTTAATTACCATTGCTCCCAGGTTCACTCTGACCCAGAGTGGTAGCACCTGTTAGGGCCCCAACTATGGGTTAAATAGAAACCGACGTGAAAACAACAAATATATTCTATTAAAAAAATTTTTCTTCAAAATCTTTGGATTCGGCATTAAATAACCTGAAAAGGGTTGATATGCCGTAAAACAAAAACCAACCAACAACTGCACTGAATTTGAGGCTAATAAACGTAAGCATATGGAAAATTTCCCTCCTTTCTGTTCCTATCGAATTAACATTATTTTTGTACTTTAAATCATTGTCAAAGAAAATTATTACTTCATCTTTCAGTTTTCATGTTGAGGAATTGTACAGTAAATTGTGATGATGTGTGAACTGAAAATAAAGCATTCTTCATCAGTCATACTCTTGTTCCTCATTTTTGATCTCTTGCTACCATTACATATATATTATTATTCTGGTTAAGATAATGTATATTTTATTGAGATGAATTACTAATTAGATATCAAGCATAAGTAATTTGAATATGTAAAAAATTAACTAAATATTAACAACCTTCAACCATTATGGCAACCAGTTTCTGTTGGAAGTATTTTGATGTCAATCCCAAGAATAAGAATACAAATGTTTGCAGGTTATGTCAAACCATCACATCAAAGGGTGCCAAATCAGCAAACACTTTTTAAAATGACTAATATGTTAAACCATCTTAGAAAGGTTTGTTCAAAAGAAGCAAAAGTTGCCGATAAGAAATAGAAACACAATGAATGTTCAGCGACAGACAACTATGAGTCTCCAGCGAAACACCAATTGGCCAAAAAGAAAGTTAAAGATAATAATAATCATAGGTCACAACAGATCCATTATCTAAGAAGAGAAATGATTTCTGTTGATATTAAACTATATTCTGTAACATCTGAAATTGGATTTAATAGGCTTGTTGTAAAACTTTGTTCAAATTACAGCATTCCATCAAAAACGTAGTTCACTGCAAAATAATTTTCGATACATTTACAAAAGTAAAACAAAAATTCAACTGTTTCTTGCTGAAATTATCAGCATTTCATGAACTACAGACATTTGGACAACTACAACAGATAATGCTCCCTTTCTGAGTTTAACAGATCATTGGGTTTTAAATGACTTTGAACAATGCAGAGCTATGATTAGAGTTGTTCCATTCCCTGGTGCACACACACAGGTGCAAGTGAAAAATTGCACAATGTTCTGGATGAGTATAAAATCTTCAAAGTTTTCAAAGTGTTGTGGGATTCAGCAACAAATATAGTTGCTGGTGTCAGAGAATGTGATTTAGAATAACTATCATACATTGTAACTCAGACAGAAGACAACCATTAAATCGAACAGAAATACAGTCTCTCACTTTAATTGCTTTCTATTAGCAATTAGCAAATTAACTGAAATACAGGATCAGCTTAATTTGAAAAAAACAAACTCATTCAAGATGTGACCACATGGTGGAATTCAACATATTATATTCCGAAAATAAATTAAGAACAACAAAACACTCTTGTAATGTGTGCTGTTGATAAGATTCCTACCTAAACAATTTATCAATGGGGACTTGTTTGAAATAAAAATATCAAGTTCTGGAGTCCATTTGAAGAAATTACCAAAGAAGCAAGTCACAGAATATCAACCATATCAATGATACGTACAAATTTAGCTCTAAGGTTATTTCTGTTAAAAGCTGTCCAATCTAATTCTAGTATTACTGACTTTAGTGGAATCCTTCTTACAATGGTTAAATAATTCAGGTTATCAATCGAAACAAGATTTTCATCCTATCTAAATGATAAAAACTTGTGTACGCCTACTTTTCTAGATCCATGACTCAAATATTAATTTTAAAATATTGGCATAGAAAACAAATTTAGAATTGGATTCTATATCTACTTTCCACTCATGATCAACAGTATAAACTTCCCTGCTGCGGGTGAAGAAGCACGAACATGTCTAAATTACAACATGGCAACTGTGGAACCAACCGACAAAAAATAACCAGTAAAAATGTCACAAAAGATACTTTCATCACTTCTGATATAAAAAGATAATAGGAAGTAAAAGTACAATTATTTCTAATTTAATTTCGGCCTTCATTTTTGAGGTGTGAAAAGTGATTAGCAAAATTCACTTGCTTTGTATTATTTATTACATCATTAGGTGAAAGTACAGACTAGTTAGAAAAGCACTCTCTCCTCCACACATTAAGAAATTGGTTTCCAAAAAGTTCTCTGCATAAGTACTATTAGGTTTCTGAATTTTTGAGATGAGGATTGGTTAGTTGTATTATTATTCATCGGACTACTGTTCTCATCTTGAGTGTCATTTTCACAATGTTTTGGTCAATGTAACCTCCGACCTTCTTCAGGTGTATCTCGTCGAACTTGGGAATTTGGACAAATTTCAAGCGGAACCCTTTATTTACATCATGAGGGTAGCGTGCTCTTGTTCTGTCAGAGAATTACTTAGGACCTCTATCCAGTCATGGCTGAAGGAACAAGAGCATGCTACCCCCGTGACGTAAATAAAGAGTTCCGCTCAAAGTTTCGTCCAAATTCCCGAGTTCAACAAAATACACCTGAAGAAGGTCGGAGGTTACATTGACCGAAACGTTGTGAAAATCACACTCACGATGAGAACAGTAGTCCGATGAATAATAATACAAATAAGTACTATTGTTTTTTTAATTGTTTTAACATCTTTATTTTATTTTTGTATTGATTTTGTTCAAGTTAACGCTGTGATTGTTTACAAATGATTTATTTCCGGTTTGTTAGGACCGTTCCGCTTTACGTTGAATGCCAAGAAAAAGTCCGTTCAAACTTTTCAACAAACACCTTAATGACTCTTGCTTCCCTGACAGCTGGAAAACTGCTTCTGTGATACAAAAGTTGACAAGAATTCTGGCAAAAAAAAACTGCCCATTAAATCATTGCCCCATTAGTCTCCTCCCTCTTTTTGCCAAAATATTTTAGTCAATAATTAATAAAACTCTAGTCCATCACCTTACAATTGCTAAACTTCTGTACAACCAACAATATAGATTTAGGCAGGCCTGTTCTACTGCAGATATCCTAACTGTAATCTCTGAAGTCTATACCATACACTAGATAAGGTAGGGAAGGGAAGGGCAGTAGCCCTAGATAAGGCTTTTGACAGAGTATGCCACGATGGTCTTCTCAGGAAAATCAGATCATATGGTATTACTGGACGGATACTTAACTTAATTAAATCCTTTTTAAGTAAGAGAAGAATCCAGGTTGTCCTCAATGGGCATACATTAAAACAATAACATATAAATACGGGTGTATCTCAGGGGGGGGGTCGATATTTGGACCTTTATTATTCCTAATATTCATAAATGACTTCCTTATAAAATTGTCTCTGAGATAGGGATATTTGCTGATGACACCACACTCTATGGCAGGCACAAGGCGAAAACAAAAAAAACCTAGAGGAAGACCTCCAGTCTGTAGTGGAATGGGGTCAAAAATGGATGGTCACATTCAATGCTGCTAAGACTAAGCTTCTTTTCTTCAATAATTACAAGAAACCTTCTCTACCACCAATAGCTATGGCTAATGATACATTACCTGAAAGTACTTCGTTCAAACTCCTTGGCTTGACATTCACAGGGAACACGAGTTGGAACAGATACATCAAGGGCATTGCCGTGGCTGATGTGAGGAAGGTGGGCTCTCTCTACCGTGCTAGAAAGTTACTTATGCCTGAAAGTTTCCTGTGATTGAAAGCCACCATTCGCCCATGTATGGAGTATTGTTGTCACATTTGGGCTTGTGCATCTGCTACTAGTCTCTCACTCCTGGACAGGGTTCAAAAAAGAGTTGCCAACCTGATAGGTCCCGAACTTTCAGCTAGGCTTCAGCCACTGTCTCATCGACGAAATGTTGCATCGCTCTGCCTGTTTTACAAGTATTTTAATGATAGATGCTCCAACAAACTATAAGCCCTTGTAAATCAACGTAAATACCCCCGACAAACAGAAAAATCCTACCCCTATAAAGTAGACATCCCCAGATGCCAGAAAAAAATTACTCTAATATTTTTTTCCTCAGAACTGCTAGACTTTGGAATTCCCTTCCAGGTTCCTGCTTCCTCGACTGTACTGACATGCAGAAGTTCAAGTGTAATGTAAACAGACATCTTGCTGCTCAACTCCCTGTATAGAATCCCTGCAATTTATGCCCCAGATAATAGCCCCCTACATCAAAGTAGCATTGTGCCTCGTTTGGGGGTGAAAATGGAATATAAAAAAATTTTAATAGTTAAATTAACAGTCACTATGTTAATGTGTCACAGCTACCTGATGAGTCACTTGACAGTGATGAAATGATTTAAATTTAATAGGAAAGAGAAAAGTAATTAATCGGCTGAATGATTGGTAATCGGCCAATTTGCTGATTAATTACTTAATTACGGTTAGGCTGATTACCTGCCGATTAATCGGTACACTCCTAATTTATACTAAACTAGCGGTACCTGTGGAAATTTCACAACAGCATCTTTCATATGTAATATATTGTTGCTGGTCATTCTGTCGACGTTCAGTATGAATTATTATTGTAGCCTTCTTGTTATTTATCTAAGTAATCTGGTTAATGTAGCGTGAGAATATATCTGGTTATTACGGTTTATCTCCAATATCCTGTAACATATTTCCATTGGCGCGAAGGAAACCCCCATAATATCATTATACCATCTTTAGACAGAACAGATACTACCCTTGGATCCTAGCCTGAAGACCAAGAAGGCATATTTTAGTTTCACATACGGCCCAAAAGTGACATTAATTTTTTTTACATTGTGTCTTCAGTGATCGGGAGATCCTATTTATTAAAAAAGGAGGATAGATGGTGATAACATACTACAAACATTAAATTAGCGCATATCTACATACTAATTTAATGTTCGTAGTATGTTATCTTCTATCCACCTTTTTAATAAATAGCATCTCCCGATCGAATAATTTATAATCTAGAAACTGTGACACATGTATGTACATACGTTAAAGGTACTATGGTATTAATATATGGATAAATATATCCCTATCTATATCTAAAGTTGGGTATGTGCACATGTCTATTAGTGATGGGACGATTCCAAAATTTTTTCTGATTCCGATACAGTTATCGTTTCTGATTCCAATACAATTACCGATTCCAATTCTTTAAAATCACTAAAGTTAAAGCTATTTTTCTTTAGATTACTATAAAACCCGTGTGATATAAGGTATATCTTTTTGCAAACATAAAAATACATTTGTGTTGGTGATCGATAGGCTTTAAGTGTGTTTGTAGCTTAAAATCAATGTATAATGACCATTTTATTTCCAGGAATGGAAAATTAAGATTTAAATGAAGACAAACCAAATAATAAACAATTTCAAGAATCGTTTTTGGCATCATAAAATAGGCACAACTGTTTTTGATTCCGATACCTTAAAAAGTTCTGATTTAAATTTTTTTTTTTTATTCATGATTTCGAATCTAATTGATTGTCCCAACACTAATGTCTATGCATAGGATTTACTCCTAAACTAATGAACCGATTATGAACTTTGGAACACAATTGCTAGGCATAAAGGGGTCGAAATTTTACAGGGGGGGGGGGTAAAAACAGTTTTGGTAATTAGGTAGAATCGAACCCGAAGCCTTGAGGCGAAGTTGGAAAATAAAATGTGAAAAAAACATTACACGTTAACCGCTCGGCCAGCAAGAATGAGTTACTGAAAGAAGTTTGAATTTATTTAATTAAGAGAATTGACAGGTGCCCACACTAAATGACATCAAGTGGAAGTCGTAGAGTTAACATTTTGTGTGAACATTACGACAATGACAACAACGTAAGCAATAGCTATTCAGCAGTTACCATTTTCTGCAGGACAGTTTTTAATGAGGTTAATGTGGGCCAGGATTCGAATTGAGTTTCGCTTTTTTTATACCGAAAAATGAAAGCAATATGCGGCGATCCCAAAATATCGAACATTTAATGTTTTAAAGTCGGGTAAATTAAATAGACGGGCGACCTCCGTTCGTAACTTGTAGATATTATGATTTCGGCGTGAAAAAAAAAAAAAGTTTTAAAAATGAGCGACGGCCTTGAGAAGCCGTCGAAAAAAATTCTTTTGCGGATATACACAAAAAGCGAACATACATACATTTTCGCTTTTATATACATATATAAGAATTCTGCATTAATTAAAATACAAAATTTATGCATATTTTACGACCGGTCAATGCCGGGTGGCCTGCTAGTATAGATATAATTTCCATTTGGAAATTGAAATATTTCAGATTTACATTAAATTTGATTCATAGTCATTAGATACCAATTAAACAAGAAAACTTGAATGTCAATTTCTTTTTAAGACCTCTTATGCATAAGCCTTAAATTTGAGATTTTGGATTAAAATTGAAATAAAACTTTGAGATACGAAGTTTATTATCATTATATTTTGCTTTTAATCTTCGGAAGGGGAAATAAAAGTGGTACAAAACTGTTTTATTGGGGAATTAATTTCTTTTATAAAGTATATATAAAGTTTTGAATGTACATACAGGTGGAATGATAAAATTATCACCCTAGAAAAAACAACACGATTCCATTTCCATTTGATGAAAACCGGTTTTCTTTTTTTTTGTTGCAGACCATCTACTAGTTGGCCAGTTGTGTACAAATCTCAAGAGTGATAGGAGCCTTCGATTATGTCTGAAAGTGGCACAATGTTTAATGAGTGAGATCAGAGATGCACCACTGTACAACTCACGCTCTCTACCGATCCAAGTTATGACAACAGGACCATTGCCAGCACCTTCAAAATACAAATCCGGACCGTTCAACATTTGATAGCACAGCTCAACAAAGTTTCCAGCCACAATTATGGTATGTGGTGTTGTTTCAAGCGGGGGCCACATTATGCTACCTCACATCTTTATTTGAAGTCGGCTTGAAAGTCAACACCAAAGTGTACCTGGATGTGCTAAAGAGTGTCGTGATCCCCATGGTGCAATCACGTGGCCGCTGGCAGACTCTGAATGTGGCAGCAGGAATTGGCACCAGCCCACAAGTCCAAGGAGAACCAGGCTTAGCTTCAGAAGGAGTGGTACAACTTTGTATCCGTCTTTCACTGCCCCACCCCCACACCTCTGACCTAAACCCGCTGGACTACGTCGTTGGGTCATACGTCACCAACATGACCTCCCACAACATGAAAGCCAGCCTGATCGCCATCATCTGCCGAGTATTCGTTGAGCTCCCGGCATCGCTTGTGGAAAAGGCAAGTTTCCAGTTCTGGACTTGTATCGAGGCAGTGATTGAGGCTGAAGGTGGCTACATTGAATAGATGTCAGCTCTACTACATAATCAAGTTAACTGAATTGAGTTTTTCAATAAAAGTTTTAAAATAAAGCTGTAGTTTTTTTTTTTTTTTTTTGTGGACATACACAAACGCGCGCATCCATTTTGCCATTTATATATTGGATGCCCTTCCACTTCTTGTAATAAATAATTTTACTAAGAATTCTTCATAAGTTTTGGTTTCAGTTTCGATTATAGCTGAAGGAACTCAAGTTAATATATATATATATATATATATATTATATATTTTTTTTTTCTTCATAAGTTTTAGTTTCGATTCAAGCTGATGCACCCAAGTCATATGGATACATTTTTTTACTCTTGAAATCACAACTTTATAATATATAAGAATCGCTAGAAAATTGACTCTATAATAATATACGAAATCTGTATGAATTAAAATATGGTATTTGAGCATATTTTACGACTGAGCTACGCCAGGCGTCCCTGATAGAAGTAATTAAAAGTAGATACAACATATAAAGTTAAATCAGAAGGGAAATATATATGTAGGCAATATTTAATGAAATAATTTGATCATTAAAGAAAAACCAAAAATAAGAAAGTAAAAAAATAGGGAAGATAGAAGGGAAAGCGGAGAAAGAAGAAGGGGGGGGGGGAGATAGAAATAGGGGATACAGAAATGCATATATGAATAGATAAAAAAAAAAAATAAAATGATCCCAATTTTTTCATAGTTCCAATTATTCCTCAGCTTCCATTTAATATATTTGTTTGCTCCTCTTAATAGTGTTGAGTTTTTCTTATGTTGGTAAGTTTTGCTTTGTTAAAGATTTACTCTTTGATAACAATTATTTTAGTACATATATATATATAGACTTGTATGTAATATACTGAGTTCGTGTAATTCAGTAAATTTTCATATACCAATGAGTTTTAAGCCAAAGAGAATTGATATTTCTTACCCGGTTAAGGAACCTGGGACAGAAACTAATAGAAATGGGTGTAAATGACAGCGGGGGGGGGGGGTACAAAAATAAGCATTAGAAATAAAAACAAAAAGAAACATACCACTGCATTAGGTGATTGGATTAGGGAACTTAACAGAAATAATGAAAATTTTGAATTAAAATGGTCAGTAGTGGACAGGGGGAGGAAGTACAGCCCTGGGAAATCAAAAAGGTACAATCTATGTTTATTGGAAGCCTTCAACATTGTGAATTCCAAAGAGGAAATTTTGAATAGAAGACTAGATACCATACAGGGATGTCTTCACAGAAATAGATTTCTGCTATCACGCCTTAAATGTAACTGAGGCATAACTTTTTTTACATCAATAAGGATCATCGGATGCTAGGATTAAATTTTAATGTAGAGTTAAATAGCTAGAATTGTTACAATCTAAATGAAGGATCCAAATCTAACATGCGAATATAGTTTCCTTTCTTCTTAACCGGGTAAGAAATATAAATAAAGTATATAGCTCATCTAAGAATGGGATTTTTTTTCTCCATAACGGTGAGCATTCTTGTATTCAGTCGTAGCAGCATTGACGGTGAAATAAGTAACACCCTCCTCAAATCAATAAAATAACTTAGCAATTAAACTAGTTATTATTAAAAATTAAATTAGCAATTTGGGGTCTGTAAATTTATTTAAATATTAATTTAATGGATTTTCTCATCTGACACTCTAAGTTTGTAGAATCCATGCTGACTTATTTATTCTCCTACTTCACTATATTATATTGTGGGGGTGGGAGCCAAATCTTCTTCTTTTTCTCTCATTCGGCCCTTTAGCCAATCAGGATGCCGGAACCGCTGTCACTCAAATCTTCACCAGGCTGCCTATGCCCAAAAAAGGGGCTGTTTCTTCTTCTTCTGTTGGCAATCGGGTAGAATATCTCAGTCGGTGTGTGCGTAATAGAATTTGACGGGCCATTAAAACCAGAATGGTCTCGTTCAATTAACTTTGAGGGATCATAAAAATGAACCAAATCCAATTCCACAAAGGTCACGCGTCTTTTCACTAGAGGCCACTTACCCACCAGGGAGCAGTCAACAATAGTCGCTTTGCAAATTGGAATTTCATTGGTATCCTTACTTTCACTCACGTATCGGGCTGTCATGGTCAATTAGCGTTTACAGCTTTCTTGGCCAAATGTTTTTTTACCCATAAATGCAGGAGTAGACAGCTTCCCATCGGAGTGAAACACACTTGGAACCATGGGTGGTTTTGCTGTCAGAATAATAATTAAAGGATGTATAATATTTTATTTATTTAGACACCCAAGAATACAACGCATGAATTATATAACATGAGCAGCATAAGTGATTAATAACAGATGCGGGTTAAACCCATGGGTAATAAACCAATTCTTTTAGATCAAAAACATAATTTATATACTTAATTTGTTAAATAATCCATCGTAGCACGTTCTGGACTTATCTGATTAAATTAATTATTAAATCATAGACACCAAATCAATGAACCGAAAACATCAAACAGCCTGAATTACCTCCCTTTAACCATCATAGGATACAAAAATCGACCCAGTTTCAAACAGAATTTTAACATAATTGGATTATCTCCCTTCATAATTATCCTAAGTAACGATATAAAAACATTTTTCAAGCAGAATAACAATAAATGTTAAAACATTAAATAATAATAGATTAGAACACTTCACCCAAAATGTTGTACAAGGATTTTTATATATATTTAATACACCCCTTTTATTTATTCTCATATTCAATTAAACTTTAAACCTAAAATGGTCTTAAATCCAAGTACCAATATAACGATAATCTATAAACACTACTTGCCACTAATACGAAACTAAAACTAACTGTAATGTTTTTGCAAGGTTGTTACGGCCATACTATAAATATAGAAACAAAAAATTTTTAAATTCTTTTAATAAAAAAATCAATTATTGGGAAATAAAGGAATAGCAGGATCTAATTTAGGAACCCAACAAATGGGATATATAAAAAAAAAAAAATTAAATGGCGTAGGGTTATCTGTAGAAACTTCCTATGACTGTTCTTAAATAAAGATACGAAAATTAGGCGATATATTAATATTTAAATGGGCTTTTCCGTAACTACAGTAAATGGAAATGTTTCTCGCATGCTTTTCCCGTTAGGGATTTTTTCCCCTTTTTTCTTTCTCTTCAAAAAATGCTCCATTGCCAAAAGTCTGTTTATTCATAAAATTCGAAGAAATGCTGGTTTTTTGAAAATTTTCAAACGTTATAATGCTTGAAATTGTCGAACTGGATATTGAAACAATTGTAACGTAAAATGAAATACACTTTTTGTTGCCATCAACACCTTGTTTTGAAGTCTTGATTTTGTATACACAGTGTATATATATATATATATATATATATATATATATATATATATATATATATACTAGCCTGGGTGTCTGGCATTTCCCGGGTGTTTGGAGATGTGTGTTGAGCAAAAGAAAAAAAAAGTGGTAGTACGCAGGCAAGCTCAAACTCGTACTGCGAAGGAGGAAAAGAATGTGCAAAAAAAAAAAATGTGATGTCTTTGCTGTCGCACCCATCGCCAAACTGGAAGTGACGAATATTTAAATTAAGACTAGTCAATCGAAAAGAGGGGATGACTCTTGAAAATATTGGTCAAAATGCGACTCTTTCCTGTAGAAAAGTGCCCAGTTGAGGGTGAAGGAGTTAATGTTTTTAGCCAATTTTCCGATATTTGTCATCCAAAGGGTTGAGCTTGAAAACGATACCAATCTTGTGAAAATCCGTCACCTCTGTCGAAAGTTTTAGGCAGACATACATACATACATTCAAAAATAATATATTATACTTGTGTGGATGCCCAGCATTGCCCAGGTGTTTGTTGGTGTAAAAGAAAAAGAGTTTTGGGAGGCAGGTAGGCTCGAATCCGAAGCCTCTAGGCGAAGGTGGGGAAAAAAAAAAAAAGTGAAAAAGACCTGACATCTTACCGCTCAACCACAACGGGACAGGAAGTGAAAAGTGTTCTAATTTAATGATGAAAAATGTGACCCGACAGGGCACAGGACAACAATAGAGAACCTTTCTAGTGGGTCGAGAGGCAGCCGGTCTCTTGGGTGGTCCTTTTAACATGAATTCAGATTTCGCATTGTTGAATCTAACAGGAGGATGATGATGATGATGATGGAAGAAAAGGGAAGCTGTGTTCTTAATAGATAATCGAATGATTCGCCCCCCCCCCCACAAGATGGATAGTTGGAGGGTTTAAGTAGACACCATAAATATATATTTCCCAAGCAGTGAAAATTTATGTTTTAATTGAGAAACCTCCAGAGAATCAAGGATGGGTGATCAATGAAAGATGAAAGAAAAAATGTTTATTGCTAGACAGACTTCTCATAAATTGGACTTTAAGGAATATGACAGCTGATAGTGAAGCCATAAAAGTTGCCATCCACGGGGCATGGATATTTATTGCTTTTACTGAAATAATTCAGTTTTGTTGGCCAGTTTTTTGTTTTTGGCCACTGACAAATTCAAATAAGGAGAGGAGGAAGGGCTCATTAAAACCGAAAACCCTTTTTTCTCTTCGATAATTTTAAAGGTTGTTTTTTTTTTTTTTATTCTTCTGCGTCAGGGCGTTCAGACTTTGGTGGCAAATACTTGAACCTTCCCCACCTTTGGGAAGCGGTACATGACTGGACCCAGCAAAAGGGTCGGCTCCCATTGGCTGGTGACCATTTGGGAACTGTATCGAGAAGGTGGAGTTACAACCAACTGATTCCAATATAACGGTGACATCTGAAGCAGAGCACACACACACACACTGCCACGCGTCTTTGGCGACCCCCCTCTCTCATTGCAACCTGGTTGAGACGCGATTCTGTTTTCTTTTCTAAGTTGATCTTTTTCTCAAGTGTAAACTGACGATAACTAACGAAGAACTTTGTTAGCGAACAAATGCCAGCCCCTAAAATTTGTACAAGAGACTAACGCCTTGTGTGTAACATTTAATGCAATAATTATTTTACGTTATGAAAAAAGTTAATCCTTGACTTTTGTTTTGTTTGGGAAACGTCGTTGCTTGGAAGTGCAGTCTATTTTTCAGATCAGACCTGTTGACAGTTTGGAAGCTAGACCAAGATTGGAGACAAGTAAGCAAACCACGGTGATGGGGACAAATCCTACCACTGGACGGAGACAAAAGGTGATGTCACAGGGATTGGAGCCAGTTGCACCTTTCTTTCAAGCCTGTGCATCTGTTCCGGCCCTGTAGGGGTTACAAAAAATTAAGTGACAGGTGCGTAAATTTAATGAGGTCAAACATCATGCCGTAGTGGAATGAAATCACTTTTCCCAAGATGTTGGGGAAAAACCAGCTCCCCTTGAAAAGGGGAGTGTCCAAATGAATAGCAATTGTCCGATATACTTGGTTTTAGCCACATTGATCAAAGCTCATCGCTTTCTGGACGTCCCCGGCACAAGTGCCAGGGCTCTGCCTTTTCTACAGGTCAGTTTAGCTTATATACAGAAAAGCCAAACAAACACGCAGAGATTTTTAAAAATTGCGAAAATAGCATGTAAAAGTTGCTCAAATTAAAGATACACACAACCTCGTTTCATGAATCGGACATATTACAATTTTGGGAGTATATAAAAAGTTCTAAGAAAGAGTGACCCCCCCCCCCCAAGTCTTTGCCAGACATACAAAAAATGTGCACACACTAACACACATTTTGCCTTATATATATATATATATATATATATATATATATATATATATATATATAGATTATATGTGTTTGAGTTTATGTCTGGGTTAGATGACAGGAATGAAACAAACATAAAATTAAGCTAGAAAAAAGCTTACTCTAATCAAACTTACTTCGGCCTATGGTTTAACACACTTTAAAATATTTTTTTAATTATCTTTTAAGCCCGAAATTTGCAATACTGATCCCACATCTGGGCAGGAGCTGCTAGAAGTAGCTTATCCTGCCTTGACAAAGTTCAAAATAGACTTCGTAGCTTAGTGGGAGAATGCCCTTTTTTCTTCCCTGGAACCTATTTCTCATAGAAGATGCGTTGCGAGCCTTTCTCTGCTTTATCGTGATTTTCATGGCAAATGCTCGTCTGAGCTTCACTCTATGGTCCCCCCCCCTCACCAAACTTTCACGAAAAACACTCGTCTAGCTAAAACCACTATCAATACTGTTCTCACACTCTTTATCTGTGCCTAAACCTAAATGCAAATTCCATGAACAAAGTTTCTTTCTTAGAACTGCACGCCTGTGGAACTCTCTTCCGATTGTCTGCTTTCCAGCTAACTACAATCTGGTTGTCTTCAAGTCCAAGGTAAAACAAGTTCTTGATGAACTGTCTTCTTAAGTAATCCTATTTACAAAATTCCCACTACTTATGTTGACTACGCTATAATCAGATTGACTAATGTATACCCATTATCCCTTATCCTCGAGTGGCCTCTGGGCCTTGACAAGTGGTGAGTCCTGTGTAAAAAAAAAAAAGTCCCAGCAAAATTTTTGTCACTCTTAAAAGGCATTATGATTGCTAAGTAAAAGTAACAATAACAAATGCATAGAAAATAAATCTTACAATCAGGAAACACACCTAAAAATTTATATAATAGAAAAGTATATTTTCTTGCATTTGGTCATAGTTATTTTTCGTCGATTCATGTTTTTCGCTCTTTTTTTGCTTTTTATTATGCTGCAGAAAATCTTATATTGTTACATAATCCTTATCCTCGAGTGGCCTCCGGGTCTTGATAAGTGGTGGTTCCTGTGTAAAAAAAAAAAAAAAAAAAAAAAAAATTTCTTCCTGGTGGAAGACATAGTAGATGTGAGTGTGAGGGTAAAGATACCTTCGTCTTCCTCTATTAATGACTAATAAAAATAAAATTTCTATCCGGATTAAATATTAAAATCAACGAAATCAATTGAAATATTTTTTTCTTTTTAAGAACACAGACCAATAATTGGAATGAGCTTGACGAAACAGATTTTAAATCTAGTATAAAATAAAATGAATCCATTGAAAGGATGTGGAGGTTAGGATAAAACACATAATTTTTAATAATTTAAAAGTCCCCCTCATTTTTTTTTTTTTTCCAGACATTCTTGGAAATAAAAACAAACATTTTTTTTTTTATTTTTCGTTTCACCACCTTATATCTTTCATTTTTTTTTCTTTTTTTCTTCCTTTATTTCTTTCTTTCAGAGAGAAGAAAAAAAAAATCTTAAAAAGAAAAGAAAAAAAAATCACAAGAAAGACATATTTTTTTATAAACACTATAAAAACATTTTCCAGAACTCGATGCGGTTCCATTAACATTTTGACATACGTACAAGTATATACACATATTCTATCTATCTATACATACATACATTCTTTTATATATATATATATATATATATATATATATATATATATATATATATATATATATATATATATATTATACTTACTTTAGCTCAGATGGAGTTTTCCATGAAAATTTCAATTACCTTCTTTTTTTATTTAATTTATTGAACTTAACTTGAAATTTTCCGGATTGTCATCGGATCATTCATATACATTTACAAGCATCCAAGTTAAAATTAATGTTTGCCTCCCTTGAAAGGGATTCCATACTCCCCACCCAGCACACAGATATATTTAAACAAGCTCAAATATGTTGATAAAATGTACTTAAAATCAATATGTTTCAAAAGTGCTCAATACAAGTAGAGCTTTTGTATTATTTGGATTCTTCGGACGACTGTTCTCATCTTGAATGTTATTTTGCTGAACTTGGGGGGGGGGGAATCTTTCTATCGAACCCAACAAAGAGATTGGCGAGTGCGACAAGATCCACCTGAAGAAGGTCGGAGGTAACTCTTGTGAGAATAACACTCAAGATGAGAACAGTTGTCGGAAGAATCTTAATAACATGAATAATCAATCTTCAATCGGAAACAGAAGTAGAGTTTCATAAATATTTTAATATATTAAATAGTTAGAATGGTCTACACAAATGTGACTATGTTTCAGTAGCGTTGTACTTCATCAGATTTAACAGCGTAGAGAAGACTGTACCGGTTGACCGAATTTCATGTGAGATGCTGCTGATTTTATAATTAACTGTTGGGGAGCTTAATTATTTCAGATTTCTAGTTCCGTTTATTTTGTGCCTATTTCATTATTACTTTTTCGGACATGATGAAGCACAGGGTAGCTGAAACGTAATTGTATTTGCGTTCTAATTGTTTATAATATATATATATTCTTTTTTTCTGTGGAGATATGTTTTCAATTATATTTCACATTTTTTTTATGCACTAATCCTTAATTTATGAAGCTCAATGTAATTACAGAGCACATAACAAACAAATGGCAAAAGTCTATATTCCAAATTTCATGATGTTGACCATCTTACAATTACGTTAATCGATATAAAAATTAAACGAATGATTTTGCGCTACGAAACAGTTACTGTCAAGAATTCTAAGTGTCAACATAAAGGAATAAATTGTAAGATGGTCAACATTATGAAATTTGGAATATAAACTTTTGTCGTTTGTTATATATATATATATATATATATATGTTGTTTATTTGTTTGCGACACTTTTTGAATGAATTCAATTATTTATATGAAAGTGCATTTTTACCTAAATGCAAGTTGGGAATAATTTTCCCTTTGACCAATTTGGTATCCCCAAATGGGGAGCGGCATATGTATTGTTTTTAAAATATAATTATCCACTATATATAAATATATAGTATACACGGTGTAGTTTTTTTCATAGAGATTGGATAAACAAACCCATGAATCATACTATGATTATATAATAGTGCTCAATAAGAAGTACAGCCATACATTTATTTAGTATAAATCTTTATTTATTAAACAGGGCGTTCCTCAAATCGTGAACATATTTGGACATTAAATATCTCAAAATGTATTAAGGATATAAAAAGCATGCCGATATATATATAATCATTGATATTAAAGTTGAACTTAATAAATTTAGCTTTAAAATCATATCAGTTTCATTTAACGTATATCGTTCAGCAGATATGAAGTCTTAAAATTTGTCCAAGACTTCAGGAACACCCTGTATTATTCTTATATATATCTCTTTTTACATGTGTGTGTAGATGTTTCAACTAGATTGAAAAACGTCTAACTGAATCTTATCAACCAATGGCTGTAATCGAAACATGTATGCACATATGTAGCCAGAAATGTGTGCATCAATTAAAAATTATACTAAATAATGTGTGTGTGTGTGTGTGTGTGTGTGTGTGTGTATGTATATATATATATATATATATATACATATATATATATATTTTTTTTTTTGAAGATGATGGTCAAGGATCGTTGTAAGTATACTTGTAAACGTCTATTATATATTTAAACGAGCAAGATTTTCATTGGCCAGAATGGTAAGAATGTGCCGACATGTTTCACTCTCGTAGCGCTAATGGATAATGCTGAAGTCCTAAGAGTTTGATACTTCCATCAGCTAGTCCTTACATAGGATACATCCAACGAATGCGTTGCCCATTCGAACAGATAAAGGACTGATAGACTGAAACTTTCAACGCTCGATATCTGCAAGCAAATATAATGGAGTGCTTGCTGCTGAATATATATATATATATGTATATGTATGTATGTATAAAAATAAAATTTCATATTATGCTATACAATAATTCTATCAGCCATCGATGCATTTGGTTTCAAGGATAGTGGGAAATTTCAAACAGGGGTCTGAAAATATGTATATGCGGTTTTTCAGCCACTCTATGAAACAGAAGGTATTGATGGTTGATCAGATTACTATAATGTATGATATGAAAAGATTATATTATGCTTTTAGAGATGTAATTGAGCACTCTGGTCTTTACACACACACACACACACACACACTATATATAATTCTTTGTTCCATTTAGTAGAAACAGATTCAACAGAGTGTTCGATTATTTACTAATAAATTAAAGTATCATATGTATTTAAAATATTACAGATGTTCAGAGCAATATGGTATCTTAGCTTTCAAGCCAGGAGAGCAAACTTAGGTGAAAAAAATACTGTTTCCTTGAGTTTTAATCTATTATATATAAAAAAAGGGCAGTTGTCTGTACATATGCCTGTGTATGTGTGTGTTCAGCTAAAAGTCAAAAATGATAAAAGAAACAACCACAAAGTTGCCTTAGATGAATAATATGTAATGAAAATCCTTCATTCTTTTGCAGTCAAATGGGCCAGATTTGGTTGGGGAAAGGGAGAGGGGGGGATATGCTCAGCTATTTTTATGTACTAATTTGGAATAAAACAAAATGCTGACTCATTCTTCAAGTAATCAATTATATCAAAGAAAATTGTATGTGTATGCATGTTCAGAGAGAGGAATGGGTTGTGTGGAGGGAGGAGCCAGAGAGATGTAGAGACAGATGAAACATTTAGCTACACTTTTGCCCTGGGCAACATTGATTAGCCCTGCTAGTTATAAATATGGCTGAAGAAACTCAATGAGAGGTTTATAAGTAAAACACAAGAAAAAACACATAATACATTTTTGTCTTGATTCATCTTCCCAACTGGAAAATCTGAGGTATCATGTTGATCTGAACTTTTGTAATATTTATTCATACATATTATATATATATATATATATATATATATATAAAAACACTGTATATTTCGGCATATAAGACGACCTCAAAGTTAAAAAATCAACTTTAAAAACGAATATTTCATAAGATACCAGGTGTTATAATCTCTAACCTTGTCTAAACAAACATGGTTTCGTGATTTAGCAATCGTCTTATACAACTGATATGTGATAAATTTATTAAAATTTGCTTCAATGTTGTACCTCGTCTTATCTGATGGTCGCTTTATATGCCGAAATATATGATATATATATATATACATATAGTAATAAATAAAATTAATAAAGATACAAATAATCTTTAAGCAAACAAACCTATGAAGATAGTAAAAGCTCTACACGATTAAGTTGAGCAATTAATATCAGGAGTTAGAAATGGCATGGTTTAAAGAGGTTCTTTCTTCCCTGCCTTCCTTATTGATCTGATGAGTTAATAAAAGGTTTTTTTATTCAACTTCAAACTCACACACACACACACACTATATATATATATATATATATATATCTCCAAGTGTTTAATAAAATAAAAAAAATTTTTTTAAGTTTCTTATTTTCTCTACTCTTTCATCTGAGCATCAGGAGGGAAAAGAGTATTCGTGCAGTTGGGTCCCAAGTTTTTTTGCACTCTTAATCCTAGAGATCATCATCAGGGTGTATTTTATTGTCGTTTATTTTGTTAATAAGAATAAAGTACACGCTGACAATGATCTCTAGAAAAGACTGAAAGAAAACAACCTTGCAGCTGCACTATGCCAACAACCTCTCGTAATATTCGGGATAATAATTTTAAAAAAATTATGTAATGATGGAAAATCTGCAGTTTTTAATAAAACTTGACTATATATATATATATATATATATATATATATATTTATTAAATATCACTATACATTAATTTGATCGACTATTTTTACCTGTGGTTTTACGGAGGCACTAGAAATTCTGCCTGTTGAGCTAAAAAATACCAAATATATTCATTTATTCTTCACCGACTGCAGAATTGACACTCTTGGAATTTTTTACCACAATGGACAGAATTTCCAATATTTCTGTGAAACTGCAGGTATCAAAGGCCGATTAAATTGACATATATCTACTATTTAAATTAAGTATTTTGCTCTTACATATCTAATTGAGCACTCAGATCCTTTCTTCTGTCCAATGACATGTTTTACAAAGACACACATTATATATATATATATATATATATATATATATATATATATATATATATATATATATAAAATCAAAATTATGGAAATACTATTTCAACATGATGGAAGATAAAAAATGAAAAACCAAAATTATTTATGCGTCAGGAATATTTCATCTTTATTTCAAGAATCATCTTGTATTAGGTTGGTGCAAAAATAATGTTTTTTGACGTTCAACTACATATTGAAAAAAGACATTATTTTTGCATCAACCTAATACAAGTTTTAGAATAAAGACAAAACATTAATGAATATATAAATAATTTCGGCTTTTGCCTTTTCGTTTTCCAAATGTATATATATATATATATGAAAGAAATCCTTTCAGCCTCTCCACCTGGGCCTATCTACAAACTGTGTCACTTCCAGTGTCTCACCCTCTCCGCGCGGGAGAGTGAGCAGATCCTGATCACTCAAAAAAAAAAAAGTAACAAGTCACTATCCCAAAAGATCCCCCCCTTGAAAAAATCAGCTAAAACAAATCAAACCAACAAACACAAAAGGTTATCGACGACGCTAATGGGGGGTAGAAGGAGGCTCTGTGCTAAAGTAGGGTGTCGCATCCTTGACGAGAATGGTGTGGCACACATCACAGACTTTCGAGGACCGCATGTTTGGACCGCTTGACACATTCTTTGCATTACAATCAGCGCAGAAGATTTTCCCGCAATGTCGACAGTGATGCTGCGGAAGAAAGAGAAAAAGAGAGAAACATTAAGATTTTCATGTTGTGCATACATCAAAGAGATCAGTATATTTGGGCAGCATCTTTTTGTCTTACACATGTTTCCTTCAACAGCAGGGGTAAGTCCCGTTTTTATTTTTCTGCAATCCATTTTTCCTTTTGGCGTTCGAATGTTCTGTTGGAGTGTAGAAAGAAATTTGCCATAGCTGCGAATGTTTTGATGATGAATTAAAAATTGCATTTAGTGAATTTATTGAAATTTAAATTGTTTAAAATCATTAAAAGCACTTAAGCATGCCTTCCCCTCATACAGGGTGATCCTCCCCCCCCAAAAAACAGAACATTCAATTGTTTTTCTGAGCATTTTACAGTCAACAGAGAAAAAAAGGCCAAAGATCCTAGTATTTTGATGTGATGTTTTGAATATAATAAACTAGTTATGACCAAAGTTTCATTTCATTCGGAAAAAACACTAAGAAACAGGGTCTAATTAGAGTTGGGGCCTGTTTTTTTGGGTCATCCTGTATGTCTTATTGATGTTTGGTGGTTTGTTCATGTGAATGAGTAGAACTTCAATGATTGGGAGACGCAAATCGCAATAAATAAATTAATAAATAATACTCATCTCAATGAATTCCAATTAAAAAATATATAAAATTGTCAATCGACATGTAAAAAATTCAAAAACATGATGAAAAATGCCCAGATTACACAATCGAATATCCTATTACCCACCGGCCTTTTTTTTTTAAATATAAGGATTTAAAAATTTTCCAATAGTACAACCACTGAGGCTGTTTAGAAGTTTTGTTACTTGGGGGATATCGTTGGAGGACAGGGTGAAGCAGGTGCTAGTGTGATTGCAAAAATTAGATGGAGTAAGTTATGAGAATGCGTGTCATTACTAACCAGCAGAGTGTTAACACTTTTGACAAAAAGAAGAGTCTATCAGACATATATGCAGAAAGATCATATATGGAAATGAAATGAGGGGTTGAGGACATGCGTTGCATGAAGAAATGATATGAAAATGATACAATGAATGTGTAATGCAAGTTTTATAGGCATAGTTCTGATGACCTCTAGAGAAGATTAAATGTGTGCAGAACAGGAGACTTTGATGGTATAGCCACACTGGAAGAATAAATAGTTCTTCAGTTAGTAGATCTAGAATTAGGGTACAAGGTCAGTTCATAGCGGAAGGTCAAGAGAAACATAGGAGGAAGTGATAAGAATTGATTTGAAAGAAGGATAAATAAAGACCTGGCCAGAGATAGGTTAGTTTCTAAGTCAATTTCTAAAAGCCGGTCAACACATGACAGCATGTGAAAGAGATGTTAGACTGACGATTATGATAATGAGGATTTAAAAATGCTTACTTTTTAACTAAAAGAAATTTTATTGTTTTTTTTTTTTTTTTTTTTTTTTTTTTGCATCAAATTATAAATTTATGTAAGTACCATTTGTATAGATTCATTAAAACTATTCCGGCACCCCATCTAGAAAAGTCGAGAATAATTTAGACTCACTTTCCGTCTGGTCACAGTAAAAGCTTGTCTGCAGTTGTTACATTCATCGACATCCTCTTCGTGTTGCCATCGCACTTCCGTTTCAGCTTGTCGGATCTTTTCTAACTGGATCTGAAACAAGAGCAAGACAAAATATTCACCTCGAAACAAAAAATTAGAAAAAATGCAAAAACAAATACAAAAGTAATTATAAAATAATTATAAAACACAAAAATAAATACAAAAATAATTACAAAAAAAACACAAAAATAAATACAAAAATATTTACAAAAAAACACAAAAATAATTACAAAATAATTACAAAATAAACACAAAAATATTTACAAAATAAACACAAAAATATTTACAAAATGAACACAAAAATATTTACAAAATGAACACAAAAATATTTACAAAATGAACACAAAAATATTTACAAAATAAACACAAAAATAATTACAAAATAAACACAAAAATATTTACAAAATAAACACAAAAATATTTACAAAAGAATTACCAAAAAAATCTTGTCAGCCTAGAAGGAACAACGATTCTGAATCTATGGAATACTAAAACTCTGAGGATCTTGACTATTTCTAGTGAGAGAAGTGGAATAATGTAAATAATTTATAGAAGGGGGAGAGAAAGAGGGAAGACAAAAAGAAAAAGAAGAGGGGTAGATAGGAAGAGAAGGATGAAAGTGGAAGAAGAGGGAAGGAAGATAGGGAGGAAAGGAGAGAATGGAATGATGTAAATATTTGGAGGAGAGAGAGAGAGAAAGAAAAGGGGAGATAGGGGGATGGGAGAGAGTGGTAAAAGAAAGGGGAGAATGAAAGAGAGAAGGGAATGATGTAAATCATTTAAAAAGGAGATGGGAAGAAATAGGAAAGAGAGAGGAGAGAGAGAGAGAGAGAGAGAGAGAGAAGGGAATGGAAGACGGAGGAGAAAAGGAGGAAGAGGAGAAAAAGAGGAAGATGAAAGAGTGAGAAAGGAGAAAAGAAAAAGAAAACGCAGAAGGGAAAGGAAGAAGTGAAGAGGGATGAGAAAGGGAGACAGGAGAAGGAGAGAGAGTCTATTATGACATCTCAATGTATTTTGAAATCCTTTGACTTTATACAAATTGACCATGTTAAAAATGGGTGCTTCATCTACGAAAAGATTGATACTGTCCAACATATTACTTTTCTTTACTTTTTTTATCATATCGATATGTACCAAAATTAGCCAGACGGACCATATGTTGTCTATTTAAAAAAAGAAACTATCAGGTTTATTTGGACATTTCCCACCTTCCCCAAAAAAACAAAAGCATGTTTAAAACTTTCAAAAAGATACTGTGTGCTTTTCTTTATTTAAAAAAAAAAAAATGGGGAGGAGAGTTCAAGACAGCGACAAAGGTTTTATACATACACGCATTGGTAAGATGCAATATAATGCAAATATGTGATTATTAGAGCTAGGACAACGGCATATTTTTTTTTTGTTTTCATGTTCGAGTGTGTATCCGTTGATATCTTTTATGCTTTTATATAGAGTGATGTGGTTCTCGGTTGATTAGCTGTGTCTAACTGTGTTGGATATATACTCGAGAGTCAAAACAATAAGAATATTCTGTTGTCATAGCCCTAGTGATTATACATTTAAAATGCCATGGTTTTTCACTGTTGCTAAAAATATATATATATATATATATATATATATATATATATATATATACAATAATACATATTTTACTTATTTTGTGTTTTGTTTATTTCAAAACAAACACTTGTGGATATTTTCTAGATTTTTTTCTCTATTTCTCAAATTCTCTGATTTATTGGATTATGGATAATCAAATGTGTTCGTATACAAAAAAAATCTTAGGTTACAGTCAGGCAACCTACTTCCTAACTTCTGGTGTAGCTGCTACCGGAAGCAAGTGACAAGGCAAATCAGTTCCTTCACTTTTATTGTTCTTCAATATCTCTATTTTGAAGCGATTTATTGAAGTGAAATATAAGAAAAGGACATTATCGAAAAGTATACAATAAAAATTAACAAAATTATAAAAAGACAAAAATAAGACAATTAGTCTTTATTTGAACTTTTAATAACAAAATTAAAAAAAGTTGTTTTTTTTTATTTTTATAAAAAAATATATATTTATGAAATTATAAAAATAAGTTTTTTTTTTTTTTTAATTTTAAAAATGTTTTTTAAATTTATATAATAAATGTTTATGAAAGTATAAAAATAAAATTATTGAAATCAAAATAACAAAATTTCAAACATCATAAAAAAAAAAACGTATCCAATACCTACATAATAGTCTCCTAAATAGTTTTAAAAGATTTTAAAAAGCGTTTTCAATAATTCTTTAAAAAAAAAAAAAAAAAAAAAAAAAAAAAAAAGAGCGCAAAAAGTGTTTTTGATAATTCTTATAAAAAAAAATAATAATTTAAATAATTTTTTATTAAAATAAAACCGAAAAAACTTTTCGATGATTATTAAATTAAAAAAAAAAAAAAAAGAAAGATCAGAAAATTGTAATAATAATAAAAAAAAAGTACATGTACAGGGGAGATATAAGTATTAACGAAAAAGGTGAAGAAACTGATTTACCTTGTCATTGCTTCCGGGTAGCGCTATGTCGGAAGTTAGGAAGTACCTTAGCTGACAATGACCAAATCATATTTATAAAGCCCCTCCACCTATTTTCTTTGAACATTTATTTATACAATAATCATCATCATCATCATCATCATGATGCAGTCCATCAGTCTTGACAATGACTAATCGGGGTCTCAGTGCTTTATCCTTTGGTGTTTGCATAGTCCTCTTTCTGTGTGAAACGTCTGGTCACAGGCACCGCATATGTGGATGCCGGAGTTGTGTCATCGATAGTGTCTCGGCTCTAAGGCTTCTCTATTTATTCCTTCCCTTTGTGGAAACTGCTCCGTCAGTTACTCCTTTCTTTGGCTTATTCCTCCTAACTCTCAATATTGATGTTCATCGTCTTCAGGTTCCGCTTTGTTACATCTTTGTAGCAAAGCTTCTGACCTCCTACCTTGCGGGTTATTTTCCAGTTCCCCGTAGAAGATCATCTTTGGGATTCGGTCGTCTTCCATTCTGGCTATGTGCCTGGTCCATCGTGGTTGCATAGAAGCAAGGGTAGCTTCAACGCGGACTAGGTTTGCTCTCCTGAGAACTTCCACATTTGATACGTGATCCTTCTCAGGTGTCTCTGCTAGACGACTTCCAGTCTCCATATGTATACAGTGTAAAATTCATTGTTAATTAATAAGCACTGTTGATATTGGAATGCAAATCTAAAAATTTTTTTTTTTTTCCTTTTACGTACAATGCTGTGGGTGGTAATGTTTGAAGTGTTTTCAGGTGTTGTTGAAGCAAGAGAACTTTTTTTTTAATTAATAACATTTATTTATTAAACACCAAATTTTCGATTCATAAAAAACGTTAGTCTGGATAATTCAAGATTTTTTTTTTTATTACTCTGACGAAGGTTCTTTTATGAATTGAAAATTTGTTTTTGAATAAATGCATGTATTTATTTATTAAAAAAAAAAAAAAAAAAAAAAAAATTGCACTTTTTTTTGGTCTCCTTAAATTTTTCATTTGTATTTATACATTTATTTTTTTCTTCCTCTTCTAAACTTTCTCTTTCCCTCTCGAGTGTAACATGAGTTTGTCTTTTGTTTTAATACAACCTCCCCCCCCCCACCACCACCACTGAAAAATAAAAAACAAAATGTTTTATATTTTTTGATCATTATCAGCATATGTTAAGCAGGAATCATGAAAATGGCTTAAAAATCACCACTGAGTGAGCCCAAAACAGCAGGCCCAGCTTAGTTATCATATATTGTGTAACAGAGGGTTCAGTTTAGAGTTAAAGTTAGGGTGAGAAGTTAGAGGTAGGTTGGAGGAGTAGGTTTAGGGTTAGGAGCTAGGGATTAGGGGTAGGGTTGGGTTTAGGATTAGGGTTAGGAAGACTTACCTGTAATGATTGTGATAATTTGACAAAGTCTCTCTGTACGGCTTCACTGTTTTCTAAGTCAACTTGCATCGAATGGATTTTGGCTTTCAGTAAGGCCACTTCACTGTCGGATTTACTCTGGAGAAAAAAAATAAAATAAAAATATTCAAAATTTAAATTTTAAGAGAATTTTTGAAAAATGTTTAATTAAAAATGGCAGTAAACAAAATAAAATTAAAAATCCTAATGGAAGAGTATGAATATCACCCCTGCCCTGAATTTTGGAAAGGAGTAAACGGGGGAAAAAAATCAGCAAAATGAAAGGTTTGAAAAATTGTAGCTTTGGATGGTTTAGAATATGCAGCGTCGGCTCAAAGGGGTTTATTTGAAAACCTAAGAAAGCTCTTAAAATATGTAGCTATCGCAGTGCATTATCGCAGTGTTTTTAACTCTAAAAAACACTAACATTTTCATTCTGTGTCTTTGCATGCATCCTCATCAGTTTAACGTCTGCTTTACATTTTTATCACTTACTTCCATATTCCCTTTTGCTCATCCTCTGTCAACTGAACCTGCTAACTCAACTGTTCTACATCTACTCTCATCTATTTTTTTCATCATCACCATTCGGTTTAATGTTGCCATTCATTGGATGGCTTTTAGAAATTGACTTCCGAACTAATGTATCTCTAGACAGGTCTTTATTTATCCCTCCTCCTCTCAAATCCATCCTCCCATGACCTTTCCCCTATAAACTGGACCTGCTACCTCAACTGTTCTACATTTACTAACCCAAACAGTTTCATTCATTTCTCCATCTTCATATTCGGTTTAATGTGTTTTATATGCTGTCATATTTGTTGGATGGCTTTTAGAAATCGACTTCCAAACCAACCTATCTCTGACCAGGTCTTTATTTATCCCTCTTTTCACAAATCCCTTTGTATCTCTTCTTCCTCACACGTTTTCCATAATATTCCACTTGCCAACTGTTCTATATCAACGGACCAAAGCATTCTCATCGTTCTTTCCTCGTAATCGGTTCAACATGTTTTAGACGACTAATGATAGCGTTTATAAAAAGTATGGATGATGCGATGCTGTATTTAGGGTGCGAACATATGTTAGGTGCATCATTATTTAAAATTCACAATATTTCAAAAAAAAAAAAAAAAAAAAAAAAAAAAAGGATAAATGTGAATTTTTTTTTTTTCCATTTTGGAGTCATAATGCACAATTTTAACGTTATTTACAGAAACTTAGCTAAATTGTGAATGGAGGAAGCCATGTTCCTTCAAATTCTGATGGATTAAACCAAAGTCAGAAAGATGTAACTACTCACTACTATATATGGTACTTGTACAGTTTAATCAAGACATTAAAAAAAAAATGAAAATATCAAAAAAAGTTATATTTGTATGTATCCGTTATGGAATGAAGTTCTCCAAAAAAAATTATTTTCACTTAATTTGATCAAATAGTTTTTTTTTTTTTTTTTTTTTTTTTTTACAGCAAAAAAATAATTTATGATACTGAGCAAAAGGTAGTCATGTTTCGATTTTTAGTAAGAAAAGCTAGTATTTGGGATGGGGAGTAAGTGCCGGCACTTTTTAAACTGAGTTATCTCCCCGTAACGTGTTCTAAAAATCCAAACATGGCTACCTTCAGCATGCTTGTAAAAAAACAAAACAAAAAAACCCTACTCCATCAAATTAAGTGAAATTTTTTTGCAGAACTTCAGTCCAAAACAGATGCATACAATATAACTTTTTTTTTGATATTTTCATTTTTTAATGTCTTGATTAAACTGTACAAGTACCTAATATATATATATATATATATATATATATATACATATATATATATATATATATATATATATATATAATTGTATATACCTTCCTTACAGATTTATGTTTTTTTGAACATTTGAATAAATTTTCAATAACAAGATTTATAATTTTTATGAATGTATATATATATATATATATATATATATATATATATATATATATATATATAGGATTATTTCCCCAGCCAAACAATGTTGTAGCTCACAAGAGCCATGACAGACAACAAACCGGAAGTCCAAGACTCTAGTTTTGCCCTCATTTGGGGTCATCAGTTAGATATATCTGAACTCGGGTTTCGAAACTCGAGCCTCTTGCATGCAAGGCGAGCATTTTGCCACCTGAGCAAACGCCCCCCCCACACAAGAAAGTCTATTAACACAAATCAAGCAACCCGCGGCGAAATCCAACTATGGTATGAACCTACTTCATCTCAAACAAGAGATGTGGTCATTCAACTAAGCTATAAGCCAATCCGATGTCTCACAAGTAGGAATTTTATACTTGCCAGGACGACACCATCCAACACGCTAACCTAGCGAGCAATTAGTAATAGAATTTTCAGAGTGTGAGAGATTATATAATTATTTCCACAGACAACGCCGCAGCACACAAGAGCCATGACAGCCAACAAGCCTTCATATATATATGAGGGGGTTAAAGAAGTACTGAAGGATTCTTTAAATCTAATCCTATCAATACCGAGGATCAATAAGTGCAGTAACACCTCCCATGTTAAGAATGGTTTTCTAAATATCGTCATCATTTCAGTACGGTTCAATAAGTGCATGACCCCCAACCCAAACAAGTCAAGTCTTAAATTGGCAAATTGCCAGTTAAAAAAATATTTTTGGCATACATACAAGTTAAATTACGGTTAAATAGTGTCTAAAATAATAATTTCTCAAAGAAAAAAAAAATCCTTTTAAAATCTATTGGAAAATTCAAATGTTTGCATTGGTACTTATGCACTTTTGTTACCATGCTGAAATAACGTTACGAAGCTCAAAAAAAATTGTTGAGTGAAGGGGTTTTACTAAATATATGCAACTAAAATTTTTTTACGATCAATGTACGACTAATTGCTGTTGCTGCTGATTAAAGCAATTTCGACACAGGCGATCGACTGGGTCTGTCAACATAAAATTTTGCTAAACAATCTCGTAATAAGCAATAAAACGAATTTACTCAAAAGTTTCGAGAGGTTATTTTTTGGCAAATATCTTTTTAAGTCCATACCTTAAGATATTTACTGAAGAAAACTCGATTTTTATAAAATATTCTTTCTTACACGAGCGATCTACTGAGTCCGTTAGCGCAAAAAATGTTATTAAAATATCAGAATAAAATGACTTAATCACGATTATTTTTGGCAAATTCTTAAAGACTAAGATTTTTTTCAATGCAGTGTGCAACTTTTTTATTTTTTAATATTTGTAAAAAAAAAATATAATAATAATAAACAAGTTTATTTCTTTATTATTGAAATAAAAAAACGAATTTAGTCACAGGCACAACTTTCAGCCGAGAATTTTTTTTTTTGGCAAATTAAATTTTATAAGTGACCCTTTCTTGAAAATTTGAATTTTGTAACACAACGACAATGCAACATTAGAAAATCTTTGTAAAAAGTAGAAGAAATCGTTATTATCGACTTGCTTTTTTTTCTTTTTTTTTTAATTAAACTTGAAACTTAACCCTTAAGAATTTTTTTATTTTTTATTTTTATTATTCTATGTAAAACAAAGAATACATTTGAAATATTATAATATTATTATTATTATAATATTTCAAATGTATTCTTTGTCTTACATAGAATAATAAAAAATCTTTTGATTTGAAATTTAACCATTTCACGTCATAAATTTTAAAATTTATTGAATGACTAAAATTTGATTTATTTGCTCTATATTGTATATCGAGCAATTTTTATTTAGGTGGAATAGTACTTATAGAATATTACTGCCCATAATATTTTGTAAGACTTATAATCACAGGTTTCCATACCAGTTGATGGTTAGATAATTTTATTCTGAAGTATATATATTTACACACACACACACACACACACACACACACACATTATATTGACAAGAAGGTTCTTTATTTATTTATTTGCGGGCTGTTATCCCCGTCTCCTTAGTTGTTGAGGATAACTGTCCGCAAATAAATAAATATACAAATTACTTATCTCAAAGGATTCCAATAATAAAAATAAGATTAAAGTTTTTTTTAATTTCAAATGATGTATTTTCAAAAATAATTTTCATTATAATACCTTTACTTTATATACCATTTTAAAGAGTGCTTTTCGGTCTGTCCAATCATTTAAATTACAATCGCGGCAAAACAATTGTCTTCTTTTCGGAACAAGATGGAAAAAAAAACAACAAATTTGCACAATATTCTTCTTTCAATTTAAGCTAGGCCGAAAAGCTGATGAAACAGCTCTTAATATCAACCACTTCAGAGAGATTGGAAAGACAAAAAACTTGATGTGTGCCTCACAAATTGAACGACAATCAAAAGAAACGCCATCTTGCCTTCTTTTATGCAACAAGAATGACACGTTTCTCGCCCAAGTTGTAACTTGTGATGAAAAGTAGGTTCTTTAGTGACAACATGCGACGATGAAGCTCCACAACACTTCCCCAAGCCAGAGTTGCACCAAAACAAAGTCATGCTGTCTGGTGATCTGCGACTGGTTTCATCCATTACAGTTTTTTTTTTATTACACGAAGAAGTTCTACCAACAAATGGGTGAAATACATTAAAAACTTGGACAACACCCAGCATTAGTCAACAGAAAAGGCCCAATTCTCCTATACGACAACGCCCTACCACGCATTGTTAAACTAACCCTGCAGAAATTGGGCTAGAAAACTCTGCCTCATCCGCCATATTCTTTGGGCCTCTCACCTACTGAATTCCACTTATTCAAGAATCTCAACAACTTTTTGCATGAGAAATACTTCAAAAACTTAATATCAAAAACACTTTCAGCAACTTCATCGCCACAAAACGCACGATTTTTATGTTTCCTGGCATAAATTCCCTTGTTTAACATTGATTCTGATGGTGATTATTTTGATCAATAAATTTTTGTTTGAGCCGAGATATGTTCAACTGAATTTAAAAGTTAACTGCAAGAACTTTCTTGTCAACCTGATTATATATATATATATATATTTTTTTTTTTATTCCATTTTCACTCCATACAAGGCAAAGTGCCATAAGTTGCAGGGATACTATGTAGGGAGTTGGGCAACAAGATGTTTGTTTACATTACACTTTAACTTCTGCATGTCAGTACAGTTGAGAAAGTAGGAACCCAGAATGGAGTTCCAAAGTTTAAGAGTTCTGGGGAAGAAATTATTAGAGTAGAAGACCTTCTTACATCTAGGGATCTCTACTGTGTAGGGGTGGGATTTTGCTGCTTGTTGGGTTTGTCTGGGGTATTTATGTTGAGGGGCTACAAGGACTTGTCGTTCGTCACAGCACAGCATTCACCATTAAAATACTTGTAAAACAAGTAGAGGGATGCAACATTTCATCGATGCGACAGAGGCTGAAGCTTAGATGACAGTTCAGGACCTATCAGATTGGCGACTCTTTTGAACCCTATCCAGGAGTGAGAGACCAATAGCAGATTCTCCAGCCCAAATGTGACAACAGTACTCCATACATGGGCGAATGGTGGCCTTATAGAGGTACAGGAAACTTTCAAGCATAAGTAACTTTCTAGCACGATAAAGAGAGCCCACCTTCCTCATAGCGGCCCTGGCAATGTTCTCAATGTATCTGTTCTAACTCATATTTTTTGTGAACATCAAGCCGAACAGTTTGAAAGAAGTATTTTCAGGTAATGTATCTTTAGCCATAGTTATTGGTGGTTGAGAAAGTTTCTTGTAATTATTGAAGGAAACAAAAGAAGTCTTGGCAGTATTGAATGTGATCTTCCTCTAGTGTTTCTGCCATTTCCTTAGATATGTGTTCACTTGTTTTCTCCTCGTGCTTGTTATAAAGCGTGGTGTCATCAGCAAATATACCCATCTCATAGACAATCTTATTAAGGCGGTCATTTATGAACATTAGGAATAATAAAGGTCCAAGGATAGACTCCTGAGGTACACCCACATTTATACCATTGTTTAGATGTACAACTATCTAGGACAACCTGGATTCGTCTCTTATTTAAGAAGGATTTAATTATGTTAAGTATTCATCCAGTGATACTGTATGATTTGATTTTACTGAGAAGACCATCGGGCCAAACCCTGCCAAAAGCCTTAGATATATCTAATGCTACTGCTCTACCCTCTCTTGCTTTGTCCAGTGTATGGTATATACGTTCAGAGATTACAGTTAGGATATCTGCCGTAGAGCAGGCTTGCCTAAATCCATATTGTTGGCCGGTTAACAATTGTAAGGTAATTGACTATAGCTTGGTTATTTATGTACTCAAATATTTTGGCAAAAAGCTAGAGGAGGCTAATGGGGCGATAATTTAATGGGTCGGTTCTTTCGTCAGAGTTCTTGTACCACAGAAGCAGTTTTCCAACAGTCAAGAAAGCAAGATTCATTAAGTTGTTGTAAAGTTTGGAGCAGCTTCAACAAAGCAATTTTTAATAGAACAGCTGGGATGAGATCGGGTCCACATGCTTTTGAGGTGTCAAGATTTTTTTATGATATCATGCACCTGAGAAGGGGTGATTTTCAGATCATCTAGTGTGGCGTCTGTCAGCAAAGGAAAGTCAGGGAGGGAGTGGTTTGCTTGGTCCAATGTGGAGTTGGAGGCATGTTAGCCTTTTTAGTTGCTGTACAAACAACCTCATGATTGTTGGATAGTGGGGGAATTGCTGGATGCCCATTATTTACTACACTGTTGTAGATTTTCCAAAAATCACGGGTTCCTAATTTCTGTGTTTTGATGCGTTTTCTGATCGTTTCGGTAAATTCTTTCTTAGCTGTCACTATATCTTTCTTACAATTACTTCTAGTTTCTATAAACTTTTGTCTGTTTGAACTGGACTTATGTTGGTTAAATCTACGGTATGCATGCTGCCTTTAAGCAATGGCAGCTGCACAACTAGAAGTAAAACATTGGGGAGAGTGGAGTTTGCTATAGAATTTCCGCGTAGGAACATGTGCTTCAATTGCCGTTTTGGACCATTCAGTGGTCTCATTTGCACACTGTTCAGCCGGAAGAGAAAAGCTATTTCCCCATGGGGCATCTCTGATGAGATCCCTGATGGCTTCCCAGCCAGCCTTCTTATAATATCTTATCGTTTTGAGCAATGGCTCTTCAGTTTTGGGTTGAGAATTTTAGGGTGATTTCTACCATTATCACAGTGTGATCAGCATTATCCAGTGCGCTATGAGCTTTTATCGGGAACTGTAGTCAAAAATAGATCTAGAAGTGAGGCTTTTTGATCTTGCTGGTCTGGGAAACGTGTCGGAAACATAACCGTCTGTGATAGAGAGTGAGATATAGAGAAGCTATGTCTTATACTACCAGCCGTGTTTGCGTAAGTAGAGAATCCAAGCCAATTACTGTGGTGGACATTGAAGTGACAAAATACATTAACTTGTACACTAGTATCGAGAGAGAGTGCTGTATCTATGCTGTCAGAGACTTGGTTGATTAGGGTACAGTTCTGAGTTGAGGGATAGTGTTAGAGAAAATGTAAATACCTAATGTTATGTTGCATGTTAAATCTAAAGCACATAAAGACCTGGTCATCTGATTTTAGTTTTGTTTCTCTAGTCAAGTGGAGGTTAGGGTTTTGAATATAGACTCCAAGTCTGTGCATATGTCTGTCTGAGTCCTTATGGCAAAGTGGGAGATAACCAGGCATGTTAAAGTGGTTAGAGGGGGATGGAGGAGTGTAGGTTAGTTTCACTTAACGCTAAGATATCCGGGGTATTTGCTAGGAGGAATGATTCAACATAATCTAAATTAGTTCTAAGTCCGCGGATATTCATGAATGCAAGTCTCAAGGGAGGAGGCAAATTTGAGTTTAAGCTTGGTTTAATCATAATTTTTGATTGAACTGCCATTTTATTTTATTTAAAAGTTCCAGTTGTAGGATGAGAGGTGCTGCACAAATATATATATATAATGAATAAATGATAAAAGTCTATATTCCAAATTTCATGATGTTGACGATCTTACAATTTATTCCTTTAATTCAGTTGACATTAAAGGAATTGTAAGATGTTCAACATCATGAAATTTTGAATATAGACTTCTGTCATTTAATCATTATATGCGCTGTAATTACATTGAGCTTCTTAAATAAGGACTGGTATATATAAAAAGGAAATATAAGCGAATAAAGAATATTTCCACAGAAATGACTACAAATATATTTTTAGCCCTTCTCTTTGTGTAGAGGACTGTCGTAAATAATTTCCCCCGCTACTTAATTGGCTGAAAAATGCGAGGCTCGTTTGTTTATAAATAAGCGGATTGAGCACTATAAAAGTGGTGGACGAATATTTGTTTAGAATAGACATTTGGCAGGTTATTTACGGGCACCGCTCCCGTGGGTCGATCGGTAGAACTGCCGACTATCAACGTGATGGTTCTAGGTTCAATCCTCGGCTTGGGAGAGGTGCTAGTCTAGCGGCACTGATGAGTTGTGATACAATGAAACAGTACTATATGCCGATGGCTACAAATATATATTAGTGTGAGAATAAGATCCAATAGTTCTAATAACACGAATCAAAATTCTGAAACACGATAGCAATAAAATACTCTTTGGAAAATTTTTTCTTGAAGCCAGGGAGGGGGCATAACTTTTTCCAATGATATACAGTGCCTCTTGTTACAACAGCCTTCACCCAAATTGGACCGAATCGGCTTCTTCCCTAGCTTTAACTATATCCAAAACCATGGCGATCCATGAAAGGTCATGCACGATGGCTAACAAATCATGATGACAGACCACCTGCAGACTCGAGAGCTCAGCTAAGTCCTCTCTGACAACTATTGTCCAATAATACACTTGTGGTATCCGGGCAGAAAGATTGAAAGGATTACATCACAAAAGTTGTTATGATCGGTTCATGAAGGGTAGTACTATTCAGAGATTGGTCACCAAGCACCCTACACAATATGATGAGTCTCAAAGCACTCATGGAATGTTCTGCCATGTTCTCTCTGCCAAAGCATGAATTTTTCTGAGGATCCCTGTTTCATTCCAAGGCTTCGGCACCATAACTGTTGGAGACGCACACCTACTATCGGGAATAATGAACTATTCCATGACGTCACTTCTGGGTAATAAGAAGTGGCTTACGAAAGAGTCAGACACAGACATACGACGTGGATAATGATATCCACTCCCGTCTTCGTAGCTCTTCAACTGTTGGGGACGCAACCCCACTACTTGGGATAATGAACTCACTTCTGTTTATAATGCCACTTCCGGGTAACGGGAACTGTTTACCAAAGGAGGTCGGAGACAGACACACGGAGAGTATGGTCGTCACTACTAGTGCAATAGTGAGCAAGGATATTGCTCAATTATCCCTTTTTCATGTATTTTTGTTAATACATATTTATTTAATTGTTACTGTGTCTTTCTCGTCATTTATTCAACCACTAGCTAACACACCAATAACCAAACACATCTTTCAGTTCAGACTATGCCCATACACAGCTATAGTCTATGATGAATGATTGTCCGTACCTGAAGAAAAGTCACACCTTTCATGAGTTAACCATGTTAATGTGTCAGTCAGAACACAGTTGATCTAGAGGAGTCCAACCTTCATAAAACATTCTTCTAATCTTTTACTTGTAGATGCTGTGATGATTATCGAAAAATTACTGTTTCTGCAGAGAGAACATGGTAGAAAATTCCATGATGCATCTGCACCGGATACCAGCGATTACTTTTGGTTCTTCCATCTATACATCTATTGTATAATCTGTGGTATACGGCAGCGTCACAAAAGACTAAAACTGAGACCTCTCCCCTCAAATTCTCATGATACTTCTTCCATTTTCCCTCTCATACTATTCCCTTTCCTGCAACCTCCTACCACTCTACATAAGATGTGTGAACCTAGAAGATTCAACAGGATTTGAACTGTGATTGCAGGTTCTCTAGATTGTGTTGGTAACTGTGCTATATATATTTTATCACAGCCTAATGCCAGATAAGGCATGATACTCGTTAGTCTAATTTAATGATAATAGTGATGATGAACAAAGAATTCAAACAGCATTATTGTTGTTGTTAATAATAATAATAATAATAATGATAATAATAATGATAACTTACCATAATTTAAATTGTTGCATTATCACTGGAGCAAAGGTGTTAGGAAGACCCTCCCAACCACAATTATAGTAAACAGGGAAAACAAAATTTAAATTGTTATGTTCGGGAGTGGGTAGAATAGTGGGAATGGGGGTGGAGTCCTCCTCCAAAATTATGTCATGCTCTTTACCACTTTATTTGGTGCAAGTTAGAATTTCTTGAATACTAAAAGGAAATTTCTTTAATATATTAGCTGACTCCATTCAGTGTTGCCCGGGATTATTTTCATTAATACTTTACATAACTGAAATCCATAAAAGATTTTACATCCTTTTTTTTTTTAAATGTTAAAATTAAACAATAAAAAAAAAAAAAAGAAAAAAAAAAAAGGAAAATAATTTCACATTCAATAATAGTTACTTTCCATTTTAAAAGAATAAAATGTGGACCAAATAACGGGAAGTAACTCTTTTTTGATGAATGCAGAGTTACATTTTTTTTATTTGTTCTAAAAATTGCGTCATTTTGAAAAATTATTCCAGATATTTCATCGACGTGACCAAATCAGTTTAGACAACGTCGCACAACGTCATCTAAACTGGTTTGACCACATTGCCCGAAATGCTCCAAAGTTTCTGTCTTTGATGTTGATGGTCTAAATCTGTATAGTAGGCCGTTTAAAACATGGAGCAGGTTAATTGATAATGACCTGATCCTGGTAGCTAGCACAAGAGAAATGGCAACAGATAGGAAAAGTTGGAAGTCATTCACTTAAGCTTAAGAAACAATTAAAAAAATATATATAAGAGGCAATTGAACAATATCTTTGCTAATGGCAGAACTAGTTATGAGCAACCATCCGCTTCGTATGTCTGTGTCCGATTCTTTTATAAGCCGCTTCTTGTTATCCAGAAGTGACGTCATGGAATAGTTCATTATTCCCAATAGTAGGGGTGCGTCTCCAACAATAAAGTAATTCTCAAATGAATTAAATCAACTTGCATTTTTTTCTTGTTAATAACATGCACCAACGATCCACAAGTAAAACTGATAAAGGGGAATCAAATATTAATTTTGTAGGATGAAAGCTATCGATGATCAAAATCAAACAGATTTTATGTTCCAGGATTTTTTGGATGAGGATTGATAATTCGAATTATTTCGTTTACTTAGACTACTTTTCTCATCTTGGATGTTATTCTTACAAAGTTTCAGCCGATAAAACCTACGACCTTCTTCAGGAGTGATTTGTCAAAGTTTGGTATCTGAATGGAATTTGGAATGGAATCTTTCATTTAATCGGAGTTTGTTCTCGTTCTGTCAGTCATGATCGGTAAAAAGTTTTAAGTAATTTGTAATTCTATTCTTAGTATTGTCCGTACTGGGAATTGAACCTTCAACATTCAGAAGACTGTCGCTTAGAATTGATTATTACTTGACAGTTGTATCCACTGCACCACAAAATCTTATGAAACATTGTGAGAATAATGTCCAAGATGAGAGCAATAGTCAGAGTATACGAAATAAAAATTATGATTCCTCATCTAAAAAAAAGAAAAAAAAAAAGAAAAAAAAACATTTTTTATAATAATGACTCACCACATAGGAGAGAGAATACGAACGCCTACTGGAAATAATTAACCTAACCACTTATCAAGGCTAAAAGCTACTCAGGAATACATGTTCTGAGATGCATAGATTGTAAGCCATAGAATGAACAAAATTTGTTTATGACTAGAATTTGTTGACATTGGATTTGAAGATGACTATGTTGTAGCTCATAGGAAAGCAATCCTGTCACAACATGTTCCACAGATGAAAAGTAGTTGGAATCAAACCATTATTCATGGAAATTTCTTTTGATGTTAGGCGCAGATAGGAAGAAAAGAAAGTTCTTTGTAGTTGTGGTAGGAAGAGGAGTTCTTGCTATGAACATCTTACAAGGAAGAATGAAAGATTGAAGCTGAGCAGATACTTTCCATCGAAATAAACTTAGATTAGAGAAAGACCAGCAGTGTCTCTTCTGGAAAACATTTACTCTAGAAGTTTTCTCGGAAACTACAGGGCCGATCTGACTTAAATTTTAAATTAAATGAACCATTGCTATGATTAGGTGCAGCAAATTACGTATTATGGTATCCGTTGGATGAACAGTTAGGGATTAATATGGATTAGTCACTACAATATCACATTTAGGGGGGATTATTAACGATTAGATTGCAAAGTTGATTTTGAACTCTATCAAGAGTGCACCTCCCCAGATGTGGCAGCTGTACTCTATCTTAGGACATATCTGACTAAATATTTGGCTGCAAGAGATCGATTCCCGTGATTTTATATTCATTTTTGAATTTTTAAATTGCGAAATCGAAAATCATCTGATGAATCTTCTCGATGGCGTGTGCTTGCATATCAATCAACAAAAATATTCAAACTTGACACAAAATAATTTTTTTTTTTTTTTTTTACAAAGGGGTCGCCACTTATCAAGGCCTGGAGGTCACTTGAAGATGAGGGTTAATGAGTGTACAGTAGTTAATGGGAAAATGTTGTAGCAATTATTAGTAGTGGGAATTGGGTAAATTGGACCACCCAAGGGGACGGCTCATCAAGAATTTGTTTACATTGGACTTGAAGACAACCACACTGCAGTCAGTTGGAAAGCAGGAAAATGGAACAGAGTTCCACAGGCGTGCTGCTCCAAGTTCAACTGCGATATGCTCAACACCTTTAATAAATTGGTTTAGCTCCTGCAAAATAATGCCAGAAGATTTATCGAAGCACTTTAATTATTACGAGCATGGTTCCATGTAAACTCCATGGTTCCATGTAAACTCCATGGTTCCTAGTATATCGGTTTTCTACTGCACTTCTAGTACATTTGAATTATGGCATGTTGGTACAGTCAAAGAAATGGAGCAGAGAGAAAATTCCAAAGGCAAGCAGTTCGAGGAAATAAGCCGTTAGAGTAGAGAATTTTCCAGCATTTGGGAACCTTGGCAAAGTCATTAAATCACAGTGCAAGTTTATAGTGAGAAAATGATTTTGTGTAGGCATTAACATTTTTTTTTTTAATTATAATATGAGGAATCTTTTTTGAGTTATAATCTATTGAGTAATACACACTTTGTATTGAGAAATACACGCTTTAAAGATGTAAAACTTAAAGTTATCCAATATGTCCAAAAGAGACGGCCATTTTTGATAGCTTGTTATTCTTTACCTAATGTTTACATATTTAAAGTGTGTATTTCTCAATACAAAATGTGTATTACTGAATAGATTTTAAATTGAAAAGATTCCTCTAATAAGATATCTAAAAACGTAAGAACGTGTGTGTGTGTGTGTGTGTGTGTAAGATGACTTCTCAATCTATATACTCAATGAATTTTTGATCTAGACTTGAATTTTGGTATTAGGTTGGTGCAAAAATAATGTTTTTTGATACACATCTGATGAAAAATGACATTTTTTTTTGCACCAACCTAATATATAGGGTATTCAGACATGTGAAAAACTTTGCAATTAGTTCTCATCTGGAAAAAAAGGACTGCTAAAGGGTCAAAATTTAAAAATTGATATGTAGAGGGTCATCAGATTTTTATCCGTTTGTCAACTCTTTCACGCAGTTTGAAAACACTTTTTAAAAATTGTGGCAAGCTGATCTAATGGTTGTCGTACTTGATAGGTTTTGATTTCGATCTCAGCTCAAGTATTTTTTTACTTACAAGAAGTGAACTGCTTAAAAAAAAAAAAAAAACGTAATACTTGCATGCACACATCTGTTTGTTTGTTTTTTTAAATTAATTTTTTTTAAGGAATTTAGCATCACGTTTAATACTGAGCAACGTCGGGTACAGGTTCTAGTATAATAATATTTTACAAAAAAAAAAAAAAAAAAAAAATTTATACCTAAAAGATTAAAGAAGACATCTCTCCTAGTAGAACTGCCATACACCTACTGCTGGGACTCTGGTGGCTGGACATCAGAGCGTGATCCACATGCACAGGAGACATGCATTCTACAGCTATCACTAATATTTTTTCTCCCTCTGTGTCCCTAAAACTAAGCAAAATTTCCATGAGCAAAGTTTCTTTTCCAGTACTTTCAGTCTCTGAAACAATATATTGTAGAGCTGCTTCCCAATTAACTACAACAATGTCGTTTTCAAGTCCAATGTTAACAAATTAAATAAACAGATTCTACCAAACTCCCATCATTACCAATTAGGACGGTATTGTCTCACTATTTACCTGACATCCATTACCCCGTATCCTCAAGTGGCCTTTGGACCTTGATAAGTGATGTCTTATGACATCATATTCAATTTTGGAAAAATGGAAACAGCACCAACCTAAAGTAGGTTTATCCACTTAAACTTAACCGGCTTCCTCCAAAGGAGGAAATTCCATTAGAGTATGAAATTCACAAGCGGTCACCCAGTTGCATGTATATCCCAGTTCAGGGAGATGACGACGTTAGGTTTTTGCAACTCTTGCAGGGATGTGTCAACGTTCTCCTACATACAGTGCCTAGAATTCCCAAATTGGTCACCCATCTGGTACTGAGTTTTATTTGATTTTGGAACAATTTAAAGAAAAATGATAAAAAATAACCAAATGTTAAAACAATGACTGTGTGTTTGTGTGTGTGTGTGTGTGTGTGTGTGTGGATGTTGCTGTAGTTTACAACAGAGGTAAACAACGCGACTAAGACCGGTAATCTTAAATAAAATTTTAATCTATATAAATGAAACAGAATATGTGTGTACATGTGTCTGTGTTAAATATTTAACTGATAAACTCTTAAACTACTCATCAAATAACACTAAAATTAACAGGAAATAGTAATCATACACCAAGGATAATTTATAACAAATAAAATCTTTGTTTGGATGGATGAATAACACATACAGAAATATGTCGGTAAGTTAAAATGCAAAATGTTCATTTCAACTTGTGGCATATTTCTGCTACTTTTGCGCATGCACAAATTCATTCATGAAGTGGTTTTATTTAAAACATTTCTTTATCTACCTGTCGATAGCTCTAACGGTAGGAAACATAACTGGAGTGGTAAATGTTTTGGTTTTGATTTTAGTTGATGACACCCAAGTCATTTTTTTTTAATCATCTAAAAACAGTAAGTCCAATCTATATATCTATAAAAGTGAAACTCTGTGTGTGTGTACATTTCCCTACCAAACTACTCTGTCAATTTTCAGTCTACAGACTCGAGATTTGTCATAAGGGGGTATTGAGATTTGGGAAAATCTTTTTAATCAGTTTTCGGCCAGAAATTTGACTGTCAAGGGGTCAAAGTTCAACAATTTGACCTTTGAAAACTCTACCAGACTCCTCCACCAATTTTAGGTCTAAACACTTAAAATTTTAGATGTAGGTTACTTGGACATGGATCAAACTTTTTAACTTGATTTGAGCCCAAAATAATAAATGTTAAGGGGTCGAAATTGGGGTCAAAATTAAAAAAATTTGACCTCTGCGATCTCTATCAAATCAGCCAAATTTTTGTCTAAACATTTGAAATTTTACATAAAGTGTATTCAGACATAGGGCAAGCTTTTTAATCGGTTTTTAGCCGAAAATTTGGCTGCCAAGGGGTTAAAGTTCAAAAGATTTTACCTTTGCGGTCTCTAGCAAACTATTCTACCAATTTTGAGTGTAAACATTTGAAATTTTACATAAAGGGTATTCAAACATGCAGCAAGCTTTTTAATGAGTTTTGGGGCGAAAATTTGTCTGCAAGAGGTCAAAGTTGAAAGAGTTGACCTTTGCAGACTATCAAACTCCTCCACCAATTTTGGTCTAAACATTTGAAATTTTAGATGTAGGTTACCTAGACACAAGTCAAACTGTTTTATATATATATATGCGCATAAAATTATGAACAGTACATAGGACCTGAGCAAAGCCAGGTTGAACTGAGTATATTATACAACAGAGAATTTTGCTCTGTAATAATAAATACAAAATCTGCATGAATTAAAATATGTTTTAAGTGCATTTTATGACCGGGCAAGATTGGGCACCCTCTGCTAGTATGAAATAAAAATGAAGGTAAATAAATTGGATGTGAAAGTGAAAGGACTTTTTCTTGTTCTTATTATTTTTGCTCTCATTTAATGTTGGAGTTCATATAATATTTCAGGAAAAATTACCTTCTTCAGGTGCAAGTTTTAACTGGTTTTTAAAATATGCAAAAGACAGCTGTTGGAATAAATTCTATAGTGAATAAATTTTTAGTTTAATATTGACAGATTTTTATTGTTTTATTTGATTTTATGGGTATTATTTGGATCCTTCGGACTACGATTTCCTTATCTTGAGTGTCATTCATTTCGGTCGATGTATCCTCCGACCTTCTTCAGGTGTATCTTGTCAAACTCGGGAATGTTTCTGTAGATACTACTCCTGTGAATTAAATAAAGGGTTCCGCTCGAAATTCTGTCCAGATTCCTGAGTTCGACAGAAACATTTCCAAGTTCGACAAGATACACCTGAAGAAGGTCGGAGGTTGCGTCGACTGAAATGTGAAAATGACACTGAAGATAACAAATCAATCCAAAGAATGCAAATATGAATTCTATTCTCAAAACTTCAGAAACGCAATACTTGTTTTTAATATTAATTTTATTTTGTTTCTATTTATTATATATATATATATATATATATATATATATATATATATAAAAATTTATTTATTGTTTTGTTTTTCATTAATTAAATTTGGAGTTCAGTCATTATTTCTCCTAAAACATTCAGAAATAGGGACCAACTTCAATAAATTCATTATATATAATTATTATTTTATGCATCTACATAAAAGTTTATGTATCTATTTTCAGTATTTACTTCAACAGTGTTCGATACATAAGTAGAGCTAGCTAGTAAGTTTTGAAAATATATATGGAAATTAAGCTACACAGAATTTCTGTGTTTCATCATCGTGGGCAGTCTTAAATATATATATATATTAGTGTTGGGACGATTAATTGGAATCGGGAATCAAAAAAATCGGAACTTTTTGGGGTATCAGAATCCGAAAAATTTGTGCCTATTTTCCGATGTAAAAATACCATTATTTTCCTATGCTTTTTTTATGTGATTTTATTGCAAGAAAAACCGTCTACTGCTGATAGTAATAATAAAATAATGAATATCTATTGATTTTAAACTATTTGTAAAACTAAAATCGATAGATCACACCTCACAAATGTGTCTTTATGTTTGGGAAAATATCTGCACATTTAATGTGTTTTTCATGGTAATTGGGAAAAATGACAAGTTTATAGTTAAATAAATATTTAGAGATTTAGAAAGAATCAGAATCAGGAATTGTATTGGAAAAAATATTGGAATCGTCCAATCCCTATTATATCCCTAATATATATATATATATATATATATATATATATATATATATATATATATATTTGTATGTGTATATATATATATATATATATATATATATATATATATATATTATGTACGGCGTAATCACATTGACACACCGGTTCTTGGAAGATCACCGAAGTTAAACAAGGTTGAGCCTGGTTAGTACCAGATGGGTGACCCTTTGGGAATTCTAGGCGCTGTATGTACGTTCTGTTTATCTCAGCATTGTTTCCAGTCGTCCTGAACCTCCACTTGCCACTGGTATTCAACAATGTCGGCTCAGGAGAGGTGTGGTAGGAGATTGTGCAACTCTTGGCACAAAAGAAAATATAACGCGCAGGAACCCTTACTGTGGGTATCCGTAATCTGTCAAGACTGAAGGAAGCCTTATGTATATAAATAAAATCATACAAACATAGTAGTCTAAGCAGGGTGATCAACATTTCAACATTTTTTCTTGTCTCATCGGGATTCCGATTGAATCTCTAATGAATTTTGGTGCGCAAAAATGACAACAAAACCAAAATAAAATTTCCAAGAAATCCTTCAAACAAGTGACACACGTAACGTTTTATTTATCCATCTTAAATTTTCTTAAATTTCACCTATCTCCGTCTTGTTTAGGATATCTACATACATTCTAGGTTGTCCCTCTTTGTTTCCCCTCTGCCCCTGTAGTGATTAGGTTTGTATTATATATGTAGAGGGTGGTCGCTAGAAAACCACAAAATTTTATGTTGTAAATTTTATAGCTTAACTTTTATTGTGTGTCTAGTTTATTAACTTCTTTGTATTTGATAGCCACGTTATGGACGGAGGCAGCAGAAAAAAACTTCAACACTTTTGAAGGAAAATGATTATTTTTTCCCTAAAGTGAAAATCCGATTTTCAAACTGACAAAACGCCTAGCTGTGTCAATTTGATAATATTGTCGCAACTTTGAAACAAGATGCGCCTGAAGCAGCTACTACTCGCCAAAAACGGACGGGTCAAAAAAAGATGAATTTCCAGATTTTGTCAAAATAAATTACCATCTGACAAATTTCCATTTTTCTAATGATCACCCAACACACATATACATGTGTGTGTGTGTGTGTGTGTATAATTAAGGGTTGAGACGATTACAATATTTTTCTCGATTCTGACACAATTACCGATTCCGATTCTTATGAATCTCTAAATATTTAATGATGAAGTGGTTATTTTTTTCCCTAGTTATCGTAAAAACACATTAAATGTGCAGTTATTTCCTTAAGCGTAAGAAAATATACTTGTAAGGGATAATCTTTAGATTTTAGTTTTACTATTAGTTTAAAATGAATAAATATTTATTTTATTATCACTAATATGCAGCGGAAGGTTTTGTTTTAAACATGACAAAAGAATCATTTTTGGTATTGGAAAATAGGTACAAATTTTTCCAATTCCAATACCCTTAAATGTTCCTATTTTTTCAATTGCCGATTCTGATTAATCATCCCAACACTAATATATACATATATATGTGTGTGTAGATGTATTAGTGCTGGGATACCAATATATATATATATATATATATATATATTAGTGTTGGGATACCAATATATATATATATATATATATATATATTAGTGTTGGGATACCAATATATATATATATATATATATATATATATATATATATATATATATATTAGTGTTGGGATACCAATATATATATATATATATATATATATTAGTGTTGGGATACCAATATATATATATATATATATATATATATATATATATATAAGTGTTGGGATACCTATATATATATATATTATATATATATATATATATATTTGTGTTGGGATACCAATATATATATATATATATATTAGTGTTGGGATACCAATATATATATATATATATATATTAGTGTTGGGATACCAATATATATATATATATATATATATATATATATTAGTGTTGGGATACCAATATATATATATATATATATATATATATATTAGTGTTGGGATACCAATATATATATATATATATATATATATATATATTAGTGTTGGGATACCAATATATATATATATATATATTAGTGTTGGGATACCAATATATATATATATATATATATATATATATATATATATATATATATATATATATACAGGGTGACCCCCCCCCCCAAAAAAAAAAAACAAAAACTAAATGGAGGCCATCTAAAACATATGTTGTAGAACGGAGAAAAAAAGGCTAAAGACCCTAGTGTTTTGATGTGATGTTTTGAATATAATAAACTCGTTATGACCAAAGTTTTATTTCATTCGGACAAAACACTAAGAAACGGGGCCTAATTAGAGTTGGGCCCCGTTTTTTGGGGTAACCCTGTATTAGTGTTGGGATACCTATGTGTGTGTGTGTGTGTGTGTGTGTGTGTGTGTGTGTGTGTGTGTGTGTGTGTGTGTTGGGATGATTAATTGGAATCGGAAAAATTTAAACATTTGTGACTATTTTTTTTATGCTAAAAACAATTCTTTTATTTGATTCTGTCTAAAGCAAAACCTTATACTGCTTATAGTAATGATGAAATAATAAATATTTATTGATTTTAAATTACCAGTAAAACTAAAATTAATAGATCATCCTCCCACACACACAAGTGGGTTTTTATAGTTGAGAAAATATCTGCACATCTAACATGTGTTTTTACTGTAATTGTGAAAAAAATAACTATTGTAAAATATTTGGAGATTTATAAAGAATCAGAATCGGTACTTGTACCAGAATTCGGAATTTAATATAGAATTAGTAGTTTTATTTGAATTAGGAATATCGAAATCGTCTCTAGTGTATGTGTGTGTGTATATATATATATATATATATATATATATATATATATATATATATATATATATATATACACTAGACACAAGGTTTCAAGCAAACTACATCAACTTGTTAATATAAAATATTAGGTTTTTTTTTATTGGAATGCATGAAATTCAAAACGTTTATGACGTTTTGAGTATCAAAGACTAAAACGTGTTTTTTGTTGTGAAAGTGTGATTGTAAGGAAAGCGGCATTAATCGGAAGAGCAATTCATTTTTTTGGAGGATTTCTTTGTAAGCAGAATTAAAGATGGGCACGAAATTGTAGGAGGACAAAGCGACCATGTAAAAAAAAAGAGAGACGAGTGTGCGCACGCTGAAAGGAAGTGACTGTAAGTAAAGAAACATGTAAGGGAACATGAAAAACAAAATTTTGTTCTGAAAAAGAAAACATTCCAACTGCAAACAACTGAAAGGAATTTTAAAGGTTTTTTTTTTGGATGATGTGATTTTTGATTGATGAAAGAAAAAGAAAAAGGAAAAAAAGGAAAAAGAAAAATGTGAAAGAAAAAAAGATTGAAGAAATATAAAAAGTGAACGAAAAGACAAACAAGAATAAGAAGGCAATGGAAAAAAAAAATAAAAGGAAAAAAGGTGAAGAAAATAGTGTAAAAAAATGTGAAGAAAAGCTTAAAGAAAATAAAGGTGAATGAAAAAAGTAAAAAAAAAAAAAAGCCTAGGGAAAGAAGAAAAAATGCGAGCGAAAAAAGGTGAAAGGAAAAAGCGAATGAAAAAAAAGGACAAGTGTAAGAAAAAAGTTGGAAAGAAAAAGTGAGGGAAAAAAGTGAAAAAAAGATGAAGAAAAAGATCAAAGCAAAAAAGGCGAAGGTAAAAAGGTGAAAAAATGAAAGAAAAAAGACGAAGGATAAAAGATAAAGGAAAAAAGATAAGGAATAAAGATAAAGGAAAAAAATAAAGGAAAAAGGTTTAGAAAGAAAAGTAAAAGAAAAAAATGAAGGAAAAAGATGAAACATAATAGTAAAAAGAAACAGGGAGGAGAAAGAATATATATATATATATATATATATATATATATATATATATATATATATATATATATATATATATATAAGAAAATCAATGGAAATATGACAAAAGATCAAAAATAAAAAAGCCTCGGAAAAGAGAAGAAAGAAAAAAATGCGAGTGAAAAAAGGTGAAAGGAAAAAGCGAATGAAAAAAAAGGACAAGTGAAAGAAAAAAGTTGGAAAGAAAAAGTGAGGGAAAAAAGTGAAAAAAAGATGAAGAAAAAGATCAAAGCAAAAAAGGCGAAGGTAAAAAGGTGAAAAAAAAAATGAAAGGAAAAAGACGAAGAAAAAAAGATAAATAAAAAAAAATAAAGGAAAAAGGTTTAGAAAGAAAAGTAAAAGAAAAAAATGAAGGAAAAAGATGAAACATAATAGTAAAAAGAAACAGGGAGGAGAAAGAAGATTATATATATATATATATATATATATATATATATATATATATATAAGAAAATCAATGGAAATATGACAAAAGATCAAAAATAAAAAAATCCTCGGAAAAGAGAAGAAAAAAATGCGAGTGAAAAAAGGTGAAAGGAAAAAGCGAATGAAAAAAAGGACAAGTGAAAGAAAAAAGTTGGAAAGAAAAAGTGAGGGAAAAAAGTGAAAAAAAGATGAAGAAAAAGATGAAGAAAAAGATCAAAGCAAAAAAGGCGAAGGTAAAAAGGTGAAAAAAAAAAATGAAAGGAAACAGACGAAGAAAAAAAGATAAATAAAAAAAAAATAAAGGAAAAAGGTTTAGAAAGAAAAGTAAAGGAAAAAAAACGAAGGAAAAAAATGGAACATAAAAAGAAAACAGGGAAGAGAAAGAATATATATATATAAATAAAATCAAAGGAAATATGACAAAAGATCAACAGAATTTACTCTTTGTAACAAAGGAAAAAAATGGTCGTTTCATTGTGTTTGGATTAACATGACAAGTATGAGTAGGAGGGTATGAAGGGAAGAAGCAAAAATGAGGAGGAGGAGTGTCAGGAGAGGAAGGGAGAGGAGAAAGAATGGAAATTGATGACAAGAGTGTAGGAATAGGAGGATAGAAAAGAGAGGAGGAGGAAAGATAAAGAGTAGGAGGAGAGCAAGGAAAAGGATAAAGATTGGATATATGAGGAAAGGGATGACAAGAAATTGATGAAGATGGAAGAACGCTGAAAATGTAAAATTACTGACATTTAAATTAGCAAGCAACAATGAGAGGTTTAGCAGTGGCAACAGCAGTGGCGACGGCGGCAGTAGTGGCGGCAACGACAGCAGCGGTAGTGGTGGTGGTGGTGGTGGTAGCAGGAGCAACAGCTAGCAGTTTAATAATCGCGTTAAAATTAACTTAATTCTAAATATAATCAATTTTTTCATATTTTTTAAGCAGTTAAGATGGAGAATTCAGCAAAAGATAAAGAAAAAAATATCACTGTTGCTGATGAGAAAAAAAGAAAACATGGACAAAATATATGAAGGAAAAGAAGAATTAGGAAAAAAAAAACTGTTTAAATTTTTATAATTCTACTTTTTCATTCATTGAAACTCATATATAAAAATAAATAAATAGAAATTAAAATCAATTGTAGAAATATGTGGAAACGTCATTAAAGTTTATGTGTATATATATATGTGTGTGTGGGTGTGTGTGTGTAATATATACATATATTTATGGTGTGTAATATATGTGTGTGTGTGTAATATATATATATATATGTGTGTGTGTAATATATATATATATATATGTGTGTGTGTGTGTAATATATATATATATATATATATATATATATATATGTGTGTGTAATATATATATATATATGTGTGTGTGTGTGTGTGTGTAATATATATATATATATGTGTGTGTGTGTGTGTGTAATATATATATATATATATATATATATATATGTGTGTGTAATATATATATATATATGTGTGTGTGTGTGTGTGTGTAATATATATATATATATGTGTGTGTGTGTGTGTGTGTAATATATATATATATGTGTGTGTGTGTGTGTAATATATATATATATATGTGTGTGTGTGTGTGTAATATATATATATATATGTGTGTGTGTGTGTGTAATATATATATATATATGTGTGTGTGTGTGTGTAATATATATATATATATATATATATATATATATATAAATATACACACACTTTTATGACGTTTCCACATATATATAAAAACAGGCGCCTTCAGTTTTTGACAGACTATGGATACTCACGAAGGAGTGCCTGCAACTGCAATTTTTGTGTCAAGAGGTGCGCCATCTCCAACCACACTTCTCCTAAGTCGACATAGTTAAATATCAGTGGAAGTATATGTACAGGAAGACTGGAAACAAATGCCGAGATAAGCGGAGGGAACACACAGCATCTAGAATTCTCAAATGGTCACCTATTTGGTACTGATCAGGCTCAACGTTGCTTAACTTTAGTGATCTGACAAGAACCGGTCTATCAACACGATTATGCTGTATATAATGATGGTGGTAATATATATTACTAGCTAAGATGTGTCTGTACGTATTAAGAATAATTATTGTTTGATTATAATTATCAAGTCCCTATAAGAATACTTGGGCACTGTCTGCAGAATAATAACTAAAAGGCAACTAACTAGCAGCTATGCAATGTTCACGACTTCCGCTCATTCGAACACGCTAGATTGTCAAATGCATTCGCCAAAATTCAGTGTTTAATAGTTCTTAGTTCACACTATTTCCGTGGCAAATGTTTGGTGCCCCTGATGTAGAGGCTCGGCAAATGGCGATAAAGATGGCTTTGTGGTTGGGTTTGAATCTCATGACTGGCAGGAATTGTCACCCCTACACTGATGATTGCGTAAGCATGAAACACTAGTGTCTGTGGGTACCAAGAATTATTATTTAATTATAATTGTATAAATTAGATTATATAAACATTGTAAGGGGTCTATGCGGATCAATCAACGTTTCATCATTTTCATGTTTTGTCAGGACTCCGATTGAATCGCACAGATAGAAAAATTTTTTTTTTCAAACTGCGTGGTTCAATCGGAGTCCTGACAAAACATTTAAACATTGATCGATCTCCATAGACCCCTTACAATGTTTATATAATCTAACTTCTAAAACTCACAATGTCTGCCTATCTGTCTCCATAATTTCAAACTTTATCTCTTCTGAAACTAAAAGTTACAGCGCTAGGGGCCCTCAAATGATTGGATTTTTATGGGCCGTTCTTTTATGGGTCTTTAGCTGGTTTAAATAGTTTTTAAGGGTCAAAATTGGAAAAATAGTTTTGAAAGGGGTCCAAAATGGGTCAAAATTAAAAAAAATCGTTATACATTTTGTACATTCATCTTAGTTTATTTTTAATCAGTTCCTATGCGTGTCACGTTGGTACGGTGGTAACGTCATCAGCTTTGAATGCTACCGTTTTGCTTTCGGTTTCGATTCTAACTGATGACACCCAAATATTTTTTTTAACTTTTGAAATCATGACTCTATATATATGAAATCTGGACAAATTAAAATATCACATTTATCCGTATTTTACAACCGGGTAAATATATATATATATATACTATTAGTAATATATATATATTATTAGTAATATATATATACTATTTATATAAAAGGAACTTTACGTGTGTGTGTGTTTGTGTGCAAGCTGGGCCAATTTATATGAAATTTCACATGAAGGTACTTTATGTGTCTGGCAGTGTTCTTAGATAGGTTTTGTATCAGCATATTTTTGATAAATATAGATAATCGATAATCCAAGTAATCCGATAAATTTTGTACATTCATCTTAGTTTATTTTTAATCAGTTCATATCCATGTCACGTTGGTACTGTGGTAACGTCACCAGCTTTGAATGCTTCAGTTCCGGTTTCAATTCTAGCTGATGGCACCCAAATACTTTTGTTTTTTACTTTTGAACTCTATAATAATACATACAAAATCTGGACTAATTTAAATATCATATTTAAGCGTATTTTGCAATTGGGCAAAGCCGGGCGTCCCTCGATTAGTTTTGATTATATAAAAGCTCTTCACATTTATTGTGCACTTTTGAAAAAATATTGGTTTTAGTTCATGTTAACAATATACTTTAACTTAATTTACATTTATTTATATATGACTACTTCATTTAATCACATAAATTAATGTACGAAAATATAATTTTATGCATAAATTTTCAGTATTTACTTCGACAGTGCTCAATACATAAGTAGATCTAGGTAGTAAGCTATGAAAACAGCTATGGCAGTTAAGCTACACAGAATATTCTGAAATGAATGAAACGCAGAATATTCTGTGTAGCTTAATTGGCATATATATTTCCATAACTTACTACCTAGCTCTACCTATATATTGAGCACTGTTGCAGTAAATACTGAAAATTTACGCATAAAATTATATCTTTGTATATTAATTTATGTGATTAAATGAAGTAATCATATATATATATATATACACACACACTTTATGTACGTAGTAGTGATGCGATGATTCCAATATTTTTCCCCCGATTCCGTACTGAATTCCCGATTCCGATACTTTATGAACTTCTAAATATTTACTATACAATTGTATTTTCTTTGATTACCGTAAAAACACATGTTAAATGTGCAAATATTTTCCTAAATGTAAAAATATAATTGTGCGGAGAATATATCGATTTTACCTTAATTAATTTTAAACGATCAATAAATATTTATTATTTTATCACCAGCAATAGAAGATTTAGCTTTAAATAAAAATCAAATAAAAAAGACAATTAAAAGAATCGTTTTGGCATCGAAAAATTGGTACACATTTTTCCGATTGTGATTTTTCCAATTTCAGATTCCGATTAATCGCCCCAATACTAGTATGTAGCTTGATTGCCATATATATTTTCATAAATTACTATATCTATCTATCTATATATCTATAATATAAAGCTGAACGTCTGTGTGTGTGTCTGGTCACGAATAGGCTCCTATATAGTTGACTATTATAGAAAACTGATTACATATAATGATAGAAGTGTATCGAGACACAGGAATGGGTACGTTTGATCTTGCATAATGATGATTCATTAAAATTGTGGGGTCTGCGTTCGTGCCTGGTTCACAAAGTACGGAAATAAAAAATTTAAAAATTAAAAAAAAACGTTTACAAGTGTTTTTGATATAGATGTACATAAGAATACTTTGATAAGTATGTTTTAACTTAAATAGGGATGGTATAATAAAATTGTGGGGTCTGCGTTCGCACATGGCCTCCATAAAATGGAAATAGGTACAAACTTTAATAAAGACTTTTCATATCTATCTGCGTAAGTATATTTTGATAATTATGTTTCAGTTTGAAGAAATATGGTATAATAAAATTATGGGGTGTTCGTTCGCGCCTGACCTCCATAGAATGTAAATATGTCACAAAGTTTAACAAGGTTTTTTAATATAGATCCACAGAATATTGTGATAAGTGTTTCAGTGTGAACAGGTATGGTATAATAAATTATGGGGTTTATCTATTTTATTTTTACTTTTATCATATTTTGCTTTGGTTTTGATACTCCCAAATTCGAAGCTATCTCTTTACAACCCTTCCTTTTCATAACCTATCATACTTTCATAGATCAGAGTGTCTGTGCTATGCAACAGGTGCTGTCAAGAACTGAACATTTTCACACGCTGAAAGAAATAAACGGTAAGATGAACATCAGGGAATGTGGAATATAGACTTTTTGTCATTTATTTGTGTATGCTCTGTAGTTATGTTCAACATAGATCGAGCTTCATAAATAAAAGGATTGGTATGAATAAAGGGTGAAAGATAATTGAATAAGCATTTTTCCCCATATATATATATATATATATATATATATACATACACACTTACTAGCAGGCAGCCTGGCGTTGTCCAGTTGTAAAATGTGCATAAATATTATATTTTTAATTCATACAGAAACTGAGACATGCATGCGAGCATTTTTTTTCTAAACAGTTCACTTCTTGTAAGTATATATATATATATATATATATATATATATATATATATATATATATATATATATATATATATATATACACATACACTCAAGCTGAGATTGAAAACAAAACCTAAAGACAGTAAGTCAAGTATGATAACCATTTGGCTAGCTTGATACGATCTTTAAAGTGTTTTCAAACCTACTTATTCTTAACATAATCAATTTGTCACGTGAATGATTCATGCATGCACAGCCGTGAAACAGTTGATAAACAAATAAAAATCTGATGATCCCCTCCCACGTTCCAATTTTGACCCCCTTAGCAGCCCTTTTTCTAGATGAAAACCGATTAAAAAGTTTTCCACACGTCTGAATACCCTATATACCAACTTTATATAAAGGTTGAGTACATGCGTTGCATGGAGAGAAATGTTCTGAGAATCATACAATGGGTGTGTAATGTGAGTCTGAAAGACGTTCAATTTTGATGACTTCAGAGAAAGATTAAATCTGGACAGTATAGAAAAATGTACGCAGAAGAGTAGACTTGGATGGTATGGCCACTACATCTTCTAATCTAGAGACTTTCATTAATTCTTTTAATTTGGTCATACTATCAAAGTCTTTAGTTTTGTATATCTCTCTCTCTCTGTACTGTCCAGATTTTTTTTTTTTTTTTTTTTTTTTTTTACACGGTGGTCACCACTTATCAAGGTCCGCAAGCCACTCAGGGATAAGAGTTATTTAATCTTCCTTTGAGATCATCAGATCCAAGCCAGTTTTTAAAACTTGCATTAAGCATCCATCATATTATTTTCATATAATTTCTCTCCATGCAAGGCATATCCTCAACCTTCGTCCAATTTTCAGTTCTATATATCACACTGCCTACACTTGCCTGATAGACTCTTCCTTTGGTCGACAGTGGTAACACTCTGCTGGCTAGTAATGGCTAAAATTGTCTTGACTTACTCCAGTCACTCCTAATTCTAGCTATCACACTAACACCTGCTTCACCTTGTGCTCCAATAATATGAGAAATGTAACAAAATTTCTTGACAACCTCAACAACTATGCCATGCACACGGATTAAATAGAATTTTATATTTGGATTTACTTTTATTATAGAACTAGCATTTCAACCCGGCATTGCCCGGGTGTTTGGAGGTGTATGTTGAGCAAAAAAAAAAAAAAAAAAAAAAAAAAAAAAAGCAAGCAGTAAATTTTTTTAACTTTGACCCCTATTATGACTCCTTAACATTTATTGTTATGGGCTCAAATCAAGTCATTAAGTTAGATCCATGTCCAAGGAACCTATATCTAAAATTTCAAGTGTTTATACCCAAAATTGTCGGAGGAGTTCGGTAGAGTTCTCAAAGGTCAAATCGTTGAACTTTGACCACTTAACAGCCAAATTTCTGGTCAAAACCGATCACAAAGATTTTCCCAAATCTCGGTACCTGTATATCAAATTTTGAGTCTGTAGATTTAAAATTGACAGAGTTATTGCATAGGGAAATGTACACACACACACGTTCACTTTTATATATACTAGCAAAAGTACCTGTCGTTGATTGGGTTCAAAAACAGCCTACAGAAAATGAACTCTGATTTATGAAAGTATGATAGGTTATGAAAAGGAAGGGTTGTAAACAGATAGCTTCGAATTTGGGGGTATCAAAACCAAAGCAAAATATGATGAAAGTAAAATTAAAATAGATAAACCCCATAATTTATTATATCATACCTGTTCACACTGAAACACTTATCACAATATTCTGTGAATCTATATTAAAAAACCTTGTTAAACTTTGTGACATATTTACATTCTATGGAGGTCAGGCGCGAACGAACACCCCATAATTGTATTATACCATATTTCCTCAAACTGAAACATAATTATCAAACTATACTTACGCAGATAGATATGAAAAGTCTTTATTAAAGTTTGTACCTATTTCCATTCTATAGAAGCCAGGCACGGGCGCAGACCCCACAATTTTATTATATCATCCCTATTCAAGTTTAAACATACTTATAGAGTATTCTTATGTACATCTATATCAAAAACACTTGTAAACGTTTTTTTTTTAATTTTTAAATTTTTTTATTTCCACACTTTGTGGACCAGGCGCGAACGCAGACACCGTTCTGCCAGATCAAACGTACCCATTCCTGTGTCTCGATACATCTATCATTATATGTAATCAGTTTTTTAAAATAGTCAACCATATAAGGGCCTATTCGTGACCACACACACACACACAGACATTCAGCTTTATATTATATTATATATATATATATATTTAATGAGCGTTTTCATATGGCTGGGAACCGATTAGATAATTTACGTGTAAAACGCCTTTCAAGATATGAAAGCCAAGTTGGAACCAATTAATTAATTTTGTATCTATAGGTTCCATTTTAATAAGAAAATCTAACACGGTTTTGAAAATGTAACTAAGCTATCATCTCAGGTCTCCCCCGACCGCCCGTCTAGGCTAGTAAGGGCTATAGTGAAGTGCTGTAATCAATGGCTTTTTTGTTTCATAGTCATTAATTACTCAGCCACCAGGATCTCATCCTCACACACCATGAGTCGCCATTCACAGCAAACTGGTGTGTATGTCTGGAGGAGTAAGATGGTGTCACTCTTACCCATCTGCAGAGATGCAGTCAGCAAATTCTAAAACCCCAGCTGACAGGGAAAATTCATATATTTATGAGTACAGATTTCACTCCTACACTAAACAGATCATTAAGGATTTTGGCACACAGCAGGTGTAAGAATGTGAGCTATATTTAGTTTAATTTAGTGTCATATTTTGGCAGGGTAAAACGACAGTGAACACTTAGATACTTCGATTTTGAACAAATTTTTAATAGGTCAATCAATAAATCGATTAATTATTAATAAATATTATCCAATTTTCAGTTTCTCTGGAGTATTCTGACATAACTTCTAATTTGAAAATGCAAACATTTCAGATGTACATTGAATTGAATCTTGAATGAGCTTCATACTCACCGAAACATAAGCTCCCCAGATTCTTATATGTGGAGTTCTTAAAAAAAAAAAAAAAATATCTATCGAAATAATCCCCAGACTTTTCTTGAACTGAACAGAAGCATCACGACTAAAATCCGATCCAAAAGAGTATTGTGTCAGAGTTATTAAGTTTGCATGTGGTAATATCCAGGTGTGTTTATCACTGAATAGTGATAAAACAGAGACTGCTGGACATTCACAACAGAAACTTGGTGGACAAGACACACTTTGAAGTGTATTTATACCAGATATGGTTAGATTAAAAAAAGGATTTTTTTTAAACAATTTCATGTGTGATATTTAGATTGATAATTGGTGGATATTTCAAATATTAGCGATGGCTACGGCTAAAGCAAGCACAAATAAAAATATAATTTTTAAAGATATATATATATATATATATATATATATATATATATATATTTTAGGCTGTTATTTTCCAGAGGTAAAGTAACCAATGATGTATAACGAGGTTAATACAAGAGTGCTCAATACCGAAGTAGAGCAAGGTATACTTTCTATTTGTTTTTACATCAGCTGGCCAAAACATGCTCATGACTGTAGCAACACATTACTGCTTATGTAAAACAATATATATATATATATATATATATATATATATATCGCATATACAAGGTGATTCCTGTTAAAGAGAGGGGAAGAGGGAGAAGGTGAAATGGGAGAGAAGTTTTTTTTTCAATACATTTAAAATATATATATATATATATATATATATATATATCGCATATAATAGCTGAGTCTCATTAGAGAAAGAGGGTGAAGTGGGAGAGAAGCTTTTATTTTACATATTTAAAAAAATATCTATTTCATATGCAAGGTTTGGTTTGCTTTGGTTGTTTTTGTTTTATGGCATATCAACCCTTTTCGGGTTATTTAATGCCGAATCCAAAGATTTTTGAAGAAAATTTTTTTAATAGAATATATTTGTTGTTTTCAAGTCGGTTTCTATTTAACCCATAGTTGGGACCCTAACAGGTACTACCACTCCGGGTCAGGAGTGGACCTGGGAGTAATGGCAATTAAAGGGTGGCTCCACACTCCCCAAAGCCCGCAAGCTGGGGCCTCACCTTCGGATATAGTTTAAGGTCATATCCAGTACCCATATACAAGGTAGATCTCGGAGAGAGAGAGCGATTGTGAGAAGATTTTATATTTTCCAACAAAGACAAGGTTTTATTTTGAGGCAAGCTGGTCTTGATTTTAAAAAAGAAAAAAACAGCTGTTTCTTTGTAGCTAAAACAATCGGAACATCGATAAATATTAGGTTGGTGCAAAAATAATGTTTTTTTATCAAGTATATATATATGTGTGTGTGTGTGTGTGTGTGTGTGTGTGTGTGTGTGTGTGTGTGTGTGTGTGTCAAAAACGACATTATTTTTGCACCAACATAAAGTCTTAATCTTCTAGACAAATTAATATTTGGATTTGCAGAAAAAAAAAAAAATTTTGGATATTTTGTTTTCCTCCCGTTCAATATATGTAATTTTATTTTTCAACCAAACGAGTTTATTGCATAGCTTTATTAATATAAGAAAAATATATTATGTATATATTTTGCATGTAGTCAAACTAAAGTGTTTAAGCTCAATGGATATTAGATAATTCTCGGATTCTAATTTGTAATCTCAGAGGAATTAGAAATTGAGATATAAAAAAGAGAAAATGTGTGGGTGTGTGTGTACACAAAGTAATCTTCTAAACTAATGAATGGATCATTATGAATTTTGGAATATATATTCTCACCATCATGGTTAGTAACATGCGCATATTTTTTTTTCCTTTTTGTAAATATTAATATTTAGGGGATGCATATAGATAATTTTTTTTTTTTTTTTTTTTTTCACAAACCGATCATTATAAACTTTGGAACATATATTCTCAGTAACACACGCATATTTATTATTTTTTGGGGGGTGGGTGGGACTAACTTTGGCATTTAGGAAATGCGCCCACTCGAACTTGCATCTGCCCACAAAAATCTTAAAATAAGTTAGATACAGAAACTTTAGAGACAAAAATTGCTCTGCATCAAATTTGGAGTTGTATTAAGTACAGTAGAACCCCAGGATATATATATATATATATATATATATATATATATATATATATATATATATATATATATATATATTTTCAAGTTACAATGTGAAATACAATGTTTTTTGGGCCCCTGGTTATGGTATTTGCCCTACCTTATCGTGTTATTTATGTTATTTGATTATATACATGTGCATTATATACTGTACTGTATTTTGTAACTAGTTTTTAATATGTACTGTATAAAATTTTGCTTAGGCCCAACCATATGGCAATTTCAGCTTACAATCCCAACCCTGGAATGGATTAATGTCGTATCCAGGGCTTCTACTGTAATACATCTTTTAAAGGTTGCATGAGAATCAAGAATACGTTCTTGGTAAAATCTTCAACCTATTATCATGAATTATGGAATATATATTTTAGGTAATAGGTGAGTGATGCCGCACATTATTTATTTTTTTGCACACTTTAATATTTAGGGGGAAGTATCACCAAAATCGTACAACATCCCACAAAGAAAGGAAAAAATAACATTCAAATTTAAAAATAACAGATAAAAAGGAGTTGAACACATCTTTGTAAACATGTTCCTTTCTATAGAATTATTTATAGGAATTTGGAAACCAAATAATATAAAAAAAAATATGAATACAATCATTGATTTTAAAAATTGTGACTTTCGACAAATACTTCTTTTTAAGCAAGACTTTCTTTTTCTCCTATGGTTAATAACAGTAAAATGAAGAAAAAAAAAAAAAAAAGAAAACAAAAGGGAAGTCTTGCTTTGAAAAATCTTAGCTTTTAAAATAAAATTTAAACTGCATTTATACTTGTATAAAACACTCAGAGCTTCTTTAGGTTATATATATATATATATATATATATATATATATGCATGTGTGTGTGCATATATATATATATGCATGTGTGTGTGTGTGCATATATATATATGCATGTGTGTGTGTGTGTGTGCATATATATATATGCATGTGTGTGTGTGTGTGCATATATATATATGCATGTGTGTGTGTGTGTGTGCATATATATATATATGCATGTGTGTGTGTGTGTGCATATATATATATATATGCATGTGTGTGTGTGTGTGTGCATATATATATATATATATATATATATATATATATTATGTTTTCCTTAAAACAAATATATTTATAATGTATATCTATATATTTATAAAAGTGAACGTGTCTGTGTACATTTCTCTACGCAATAACTCTGCCAATTTAAGTCTACAGACTCGAAATTTGATATACAGGGTACTGAGATTTGGGAAAATCTTTGTGATCGGCTTTCGGACAGAAATTTGGCTGTTAAGGGGTCAAAGTTCAACGATTTGACCTTTGAGAACTCTACTAAACTCCTCTGACAATTTAAACACTCGAAATTTTAGATATAAGTTCCTTGGACATGGATCTAACTTAATAACTTGATTTGAGCCCAAAACAATAAATGTTAAGGGGTCATAATAGGGATTAAAGTTTAAAAAATTGATGTATTTCTTTTTTATCCAACATACACCTCTAAACACTCGGGCAACTCCGGGCTGAAATACTAGTATTCAATAAGGCTATCTTAAAATTGCAACGATTTATTAAGCTCAATGAAAATGGATTTACACTTTCAGAGCATATGTAACTTTATTTAACATTTCAAAATTACAGGAATATACACTTAATTCACATTTATATCCTTTAAATTACTGTGTTTTACACATGTTTCATTGAATAGCATAAACCAAACAAATCAGACTTTTCATTAGTTCATCACAGAAGAAAATACACACACACACACATATATATATATACACACAGTATTTCGTAAAAATGTTCTCACACTTCAAAAGACGATACTTTATTTCATAAACAGAATGAAATGGAATATCTTTGAATACAAAAGACAAATGTAAATACAAAATCATGTTCGCAAAAGTTCAAATTAATGACCATTATTGTTCAGAAAATGCTGATAGCAGTTGAAGTGTGAGTACATTTTTACAGACAACCTATATATGTATATATAGAAGTGGCTCAACCTCTTTGAATATATATCTATAAAAGTGAAATTGTGTGTGTGTGTGTGTGTCTGTGTGTGGGTGTGTCTGTGTGTGTGTGTGTGTGTGTGTGTGTGTCTGTGTGTGTGTGTCCATATCCCTACCAAACTACTGTTAATTTTCAGTCTACAAACTCGAGATTTGACATAAGGGATATTCAAATTTGGGAAAATCTTGTCAATCAGTTTTCAGCCAGAAATTTGGCTGTCAACGAGTCAAAGTTCAATGATTTGAACTTTGAAAACTCTACCAAACTCCTCCGCCAATTTGGGTCTAAGCACTTGAAATTTTAGATGTAGGTTACGTGGACATGGATCAAAGTTTATAATTTGATTTGAGCCTAAAACAAATGTTATGGGGTCAAAATTGAGGTCAAATTCATTTTAAATTTGACCTCTGCGGTCTCTACCAAAATTACTCAGCCAATTTTTGGTGTAAACATTTGAAAAGTGTATTCAGACATAGGGCAAGCTTTTTAATGGCCAAAAAATTTGGCTGCTAAGGGGTCAAAGTTCAAAAGATTTTACCTTTGCAGTCTCTAGCAAACTATTCAGCCAATTATGGGTCTAAACATTTGAAATTTTGCATAAAGGATATTCAGACATGCAGCAAGATTTTTAATCATTTTTTGGGCAAAAATTTTGCTGCCAAGAGATCAAAGCTGAAAGAGTTGACCTTTGCAGATTTTACCAAACTCCTCCGCTAAGTTTTGGTCTAAATATTTAAAATTTTAGATGTAGATTACCTGGACATGTTGCAAACTTTTGAATATATATATATATATATATATATATATATATATGCACATAAAATTATGATCAGTACATAGGGCCCGAGCAAAGCCGGGCTGAACTGCTAGTATACATATATAAAATGATAAATCTCCCATTTTTGCCGACTTCTTTACAAGTCGTGTCCAACAATGGCTTGACAATGCAAATATTTTTTGCATAAACGTAGCATCTTAAAAATCTTGCATAAATATTAAGTGCGGAATAAAAATCTCAAGGGGATTATGCAAAATAAACAAAGGAATCCAACAATTGTCATCTGCGCGTCTCATCTGGAAATCAGTATTAGAAAGGGTAAATGGGGTGGGAGGTTGCTGTGTGTGTATGTGCACGCGATAATTTTAACAAGCAAAAGAATCGAGATTATTATAAAACAGCAGGGCAGCGGAACAAAGCGGGTGTAGACGTAACGTTAAAGGAATCTAAAAAGAATTGCAGGTTTTTTTTTGTTTTTTTTTGAGAGGTGGGGGGGGGAGTATTGTATGAAAAATTTTCAAAAGAAAAATGAAAAACGGGTAGTGGGTGGAGGGAGTCAAAAGAAAGAAAAACAAACTTATTGAATAAAGAATCAAAGCAAATGTTTATTTCCCACAGGCAGTATTAAATTAAAAAAAAAAAAAAAAAAAATCGTTTTCATAGTTTTTTTTTCTTCAGGTCAAAGGTTAAGGTGAATAGAATATTATCAGATTAGAAGACATTTTTCAAGAAATGTCAGAATTTTTTTTTTTTTTTTTTGTCATTTCTATTTTTAGAATGCAGTTTTTGGATAAGGGTTTTAGTATTGTAAAAAATAATTTGGACATTGTTCAAAATTTTATGTATTGCAAATAAGATTGTTTTGTCTTACATTAATGCTTTTCACCCGATATTGTGATATATGTGAAGATATAGGTCAAAAGTTTTTTTTTTTTCTTTTCATTTTTAGAATTTATTTAGATTTAGAACTTAAACAAGATAAAGAACAATAAAGAAATTGAACTATGAACTGCTGATGAGTTATTTATGATCAATTTGACACGTCTGGGCAGGAGCTGCTAGAAAGGATTTATCCTGCCTTGATAGAGTTCAAAATAGACTTCGTAGCTTAGTGGGGAGGGGGGACCCTTTTCTCTTCCCTGCAACCTCTTTCTCACAGAAACGATATTGCGAATTTGTCTCTGCTTTATGGCAAGTGCTCAACTGAGCTCCAATCTATGGTCCTCCCTCGTCAAACTTTCACGCGAAACACTCGTCTAGTTGAAAACACTATCAATAATTCCCCCCACTCTTTACCTGTGCCTAAACCTAAACGTAGATTCCATGAACAAAGCTTCTTTCTTAAAACTGCATGCCTGTGGAACTGTTTTCCGTTTTCCTGCTTTCCAGCTGACTACAATATGATTGTTTTCAAGTCTAACGTAAACAAGTTCTTGATGAGCCGTTCCACTTAAGTTAACAAATTTATTGAATTACCATAACAATTGCTATATTGCCCAATTTTACAACTGTACACTCTTTAACCCTTATCCTTGAGTGGCCGCTGGGCCTTGATAAGTGGTGATGCCTATATAAAAAAAAAAAAAAAAAAAATTCCCATAGTAGACAAATAAATGACTATATATGTTGCAGTAAGACTCAACGTCTTATCATACCAGCTGAAATATCCAGGTTTGGGTGTCAAAGCCCTATCGACTACACCTGATATCTGCCTTCTTAGCTCACCTGGATGCTTGGCAGAATGAGACAACAGACCAGATGCAGTATAAAGGATGAACAAAAGGTCAGCATCACCAGACCCTTTGCGGTCCTAAGTTGGCAGACATTGACAAAGATCTGTGAACAGTTCCGAAGTTGTCTTCAAAGCCAAAAGCAGGTTAATTAAATACAGTACATAAAACATGACCCCAAGTTTAATCAATTAATCTAAAAAAAAAAATTTTTTTTTTTAATTTTTATTAATTCCAAACAAGGCACATTGCTGCTGAAATATATGGGTCTACAATGAATTACGGACCATTCCTGCAGGGACACTCTAAGTAGGGATTTGAGCAGCGAGATGTATGTGCATATTATATTTAAATGTCTGCATATTAATAGTCAGAGGAGCAGAAAACAGGAAGAGAATTCCAAAACCTAGCAGCTCAAGAAAAAAAAGCAACTGGTGCAGAAAGCTTTCCAACACCTGAGAACGACTACAGTGAAGGGGTGAGATTTTGCTGATTATCAGGTTAATCAGAAGTATTTACGTTGAGGAGGCACGAGTTCTAGGAGTTTATCGGAGCTCATTTCATTAAAGTACTTGTAAAACAAGCACAGGGTGCATAGACTGCATCGATTGGTCAGGGGTTGGAGGTTGTTTGACAGTGTGGGATCTATTAGATTGGAAACAATTGGGAGGGGGGACACTATTTAATATGGAGAGACTAGTGGGGGGATGCACCAGCCCAGATATGGTAACAATACTCCATGCATAGGTAGATTGTGGCCTTATAGAGATGCAGGATACTGGCAGGTGTGATTAGTTTTCTAGCACGGTAGAGGGAGTGCACCTTCTTTGCAGCAGCCTTGGCAATGTCTTCTATGTATTTGTTTCTAATTCATGTTAACTGACAATGTTAGGCTGAGGAGTTTGAATGATGGACTCTCAGGTAGGGTGCAATAAGTTACGGCAATCAGTGGTTGAAAAAGGTTTCAGAACTGTTGAAGGAAAGAAGCTTTTTCTTAGTAGCATTAAATGTTGCAATCCATTTACATCCCCATTCCACTACAGATTGCTTAACGTGTCTTTCACCTCACATGTGGGTTGCACGGTACAAAATGATTTCTTTCTTAAGGCCCTATCATTTACATATATGCCATTGCTTCAGGTCATCTTTAACAGTCATTTCGCATCTCTCTCAGCCTGTCTTTTGTTCAATTACCCACAGGTTCGATGCGCACACATCTATTTGAATAACCAGAGCTTTGTCCAACATTTATGAACCAAAAACTTAAACGTTTATGAACTAATGTACATTTTAACTATGAAAAAAAAAGTCACCTCGTTTCCTTAAAGGGAGTTGGTTGGTTGTTTTAAGGCATATCAATCCTTTTCGGGTTATTTAATGCCGAATCCAAAGATTCTGAAGAAAAATTTTTTAATAGAATATATTTGTTGTTTTCAAGTCAGTTTCTATTTAACCCATAATTGGGACCCTAACAGGTACTACCACTCTGGGTCAGAGTGGACCTGGGAGCAATGGTAATTAAAGGGTGGCTCCACACTCCCCAAAGTCCGCAAGCTGGGGCCTCACAACTGGATACAGTTTAAGGTCATATCCAGGACCTAAAGGGAGTTGGAGCATGAATATAGTCAGTTTCACTTTTGGAACTTCAAGCGGAAGAGTAGTTCCAAAAATAGTGGAACATGTTCACCCCTAGTAATTGTCTGTATTTTTTTGTTTTTGTTTTGAGATGAGGTGTTTTCATTGATTGAGATTGTCGGACTGACTTCCTCATCTTGGTTGTTATTGTCACAACGTTTCGGCCGTTTTGCCCTCCAGCCTTCGGCTAACAAACGGTTCCCCAGTTCGATACAAAACACCTAACGAAGGCTGGAGGGCAAAACGGCCGAAACGTTGTGACAATAACAACCAAGATGAGGAAGTCAGTCCGACAATCTCAATCAATGTTCACCCCTGTTACGACCCAATACCAATACTGGGTCTTGCCGCTCCTCCTTATCTTTGTGTAACATGTCTTTTCCACATTTGTGTTGGATGATGTGACTTTCTTATTGAAATTTTATCATTTATGTTAATTTCAATGTGTTATTGCTAGAGGTCATTCCTTCTCGGCCTGCTTTTTCATTGATTACCCACAGGTTTGATGTGTGCACATCTATTTATTAAACCAGAGCTTCGTTCAACATATCCACACCACCGTAAGCAGTTGCATTGCAGTGCTGGCTCCAATCTACGCACTTCAGTCTCACTAACAGAGTCGGAACTGTCGTCAAGATGCACATTACAAATCCACAAACCTGTCGTTTCTCTGCATTCCCAGAAATACAGAGTTAGTGAGAGCATAAAACAAGTCTGGTCACAGAGCCAAATCCATTCAGGGCACCTTCAGCCTCAATAGCCCAGAATCAGAACTGCCATTAATATGTATACCACAAATCCACTGAATCATAGCCGTCATTCATCTGCATTCTCAGAAAGACTGTATTAGTGAAAGCTTATGATTTATTCACGTGAACTGACATGCCACTAGAGACATTAGCTATTATAAGCTTGACTACGATTAAAAAACTGAACAAGGGAAGTAACTGACAAGAATCAACCCATCCAACCAATACATGCAAACCATTCATAAAGACCTGCCTTTAATTGGATAAGCAATACTAGTACATCTTCCACAGATACTCGAGTATTTCAATCTTCCTTGTGAACTTAATGACAACAATCTTGTGAATAAGTATCATCCACATAACCCTGTTGTTTCTCTGCATTCTTAAAACGAATGAATTATTGAGGACCCAGCTTCGCTCACATGAACTATTGCACTATGGCAAAATCTGTTCTTAACTCAACCCCATATATGAAAATGAATAATAAATTAAAATAGGAAGGATCTGATGAAAATTGCACTCATGTAGTCCATAGATGTAAGAGTGAATTTAATTCATTTAATCCTCTGTCCCTAACTAGATGGTATCAATATGTCCATTGATGTATGTTAGGGACAACCATTGTAATATGTTATAATATTTCAAGTGATGTATGTTAGGGACAACCATTGTAATCTGTTGTAATATTTCAATTGATGTATGTTAGGGACAACCATTGTAATCTGTTGTAATATTTCAATTGATATGTTTGGAACAACCATTGTAATCTGTTGTAATATTTCAATTGATGTATGTTAGGGACAACCATTGTATTCTGTTGTAATATTTCAAGTGATGTATGTTAGGGACAACCATTGTAATCTGTTGTAATATTTCAATTGATGTATGTTTGAACAACCATTGTAATCTGTTTTAATATTTCAAGTGATGTATGTTAGGGACAACCATTGTAATCTGTTGTAATATTTCAATTTATGTATGTTTGGAACAACCATTGTAATCTGTTGTAATATTTCAATTGATGTATGTTAGGGACAACCATTGTAATCTGTTGTAATATTTCAAGTGATGTATGTTTGAACAACCATTGTAATCTGTTTTAATATTTCAAGTGATGTATGTTAGGGACAACCATTGTAATCTGTTGTAATATTTCAATTGATGTATGTTAGGGACAACCATTGTAATATGTTGTAATATTTCAAGTGATGTATGTTAGGGACAACCATTGTAATCTGTTGTAATATTTCAAGTGATGTATGTTAGGGACAACCATTGTAATCTGTTGTAATATTTCAATTGATATGTTTGGAACAACCATTGTAATCTGTTGTAATATTTCAAGTGATGTATGTTTGGAACAACCATTGTAATCTGTTGTAATATTTCAATTGATATGTTTGGAACAACCATTGTAATCTGTTGTAATATTTCAAGTGATGTATGTTTGGAACAACCATTGTAATCTGTTGTAATATTTCAAGTGATGTATGTTAGGGACAACCATTGTAATATGTTGTAATATTTCAAGTGATGTATGTTAGGGACAACCATTGTAATATGTTGTAATATTTCAAGTGAAGTATGTTTGGAACAACCATCGTAATCTGTCGTAATCTTTCAATTAATGTATGTTAGGGACAACCATTGTAATCTGTTATAATATATTCATGTTTGTGTTCTTTTTGTATTGTCTCCTAGGAAAGTCTGCATTCATCATTTTTTAGGGATGATGAATAAATGATGGAGAAAAAAAATGCACATGCATTTTGTCTCCCTTCCAGCTAAGTTATCCTACATAGCTTTGATGAAGTAGGCTTCCCAAGGAAGGACATGTACTACTTATTCATACGTCTACATTATGCATGTGTCGCTGAACCATGGGGATAATTCCTGTTTTTTCCTCTTGCGATCCGTCTTTTCCATTTGGCAGGCCAATGTTTGAACGTTCCATTCGAGTGTATAAAGAAATTTTAAACTCCATGAGTCATTTTCAGTCACATTATGAATTAAAAAGCATAAACAAGTCAGCCTTCAATCAAGCTCAATATCAAAGAGGAAAAGATATGCTTAAGTGATTTTAATCAATTTTTTAAAAATAAATTCACTAAACACAATTTTTTAATTTGTCACAAGCCTGAGGACGACTCAAATGGAAAACATAGGAAGTATCCCTACTGTTCAACAAAACATGTTTTTTAGTTATCAGGTCATTGCATAAGTTCCTGCCATTTCATAAAAAATTTTGTTCTAAAACATGATTTGATATTTGGCAAATTGTTACATATCATTAGAAAGCATGTATTCTGTTCTACAAGACAATGGCCATCGTTTTTTTGCTCATAATTTTTTCTCGTTTTTCAGAACCGTCAAATGGATTGTCAAGTAGATAAAAATCACATTTTTGACACCTTCTTTTCATCTTTAATCGAGGTCAAAAAGCGAATGAAGTGACCAAGGATATTTGTGCCGTATATGGAGAAAACGCTATAGCTGAGACAACTGTTTGAGATTGGATTTACCAGATTCAACACTGTAATTTTGACCCCAATAACTCTCCTCATTCCAGAAGACCAATCAAGATAGACAAAGACTAACTCAAGGTTCTTTTGAAGGGAGATGGCCATCAGATGTGGAGAATTGGATAAAAAGATGAAGCGTGATTTTGCAACAATTTCATGCCACCTTCAATCAATGGGATTCACACAAAAATTTGGAGCATCGGTTCCACACAAATTTATTTTTGCTGTTAAAATTCTTTGATTTTCTTAAAAAAAAAAAAAAAAAAAAAATGGTGGGAACTTATGCAACAACCTAATATACATACACACACATATGTATAAAATGGAATAATAAAAAAGTTGAGTTTATTAACATTTTTTTTTACCTAAAGATTTTTTTATGTCTATATTTTAATTACACAAAATATTTAAATATTGGTTTTAGGATTGAGTTATGTTTTCTTTTTAATCCATTTTAATGGTAATTAAACCGTGCATAAGAGAAAAAACTTCTGCCCAAATATACCAATATCTACATTAATGGACATTTTACAACAGATTACAATGGTTGATCCTAATACGCCTCAATGGACATATTAATATCTATCTACCCACTAGGACAGATCATATCACAAAAACAGTAAAATAAATCCACACCAAACTGCAGATTGTCCAGAGAGAACTCAGTAGCAGACCTGCCTTTAATTCAATAAGTAATACCAGTACATCTTCCACAGACTCAAATATTTCAATCTTCTTCACAGCCCATCGCTCCTCATGAACCCAAATATCATCCACATCTTGCAGATAACAATATGATGCGATTTGAACTCATTATAGCTAATTCTATTGGGCATAATGTTCACATAATTGTATCCAAGTAACAAATGCGATAATTATAAGATTTAAATCTGACTTGCTTCGGCAGTTTTTTTTTAAAATATATTATCAAATGAATATTAACCTAAACAGAAAATAAATCTTAAAATTCAGAAAAAAAAAAAAAAAAAAAAAAAAAATCCTTAAAATTCAGAAATTAAAAAAAAAATCCTTAAAATTAAAAAAAAAACCTTTAAATTCAGAAATTAAAAAAAAAAAACTTAATTAAAAAATTTACAAAAAATCTTTAAAATTCAGAAATTACAAAAAATCCTTAAAATTTAGAAATTAAAAACAATCCTTAAAATTTAGAAATTAAAAACAATCCTTAAAATTCAGAAATTAAAAAAAAAACGCTCAAAATTAAATAAATTACAAAAAATCTTTAAAATTCAGAAATTAAAAAAAAAAAATCCTTAAAATTCAGAAATTAAAAAGTTATTAGTGCAAATGCTTTAATAAAAAAAAGCTTTAAGACGAATTTAAATAAAAGAAAAGGGAAGATTTAAAATAATTTTATTTAAATAAATGTTTAAATTAAAAATATTCTTAGAATTAATAAAATATCTCAAAAAGTGTAAATGGAATGTTTTGACACAAAAAATGTTAAAATAAATAAAATTTTGTAAAAAGTAAAAGAAAAAGTTTCTTTTACATATTTTGAGAAATTTTTTTTTTTTTTTAACTTCCTTAAAATCTAAAGGGGAATGTTAATTTTTTTAATTGTAAAAAAAATTTTTCTTAAATAAATTGGTTTTGATTATGTAATTAAATTTGATTTGTTAAAAACAAAATTAATTTAAATAAAAAATAAATTTAGATGTAGACTCTTAACAATTTGAAAAAAAGGCATTTCGAAATTGTAAAAATAAAACAAAAATAATTTTAAAAAAAATTAAAACAATTTAATTTATTTTCTCTATTTTAGCTATTAAAAATTTGTTTCAAAAAGTGATTTTTACCATTATAAAAAAAATAATTTAACATTTTTTTACTGTTTTTAACAATTAAATTTTTTTTTGCTTAAATTGTTAAATATAAAATTAATTTAAATATAAAATCTGAAATAGAAAAAAAAAATTCTTTTCATATTGTTAAAAAATTTGGTGCCTATTAAGAATTACACCTATTTTAAAAAAACTAAATTGCAGAAATATCTTTATGATATGCATACCTGTCACTAAATGAAGATGTCTTATTCCAAAAATCACATCAATTGATCAAGTAGTTTTTTTATATGGAAAAATCATTTTTTTTTTTTTTTTTTTTTTTTTTAATTTTTAGTGATTATAATAGACTGTAATCATTACAAAGCTGATTTTGATCTCAGTAGTTCGAATTAAATTGTTTTTTATTTATTAAACATGGCGGATCAAAACATAACATCTCACTTCGTCATAAAATTTGATTTTCTTTGTTAAAAAAAAGACCCAAAAACCTACTTGAATCAGTTGACATGATTTTTGGAATATGACACCTTTGTCCAGCGAAAGGTATGTACATAATACAGATTTTAAAGAATTTTTTCTGTCTTAGTGTTTTGAAAATAATTTAATTCTGAACAAGCACCAAAATTTTAAACATAATTTTCTTTTTATTTAAAAAAAATCTAAATGGTTCTTTTCCACCATCAGCCACCAGTAATCAACGCAAAAAAAAAAAAAAAAAAATTAATAACGACTGTCCATCAAACTGAAATCACGTGTGCACATATAACCTCCTCCCCCCACACACGGATAACATGAATTTACTTAGTCGTATGGATTTGGCTAGTATTAGTATTAGTAGTGGTGGTTGTTTTAGCAGCAGCAGCTGATGTCGAGGCCGCCACTGCTGCTGCAGCTCGATGTTTATTTATACCGGTGGACAGTCCAAACAAGTCTAGCAAAGAGGCTAATTCTTCTCCTACCCGTAATGTGGTTTGCTCATCTAACTGCTGACTTAAGGCATTGATGAGTTGTTTCGACTTAGTCTGGATCTTCTTCAGAGATTGGTCGGAGTCGCGCAGTTTCGTCTCCGTTTCAGCACGGACCGAGGATTCTCGTTCCAATTCAGACTTGCAGCTTTCAAGAATTGCTGGAAGAAAAAGAAAAGTAAAAAAAAAAATCTATTATATCGATCTCACTTGTCTGTGTGTGTTTGTATGTCCGCTAAAAACTTTTGTCATCTGCATCGAACAGGCATGGAAGACCGATCTCTTGAACACAATATCGAAAAATTAGAAAACAGATTGTCAATTATTTCATGTAGAAATGTTGTTTTGATTGAAGTGAGGGGTTAGGGTTAGGGTCAGGTAAAAATCTTGGTTTCAATACTATTTGTTAATCGCACATATGCAAATAGTCATTTCGTTCCTTCATTTTAAAAAGAAACAAGTGAAGCATTTACAGTGAACGAGACATAAAAAAAATGACTAGCCCCAAAAGTCCCCAGGGAACATCAAATCCTGGTGAAAATGAACGAACGGTGCAGTTTTAGGCCTTAACATATGTAAATTTGAGTTCTGCATTATGCAAAAAAAGAAATGACTAAGTCCATCATTTACCTCTCCCTCTTCCTCATTTAGCCTCAAAAGTCCCCAAGGCCTTAATATATTTAAATTTGAGTTCAGCACCATGCAAAACTGCTAAATAGACATACACAGAAAATTTTGGACAAATATGGTAAAATAGTCCCAAAAATGGAGTGTTTTTATTAGCCCTAAAAGAGCCCCTGGAGCACACCCAAGAGTTATCGCAAAGTATAGACAGACAAAATTATATAGAAATCAGTTAGCTACAACTTTTCAGAAAGTTTCATAAAAATCCAAGGCATTAATTTTTTTTAATAAGCACAAAAGTGTCAATTTTAGCCATTTTGAACCGAAAGGTACGCGTAGGGGGGAAATCAGAGTTTTCCTGGAAAATCTGTTCTGTTACTTTTTTTACTCATATTAGGTTTTGTGTTTCTGCAAAATTTTTAAAAATTCCAAGGCATAATTATTGAGAAAAGCACAGACAGATGAATGGACAATGAATTTATGCGTGATAACATATCAGTGACGTGATTATGTCGTATGTACGGCATAATCACGTTTACACACCAGTTCTTGTTAGATTATCGAAGTTAAGCGACGTTGAGCCAGGCCAATACTGAAATGGGTGACCATTTGATAATGCCACGTGCTGTATGTACTTGGAGCATGGAGCAAATCGACTATTGCTGTTCAATGGTAAATGCACCAAAAAGCTTCGTTGAAACTTTTTGGTGCATTTACCATTGAACAGCAATAGTCGATTTGATAATCCTTTATATTGTCGACCACCAAAAAATCGGGTCGTCTTCTATTTCTTTTGGGATATCTCTCGACTTTATTATCATCATCATCATCATCATCATCATCATCATAGACACTCTCGTCTCCGTCATTTTTATTGTTTTCGTTTGTTCTAATTATTTGAGGTAATATAATTCCATCCTCTTCATATGACGGGTTTTCGTCTTTACAATTAAACGTTTCTGTGAATTTTACACATCGGATTCTTTTTATTTTATTTTTTTTCGGGAAAAAATATTAAATTGGCTGGACTGTTTTTATCGTATCCAAGAAATATACCTCTGTCGGCTTTAATATTCAATTTACTCTTTTTCTCTATATATGCGAAGCAAGTTGAACCAAATATATGCATTCTGCTTAAATTTGGTTTTTTACCGCAGAAAGATTCATATGGAGTTTTAGATAGTGTTTTGTTAAAACACCTGTCGCGTATATAGGCTGCCTCCAGGAGTGCTTACGTCCAGAGGTTTTTAGGGAGTTTTGATTCAATGAGTAGGCATCTTGCCATTTCAAAAAGTGTCCGCCACGCACGTTCAGCAGTCCCGTTTTGGTGTGGTGATCTAGGAGCTGATGTTTCATGCCTGATATGATGGTTAATAAGTAAAAGTTCAAAATCTTTATTGGTAAATTCCGTACCGTTGTCAGAGCGAATACACTTGATTTCACCGTAGGGGGCCATGTCGGCCAGATATTTCATAGTTGCTAGCAGGGTATCAGATTTGTTCTTTAAAAAGTAAACCATTATTAAACCTGAATGGTCATCTACGAAATTCAACACATATCTATAATGTTCTCTGGTCATTGGTTCTACGGGACCGTTTAAGTCACAATGCACCATTGATAGGATTTTTTTGGCCTTTTTGTCTGGTATCTTGTTTTGATAGTTTGTCATTTTCCCTTGCGTACAGACGTCGCAGTTGAAGGTTTTTGATGCTTGTATTCGCATTCCATCAACTACAGTCAGCAACTTTTTGATATCAGGAATATTGCAGTGTCCAAGAATTTTATGCCATGTCTCTGGACGTAAGCACTCATGGAGGCAGCCTATATACGCGACAGGTGTTTTAACAAAACACTATCTAAAACTCCATATGAATCTTTCTGCGGTAAAAAAACAAATTTAAGCAGAATGCATATATTTGGTTCAACTTGCTTCTCATATATAGAGAAAAAGAGTAAGGCAGGCGGTTTTTGATGGGACTACGCTATTTAAATAATATAGTCTTCCATTTTCTTTAATGTCGAATACAGTTCCATTCGGGTATACCAGTTTTGATTTATTGAGGCTAAAGTTTATATTTGCATCTTGTTTTGTGGCAGCTTGTACAGAAAATATATTTTGCTTAAATTTTGGGATTAGAAGAGAGTTTTCTAGAATACAGAAACAATTCACCTTTATTGTTCTTTAGCGAGATTTTCGCATTGCCTCTTTTCAAAACGATATCATTGACTCGACTCCCGTCAGCTAGTTCTACAAAATGATTTTGTGGCTTAATCACATGTGCCGTGGCCCCACAATCGACAAGAAAATTATTATTGCTTGTTGACGCATCAAATGTACACGAAAATAAAAATGTATGTTCGCTAACAGAGCTCTCTACATTTTTAATGTAGTCGCCATTTTGAGTCCTGTATCTACATTGGAAACTCTTGTGATTAGGTCAGTTCAGTGTATAAAGAAATAATTTTGGGTTTTCCTTTCGATAAATAATGCTCTCTCAATATGTTTAATGCTTTGCAGCCGTCGTCCAGGGTTCCTCTCACTACCAGTGATAGACTTCAGTCATCTAAACACTGTATTAATTGCGCAAAGACAGTTGCGTTCTTTTCAATGAAGTCGGGGTCGTTTCTGTTTTCAGGTTGTGTTTCTAGTACTTTGTGTAGCTTTTGGATTCGTAGATATCCCAGAAATTTAACTTGCGACAATTCGAATTTTGATTCGGATCCATCGAAATAAAGACGCACGCTGGGCTCATAACCTCTAGAAGTGTAAGCCATTTTGACTTTCAGAACAGTTTCAGATGGTTCGCCGTTACACACAAGTCCTGGGAGGTGACTTGTTTGTAGTAGACAGTTCCACAGAACAAAATATTCTTACCGTGTCGAAACCCGGGAAAAGAAACATGTGAAATTGCTCCAGAAAAGGTTTAATATTTATGAAGCAATTCTGGTTTCTGATTGGTTGGTAGCAGAACATGAATTTGATTCGTCAGTTCTTAGCAGCATCGTTTATAAATAGAATCGTCCGACTGTGTGGGATCATACCCCATTATTCTCAAAATATTGCAACAGGAATCGACACCAACAGGCTATTCTTGCCCTCGACATGCTGCATTATGCAGCTCCCCCATGACTCTGGAAGGTTAAGGGACACGTCTTTTTTAACATCAGTGATGTCTTGGTCCAATCAATAGAGTGTTCCCTTATGAACTTAAGTTTTGCAAATTTGCGCCCAGTAATAATATTTTCTCTCTCTCCTATCTTTTAAAATTCTAAACTTTCTTACGTGTGCCCACCACATGGTATTTTTTTTCTCTTTTAATTGACTCTATAAAATATTTTAACCATATTTTAAGACTAGGCATTGCCAGGCCTCACCCACCCCACTAGTGTGTGTGTGTATATATATATTAAATTCTATAATAGTAATTTATAAGTGGTTTAATTAGATGTAATAAGTAACCAATGGATTTAAATAAAACATGATTTGGAAAATAGATTAGGAAAATATATATATATATGTATGTATGTGTGTGTGTGTGTGTGTGTCTGTATATATATATATATATATATATATTTAGTAGAAATGGTAATTAATAAAAACTGAAGAAAGTGCTCAATACCGTTGTAGAGCAAATATGAGTTTTATTTTTTATTACCGTATCTTTCTGTTAAGTTACATTATTGTTTCAGCTACTTGGCCGTTTTTTGGCCGTCTGTAGCATCCTCAGACTTTTTACAGAAATGTTCGCTATATATATATATATATATATATATATATATATTAGTGATGGGACGATGCCAAAATTTTTCCCGATTCCGATTCCGTTCAAAATTTCCGATTCCGATCCGATTCCTGTAAAATTTATACATATTTAATTAGAGATTTTTTTTGTTTGTTTTTTCGTAAATTTTCAAATTATTACATTAACCCCTGGTTAATGTCCGCGTATATTTTATCTCAAATGTTTGCCTTGTAATTGATTAAAAATTGTTACACAACAAAACATTTATTTTGATTTTAAAACAAAGCTATATTGTACCAGTTCGTATTTACTGTATAGCATGCTACTTACATTAATAGTGGAAAATATTCGAAGATTGGTAGGCAAAATAAGAAAACGATGTAAGAACAATATATTTAACAACGCCACTTAGCAAAGCCACATCTCATTGTTACGAACGAATTTCTAAATAATAATATTACTATTATGAAAACCATTTTTAACGTGAGATTGCGTGAGCTTTCTGTGCTTTCTCTCGCAGCTAAATCCCTATTCCAAAATGAAATATTACTTTTATAGATTACGTGTTAGAACATTTTTTTAATTGGCGGAAAGAAAAGCGATCATTTAGAATTTAGAGTGTAAGATCAGTTTCGAATATAAATTTAACGTAAAATGATCATCATTTCTGGCCATCCTAATTCTTTATGGATATTAACTAAAGTGTTTCCCACTAAATTAAGTTCGGTTTGCAACGTTGTAAAACCATGTGTAATCGCTTAAAAAGTAGACACCCTATCCCCAATAAGCGCACATAATTTAAAATTGGTAACACACTACAGCTCATGTTACGTTATATTTATTTGTGAAACTGACCGTCTATTTTAAATTCCTAATCGTTTTATATTAGTGTTGTGTCGATTAATCGGAATCGGGAATCGGATAAATCGGTAATTTTGGGGGTATCGGAATCGGTATTGGAATCGGAAAAATTTGTGCCTAATTTCCGATTCCCAAATCGATTCTTTTAATATTTTTAAAAAGTTCATTTTCAATTGTTTGTACCGATTATAAATATTTCTTTCTTTTAAACTATTAGTAAAACTAAAGAAGATCTAAACTTATTTTATATGCGTAAAATAAACAAAACAAAAATTGAAACTTTGCGAAAATTCGCTAGGTAACCTTTAGAAGAATGCAGTTTATTTTCAAAGTAGCGAAAGAATTGTGTAAAATTAAAGAAATATTTTGCCCAGAAAAATAATATCAAACATTATTGCTAATTAAATGAAAAGTAGAATATAAAAGTGTTGGGTTTTGTCGGTATGTTTGCTGCTCCCTCACTCGGCAATCAGTATTGACAAATATAACAAGCCGTGCATGCATGGTCCCCCTCTATGTGAGGAGGGGGGATCGAATAAAGTGATAAAAAAAGTGATACATAACTGATAAAAAAAACAATTTTGAGTGAAAAAAAAATTTTCAAAAGTTTTCAGAAAAATGACTAAGTTCAACTTTTGCTCCACACCCAATATTAGCCCTAAAACCTCCAGGGCTTGTGACTCTGATTTTTCCCAGGGTCAGTGATACTTCCATCAGATGTATATCAGGTATGCCCATGGTTTTGCCAAGTTTCAGAAAAATCTAATGAATGGATGAAAAGTTATTCTGAAAAATATGTCAATTTTGTCTATTTAGAGTCATTTTGAGGTATTTTTTTTTACCTCTTTTGCCCCCATGGGGGAGCTGATTACTTGTAAAAATGGACAAACGGCTATGTTTCAGGCCTTAAGACATGTAAATTTGAGTTCAGCACCATAAAAAAACACTAAATAGAGATACATAATCACATTTTAGACAAATATGAAAAAAAGAGCCTAAAAAAGGGGTGGTTTTTAGCCCTAAAAGTTCCCGGGGGCGCAAACCAGAGTTTGCCAGCGTCAGCGATACTGAATTTACATTTGCAACAATTGCCTTCACATTTTGGACAAGTTTCAGTAAAATCTAATGGACGGGAAAAAAGTTATGGGGCCAAAAGTTTCATTTTTGCCATTTTGGGCATTTTTGACCCCTTTTCAGCCCCTGGGGGAGCAACGAGAGTTTTCTTAAAAAAAAACTCGATGTTGTGCACATCTACGTATTGGAGTACAACTTGTGGCAAAATTTCAGAAAAAAGTAATGGACGGTTATCCGGGAATCATCCGGACGAACGGACGAACGAACGGACGAACGCCACTGAAAACTATAGTCCCTCTCCGATAAATCCGGGGGGACCAACAAGGAATGGGCAAAATTGTGAAAAGGCTTGGCCTTTGATTTAATTTGAAATATGCTTCCAGTGTGATTTTCTTTGATTCTGCCGGTATTGTTTATGTTTATACTTAAGGATTGCTACGACGGCACGGCGCCAATGTCGTCTGAAGCCGAGGCCTCCGTGAGATATATATATATATATATATATATATATATATATATATATATATATATATAACGGAGGCCTCGCTGAAGCCCGCCAATCTCACTCAAAAGTTGAGTTGAAAGTATTATGGGGTAATTAACACCTTCGATGCCGTTGGTTTCGACAACAATACATTTTCACACCCACTTGCCAAATTTCTCAAGGAGTTTAATATGAAAAGATTTCAAACGAATAGAGTTTTATTTTATTTTCCTGGAGCCACATTGTCTGACACCGTCGCATTATTTACGGGTTTCGGAAAAGTTAAAAATATACATGAATATCTCACAATGTCTGGATAAAATAGATAAAGAGAAAAAGTCTGGATAAAATAGATAAAGAGAAAACATTTAGAAATTTTTCAGATTGAAAAAGAAATTATATTTACATTTAAAAGTCCCCCCTCATTAAAATTCTACTTTTGGACGATATTTGTAAACCCACTAAAAACCAAATTATTTTTAGATCTAGGATGAAGCTCTAAACTGTCTTCACGTATTAAAAAAGGGTGCTTGTGCAGTTTACACTATGTTAAAAAACGAAAAATAAAAAAATATATATATTCTACGTACTCGTTATGGAATGAAGTTCTCATAAAAAAATCACGTAATTTCATCAAATAGTTTTTATTTTATGCCGTAAAAACGATTTGGGAAATTCGGAATCTTCCTAAAAAAACTGCGATAATTAGTCAAGGAAGCGTAAAACAAAAACTATTTAATGAAATTACGTGATTTTGTTATGAGAACTTCATTCTATAACGAGCACGTAGATCTATAGAGTTTAGTTTTACTAATAGTTTAAAAGAAATAAATATTTATAATCGGTACCAGCAATTGAAAATTAACTTTTGAAAAATATTCAAAGAATCGATTTTGGAATCGGAAATTATACACAAATTTTTCCGATTCCGATGCCGATTCCCCGAAAATTACCGATTTAACCGATTCCCGATTCCGATTCATCGGCACAACACTAATATATATATATATATATATATGTAACTACCTTAATAGCATAATTTTAAGTATTTTCCATATGAAGATAAATATTTTTATATAAATATAATTATATATATGTATGTATGTATGTATGTGTGTGTGTATGTATATATATATATATATTTAGTAGAAATGGTAATTAATAAAAACTGAAGAAAGTGCTCAATACCGTTGTAGAGCAAATATGCGTTTTATTTTTTATTACTGTATCTTTCTGTTAAGTTACATTATTGTTTCAGCTACTTGGCCGTTTTTTGGCCGTCTGTAGCATCCTCAGACTTTTTACAGAAATGTTCGCTATATATATATATATATATATGTAACTACCTTAATAGCATAATTTTAAGTATTTTCCATATGAAGATAAATATTTTTATATAAATATAATTAGCTAATGAAAATAAACAGAATAAATAAAACTTTATAACCTTGTTATATAGGCCTAATGAATTTCGATACTGATAGCATATAGGATGGCAAAATGTATCTAAATTAATATTTAATATGAACAATGAAGGTAAGTATGTTAATATATTACACATAATATATTATTTTAATGGGGAGTGATAAAAAAGAGCGTACATATATATTATAAAATTAGGAGGGGGAGGAAGAATTGAATATTGATTTAGTATCGGGAATAAAAATGGATCATGCTATTATTACTTAGTTTGATAGTAATGTTTATAGATGGTGATGTTGAGTTCGTTAAGTAAGGTAATTTATCGATTAGAACAACTAAATGGTAATAATCATAATATTAAAAATGTATTTATAGTAATCAGACTCCAAATATTGATCTAAAAATAAAATGTATATGATGCAACAAGTGATTATATAATAATTAAGTGATTGATTTTGCGCTACAAAACAGAGACTGTCAACAATTGTAGAAGTCAATAATTGATTGATAAGTGGTTCCAAATGTATGAGCCAAATGATTTAATTGTTAGAATGAATGTAAAAATCAATGTTAAGATATATCTATTGTAAATCTACTAAGACAAACTATATATATTTTTTAATATATATACTCATTAAATTTATGTCTATAAATTCATTTCGGAATTATTAGTTAAATTATGAAAAATAAATAAATAACATTTTTTAATTAAAGTACATAGGAGAGGGGGTTTAAAGTATAAGGAAAACCTGAGTGAGATATGGTCTAGAATTTTTAGGTCTAAACAATATTTATAAATCTTATTGACTTGAATTCTAAGTAGAATTAGTTTTAACTTAAATATAAATTTATTTAATTATAATTAAAATAACATGTTATCAGAGTAAGAAACTCTGAAACATACTTATTAGAGAATTAGGATATATACAAAGTTAAACAATAATTATACCTAAGTAAGGAACAAGTTCAAAAAATGTTTATTAATACTAGATTGATGTATGTAGAATTGAGTAAAGTTTGTGAAATGGAAAAATTCTAAATATTATTTCAATATAAATAATAATGATGGTGTTGATATTGATAATAATATGAATAAATAAATAAATAAAAATTAAAGTACATGGAAGCAACTAATTAATTTACAATTCAACATTAGAAGATATGAAGTATAACTTAATAACTTATGACTAACAATTGAAATAATTTTTAATACTAACATGTTATATTGTAAAAATTAGTGAAATAATTTATAATAGAAACCGTTTTAATTTTTTTAAATAATATTAAGTGAAAGACATTAAAACTATATTAAAATTACTTATTAGTTGAATATGGATGTCTATTTAAATAAATATAAGTGAAGTTAATATTTCGTTAGATTTGTTCCAAGGGAAGTAATTCTGCCTCACTTTATTAATGTAAATTCAATTATTTATAATTACAATATAAAGGAGTTTTCAGATTATATTTAAAATTAACAAAATGTAAGTATAGTTTTTGAATTGTATGATTTTAAAAATTATAATTGTAATAATTAATAAGCTTGATTATAATAGCTAACAGAACTGAATTATGTATGGTTTTCAATTCAAATCAATTGATTAGTTATGATAACCGACCATAATGATCAATCATTCTTCTTGTTTTTTTTTAGCTTAGTTTCGTATATACAAACATGTATCATAGTTTATAATTTGTTGATATTATTTTCATAAGTATGTATACACAAATTAGAATGAATAAATTTACTAATTATTAAATAGAACATTTTGGTAGAAGATCCATAAATTAATTAAAATTGTTAGCACGAATAGTTGGGTTTAATGACTTTGTTTGATAAAAATTCAATATGGCGTAATGGAAAAATAAAAAGGTATTTGCAGCTTCTCTTCTAATATTCGGATTTTAATCATGTCAAATCACATTTTAATTCCTTTTGACGGATTGATTGTTGCTATTTCTTCTGATGAGTTAAGGGCATAATAGATTCACTGATTAATATAACAATTAATTGATTGATTTTGTGCTACGAAACAGATACTGTTAAGAATTGTATAAGTCAACTGAATTAAAGGAATAAATTATAAGATGATCAACATCATGAATTTTGGAATATAACTTTTGTCATTTATTCTCTATATTGCTCTGTAATTACACTGAACTTCTTAAATAAGGATTGATATATATTGTAAGAAATATATTTCTACAGAAATATATATATATATATATATATATATATATATATATATAGGGTTCTACATTTGTGAGTGATTTTCAAAGTGGTGATTAGAAATAATGAAACGCTTATCTTTTGGCGATTGTATTTCTTTGACTGACAATCTTCCAAAGCTCACTACTGAGTGAAAAATATCTTTTCAACTTTTTTTTTTTTTTTAAATAAAACAAACAAAGTTAAATTATTTAAACAAGAAAAGTTTAATAGAACAATATAATCTTTTTTTTTTAATGAAGGCTGTTTAAAAAAATATCTGAAGAAATTAGAATGTTTATACCTTCAAGTGTCAATATAAAATTTCTTGTATGTTTAGAATTACACTTATTAAAAAATACAAAAAAAAAACAGAAAAATCTTTATGGTGTACATACTCGTCATAGAACGAAGATGTCATATTCTAAAAATCATATGGGTTTGGCTAGTAACTTTTCTATTTGGCTAGTAAACGAAAATATTTAGTCATCAAAGGTCAACTAAAAATAAGTTTGTCTATAGAGCCTTATAAAGATAAGATTTTGTCAAATAATTTAGAATAAGTATTTAAAAATAATTATAATTAAAAATAAAATTTTGAATAAAGCAAGAGATTTTGGAACCCAATTGAATTATTTGCATTTGTATCAAGTGTAATAATTTTATTGGTTAATGAACAAAAATGAAAATAACTGGTGAATACAAACAATTGTTTACTAAAGGAAATATTGGCTTGGATATATTACGTAATCAATGAAATTGATTGAAATTTCAATTAAAAAGGTCAACTAGAGATAAGTTTGTCTGGAGAGCCCTGGTACATACATTCTAGTCTATGTAAATACAGATTTGACTAAAAGGTGCACATTAGCATGGCTATAGTTTGAAATATTTTTTCAAAATTTTTCGGAAAATATTAACTAGCAGGGCTACCCAGCATTGCCCGTTTTTTTTTGGAGGTGTGTGTACAGGGAAGCAGGGGGGGGGTAAAGTAAAGAATAACCCTGTTTAAATATAAAAATAAAAACGAGGTCAAACTTCTTTAAAAAATCGGCAAAAAAAAAAAAAAAACCAGCGAACAAACGTAAAACTTCTTTAAAAAAGAAATCGGAAAAAGCAAAAATCAGGGGGGAAAAATGATGGACGTGTTCGGAAAAACAAAAACAAAAAAAGTGAAAAAAAAATGGCATAAATAACCCTTTGATTCGGTTAACTCCATGGTGCATTTCACCCAGTAGAATTAAAATTCCATTCCAGTTTTTTTAAGCAACTACGAAGTAAAGAAAATCCAAACCGGTGTTCCTTCGTAACTGCCTCTTGTGGACGATCCCACAACAGTGTTAAGTGGTGGCAGGCGAAAGAGGAATTTATTAGAGAGAAAAGATTTTACCACTTCCATTGATTTTAACCAATTTTGGCCGTGGACTCTCAACAGATAGAATATAGGAATTTACGATTATCGAGGAAGTGGATAGGTAATAGGCCTATAACACACCTCAGATATTGTGCTACAGTTTGTGCATATTACATTTGCATGAAATGTCTTGATTTTTAATCCTATTAAGGTCAAAATCAGAGGGGAAAAATGGGTTCATTTTAAGATGACTTATTAGTATTTTTAAACTATTAGGTTAAGAAAGTTCTCAAAGATATCGAAAACGCCTTCAGCGATTTCATTGCCACTAGAACACAAGATTTTTACGTCACTGGCATAAATACATTTGTTTTGCGTTGGCAAAACTGTGTTGATTCTGATGGTGCTTATTTTGATCAATAAATTTTTGTTTGAGCCGAGATATGTTCATCTGAATTCAAAAGTTAAAAACTGCAAAAACTTTGTCATCATACTAATTTTACCGTTCTTTTTTGTACACCAAAAGTCTTTAGATTTTGAGAAGTCTTACATATTTACCGTTACCGCTTGCAAAAGCTAGATCTACAGTATTATTTAATTCTTTAATAAGTTCTTCGTATGGTACTTTTGCATAAAGTCATGTTACTTTGGATTTAGCTTTTTGTTGTTGAGAAATTAAGCTATCTAATTTTATTTATATTGGATGCTAGCAGGAGTATCTGGTGTTGCCCAGGTGTGGAGAGGTGGGGTAGGGTTGGGGAGGAAATCAAATGGAAAGAGGTGTTAAAAAAAAAAAAAGTGGTAGTAGTGGGGGTGCCCAAGTGTAGAGAGGTGGGGAGAGGAAATCAAAACAAAAGGCAGCCCGGGTGAAGAGATATATATAAAAAAAAATTGGTAGTAAGCAGGCAGACTAGAACCCATAACGCGAAGGAGGAAAAGAAGGTGAAAAATAAACGGAAGTCACAAGCGTTGAATGGAAATGACTTGCAAAAATGTTGACGAAAAAACTGACCCCTTCTTGTAGAAAACTGTCCAGTTGAGGGTGAAGGAATTAATGTTTTTGGCCAATTTTTCAATATTTGTCATCCAAGTAACCGAGCTTTAAAGCGATACCAATTTTGTCACATGCCGACTTGTCTGTCAGAAAGTTTTGGCAGACATACAAACACACACATTTTGCCTTTCATATCATAGACTAGTGGGGGGTGCCCGGTGTTGCCCGGGTGTAAAAGAAAAAAATTTGGTAGGGAAGTAGGCTCGAACCCGAAGCCTTGAAGCGAATAGCCTGACAACTTACGATACTACACGGGCAGAGAAGTGAGGAAGGGTGAAATTAAACATTTAAAAAAGCAGGTGGTTAAACAAACGTGTGGTCAAACATCACGCCATAGCAGTGGAGAAAATGAAATCACAGCAAATTTTGTAACATAAGAAAAAAATCAGACAACCTCCTTTCATAAATCGGACATATTATAATCTAGACAGTATATAAAAAGTTGTAAGATTTAGTGACCTCACCTAGCCCCCCTCCCCCGGCCCCAGGAGAAAAGCCTTTGGTTGGACACATGAAAAAAATGCACAAACACATTTTCGCTTTTATGTTATAGATGAATTATTTACCACCCAAAATAGATTTATATTGCTATAGAATTTCCTTTGCTGGTGAAAATTATTTATTTAAACACTTTAGATACAGCCTTACTTGAGGGATTAATCATATACATCTTTGAGGCAACAATAATCAGGGTGCTGGGTACTTTTTTTTTGTGCGTTTTAGGGTTAAGTATCCAATACATACATTTTTTTTTCCACAAAGGAGTCATCACTTTTCAAGGCCTAGAAGCCACTTGAGGAGGATAAGGGTTAATAACTGTACAGTAGTCAATGGGGACATGTCAGAGTAATCATTAGTAGTGGAAATTTGGTAAATTGGATTAAGACAACCATATTGCAGTCAGTTGGAAAGCAGGAAAACGGAACAGAGTTTCACAGGCGTGCAGCTCTAAGAAAGAAGCTTTGTTCATGGAATCCATGTTTAGGTTTAGGCGCAGATAATGAGTGAGGGAAATTATCAATAGTGGTTTCAGCTAGACAAATGTTTTTTTTTTTAATCCTAATTTTTCACTAATAATAATATATAAAATAAATTCAAGCTTATTTCCTCTCAGAAATTACTCTATTAAACATATAAACAACAATTTTGCTAAATTCTAAAGTCCAAGATCATATTCATCTTACCCATCATTTTTTCCTAAAAAACTTCAGCACATTTTTACAAATCTGTTTCAGTCATGTGGAACATGTCAACATTAGATATTTCTTGCATGGACTTGTCAGAAAAAACAGGCCGACATAAGTTTTTTGCTCCTTTCTGAATTTTCCATATTATATTGCTATCTTTAAGAACTTTTTGATGTTTTCTGACGAGTCCACAAAAGGAAATTGACATACAAATATTGATTGTTCCTCATAAACAAAACAGATTTGTAAAATGTACCAATTTTTTTTTTTAATGATTGATAAAATAAATAAAACTTCAGAATATAGCAAAATTGTTGGCAAACAAAATCGAATTTGCGGACTGGTTCCTTCTGTACCTGACAAGGACTTCTCGTTTTCACTGACCATTTGTCCGAAACATTAGCATGTCCATTGTCACGACCATGTAAATTTGTTCATATTAATAAAAATATATCTTTCTTTTCCTTTATTGAGCACTTTTAATAACCTCAGTAAATACATTAGTTATCACTCTTGGATACCTTTAACATTTCAAAGTCCATAGGGAAAGAACTGACACATACAAAGTCCCTTTATATTATTGTTCTGGGGTAACTGACACCCCTATTCCTGTCTTCACATGGACTCTCCCATCGCTGTGAAAGGCAGCCATTTTGGACTCTCTAATCAGAGATTCCATGCCAGCCTAATCGTTGACATGACTTTACAGACTCTCCTGTTTGATATTGTGAACCCCTAAAAATAGGCCACAACAATTATATACTAGCGAGGGTACCCAGCGTTGCCCAGGTGTTTATAGGTGTGTGTGCTCGGGCGGGGGTTGGAGGAGGGTGGGGGTGGGGGGGACAATCAAAACAAAAGAATAAGCGAAGTAATAACCCTGTTTAAATATTATATAAAAAGAAACAATGTTAAAACTCCCTAAAAAAATTGTTGCCCGGGCGTTTGTGTCGGGGGGGGGGATGATAAAAAAAGTATTGGTAGGTAGGTAGGATCGAATCTGAAGCCTTGAGGCGAAGTTGGAAAATAAAGTGTGAGAAAAACCTAACATGTTAACCGTTCGGCCAACAAGAAAGAGTAACTGAAACACATTTGGATTTATTTAAGTAGAAATAGAATTGACAGGTGCCCGCACTTAATGACTTAATGAGGTCAAATATCAGTAGCGGAGTTAACTTTTATTGCGGGACAGTTTTTTAATGAGGTCAAATAGTAGTGCGGACTTAACATTTACTGCAAGGCAGTTTTTGTTTCCCCAAGATGTTGGGGAGAAACCAGCTCCACATAAAAAATGGGTTGTCCAAATTGAATAGCAATTGTCTGATATAAGGAGAAACTCCGCATTGATCAAAACTGATTGCTTCTGGACGTTCCCGGCACAATTAGTTTCACTTTTATACGAAAAAGCCGAATCAACACGTGGCAATTGAAAAACAAAATCTCAAAAATAGTGCGTAAAAGTCGGGCAAATTAAAGATAGACTTGACTACTGTTCTTAAGTCGCAGATATTATAATTTAGACCACATATAAAAAGTTTTAAGGAGTGAGCCAAGTGATCTCAAATATTAAGTCTGGATGAATTTATCGCTTAACCAATGATGGATTGGTTGGTTGGTTGTTTTTGTTTTACGGCATATCAACCCTTTTCGGGTTATTTAAGCCAAAGATTTTTAAGAAAAATTTTTTTAATAGAATATATTTGTTGTTTTCACGTCGGTTTCTATTTAACCCATAGTTGGGACTACCACTCCGGGTCAGAGTGGACCTGGGAGCAATGGTAATTAAAGGGTGGCTCCACACTCCCCAAAGCCCACAAGCTGGGGCCTCACCACTGGATATAGTTTAAGGTCATATCCAGGACCCCCATTGAGGGACTTTTACCCTCTGCAGGGGGGCAGTCGGCGTATTCTAATGCCCCACCGACAGGGCCACCAACGATGGAAGGTGACCTGTTGGTTTTTCTGTTTCTATATTTCTCTTGCAGTCTTTGGATTACTACATTGATTGAAAGAACAATTTTTTTATGAATTTATGAATTTGAGCTACTTTGAATTATTTTTCCAACCAGATTACATTACCCACTGGATTTTAAATTCTGACTCTTGGATTCCTTTTAAAGAATTCTCTTTCACTTTTCGGATTACTATTGGAAGAGTCTTCAAACATGCAGGAATATTATTCCTGGTTTGTTTTTGTTCTTTTTCACATTTCCTCACACGTTTTTTTTTAACGGACACAAATATTTTGTAAATTTATGACTATCATTTTTTTTTTTTTTTTTTTTTTTTTTTTTTTACTCCTGTTCACCCCTTACAAAGCATATCGCCACTTGGATGTAAGGGGCTACTATTTGGGGCCATGTCTAGGAAAGATTATTTGTTTATGTTACATTTAAACTTTTGCATATCAGTACAGCCAGGGAAGCAGGCAGCAGGAAGGGAATTCTAAAGTCTAGCTGTTTGAGGGAAGAAACTATTAGAATAGAAAGCTTTCTGGCATTTAGGGACATCGACAGTGAAAGGGTGAGATTTTGTTGCTAAACGGATTTGTCGGGGATATGTATGTCGAGAAGGTACAAGTGAAACAAGTTCATCAGAACACATTCCATTAAAATATTTATAAAACAGGCACAGAGATGCAACATTGCGGCGATGGGAGCTTAGTTGATAAAGTGGGACCGATTAGATGGACAATTCTTTTTTGGACTTTATCTAAGAGGGAGAGACTAGTGGTAGATACACCAGCCCAGATGTGGCAACAATACTCCATGCATAGGCGAATGGTGGCTTTGTAGAGGTATAGAATACTCTCAGGTGTGAGTAGTACTCTAGCACGATAGAGGGAACCTACCTTCTTTGCAGCAGCTTTTGCAATGTCCTCTATATATTTGTTCAGGTTCATATTGCACGCAAATGTTAGGCCAAGGAGTTTGAAAGTAGAATTCTCAGGTAGGATGCTATCTGTCATGGATATAGGCAGTTGGAGAGGCGTCTTGTAATTGTTAAAGGAGAGCAGCTTAGTTTTACCAGCATTAAATGTTACCATTTATTTGTGGCCCCATTCCATTATAGTCTGGAGGTCATTTTCTAATGATTCTGCCATTGTCAGATTTATGTACATCTGTTCTTCCCTCATGCATATTATAGAGTGTTTTATCATTAGAAAATATATAAATTGATATACAAATATCATAAACTGTAGTTTCATTTAATGTCTTAACCAGCAAATTCTAGCCCAGCTACAATTATAATTTGCTAATTTCTTTCTGTCCTCTGATGAGGAGAATAGCAAGAATCACATTCTTTAAAACTCTGCGGAATAAGGACTTTGAAAATTGTTTTCAGGAGTATTCTGTCGAATAATAAAAATAATTGTAAATTTTAACTTACAGTTTTAATTTCCTTTCTCATACATACATATATATATATATATATAAAAATAAAAATATAAATAAAATATATATAAATAAAAAATTTAATTATTTTAATTAGTAAAAAAAAAAAAAAATAATTATGACAGCCCCTTTAAGAAATTCATTTCTTATCGTTGAGCACTTTCAGTTGAATTAAAAGTCAGTCAATTTAGCTCTTATGCATAGATCATCGTATAACAATTAGATCACTGTCTGTCTGACGTAATGAACATTTAAATTAAAACGTTTAAAATTCAACGCTATTTCATGCGATTAATGGTAGCCGAATGGATACGGTCTCTGCTAATCGAGCCAGAGATGTCTCGTGTCGCGGGGTTCGAATCGTTCGGCTGGTGTTAATCGTGACACCCTGCACTGAAGAATCCCGAAAGGATGAAACACTAGTGTCTGTAGGTATTTAATTATTATAGTAAAAAAAAAAAATAATTATGACAGCCCCTTTAAGAAATTCATTTCTTATCGTTGAGCACTTTCAGTTGAATTAAAAGTCGGTCAATTTAGCTCTTATGCATAGATCATCGTATAACGATTAGATCACTGTCTGTCTGACGTAATGAACATTTAAATTAAAATGTTTAAAATTCAATACTATTTCATGCGGTTGATGGTAGCCGAATGGATACGGTCTCCGCTAATCGAGCCAGAGATGTCTCATGTCGCGGGGTTCGAATCGTTCGGCTGGTGTTAATCGTGACACCCTGCACTGAAGAATCCCGAAAGGATGAAACACTAGTGTCTGTAGGTATTTAATTATTATAGTAAAATAAAAAAAAATAATTATATATATATATATATGTATACACACACACACAAGTGTTGAGACGATTTATCAAAATCAGAACTTTGGGGATATTGGAAAAATTTATTCCTATTTTCCAATGCTAAAAACGATTCTTTTGTCTGTTGGTTGTAATGTTGAATAATAAATATTTATTGATTTTAAACCAGTAAAACCAAAAATCTATAGATCATTCTCCCACAAGTTTGTTTTTATGTTTGAGAAAATATCTGCATATTTAATATATGTAATTGGGGAAAAAATAACTTTATAGTCAAACATTTAGAGATTTATAAAGAATCGGAATCAGTAATTGTATCGGAATCGTAACATTACTTATATATATATATATATATATATATGTAGAAGAAGCATCAAAAAGGGTGATGGCTTACCTAGTCGTTCTTGCAAAGTGCTAACCTCTTGTGATAGAGTCTCCTCCACCGTATTCTTTTCCTGTTGTTCGGCAAGAACCCTGTCTTTTAAGAAGAGAATCTCGCTCTTTAGAGCGTCTTCGAGATGTTCTTTGGCAACCTTGGCTGCAATGATCTCTTCTCTGTAATTCAGCAACAACAGTTGCATCTCCTGTGAACAACAATGGGAAAAAAAAATGAGCTCTAAAATAAAAAGAAATTGAGTTCAATGCTAAAAGAGAAAAATAACAATTTTGAAATAAGAAATTGTTGATAAAAAAGACAATTTCCAAAAGCTTAGATTTTTAGTGGAATTAAAATAAAAGTAGTTGAAAAAAAAATATTTTCAACATAAACTATAAAAAAGTATTGTAAAAAATATTTTTAACAAATACTATAAAAAGTATTTGAAAAAAAATATTTTCAACATAAACTATAAAAAAGTAATTGAAAAAAAATATTTTCAACATATACTATAAAAAAGTATTTAGAAAAAAATATTTAACATAAACTATAATAAAGTATTTGAAAAAATATTTTCAACATAAACTATAAAAAGCATTTGAAAAATAATATTTTCTTACTTCAAGATTATTTGGAAGATTAATATCCTCGTTCTGTAATTGTTGGGAATGCTTTGAGTGTTTACCCACAAGAACATCATTTTCCTTTGTCAATCGATCCAGCTGAAAAAAATGAAAATTAGTATTTCATATATGGATTAAATTTTACTTAAATATATTTCATTAAATAAATAAAATCATTTTATATATATATATATATATATATTAAATCATATTTGATTTTAATTATATCTGATGAGATGTAAATATGAAAATTTTTAAATGACAAATCAGACAATTTTAAATTGTATGATTTAGGTTCAAACAATTGTAATATCCGTAAAGAATACAAATATGAAGTTATTCCATTTTGTTGTTTTTGGTTTTGCCACTATATATATATATATATATATATATATATATATATATAAATAAAAATTACACTGTCTCGGCAGCCGTGTTAAACCAGTATAGCTAAAATCGATAGATCATCCCCGACAAATATACTTTTACGATTAGAAAAATATTTGCACATTTAACGTGTGTTTTTATGGTAATTTAGAAAAAAATACCACTATATAGTAAAATATTTAGAAGGTTATAAATAATCAGAATCAGGAATTTAGTATGGAATTGGTACTTGTATCAGAATAGGGAAAAATACTCCAATATTTTTCTTAATTCCAATACTGTACAAAATTCACGATTTTGATAAAATTTCCAATTCCAATAAAATTACTGATTCCGATTCCTTATAAATCTCAAAATATTTAACTGTATTAGCTGTATTTTCTCTGATTACTGTAGAAACACACACGTTAAATGTGCAGATATTTTCTTAAACATGGAAATATACTTGTGGGGCAAGATCTATCGATTTTAGCTTCACTGATATTTTAAAATCAATAAATATTTATTATTGTATCATTATTACCAGCAATGGAAGATTTTGGTTTAAACAAAATCAAATAAAAAAGACAAAAGAATCGTTTTGGCATCGGAAAATCGGTACAAAGTTTTCCAATTCCAATACTGATTCCCTCAAATATTCCGATTAACACTAATAAATAATATATATACATGCCTGCTTCCCTCCGGACTACAACTTGGATGTCTTCAAGTCTAATGTTAACAAATTCCTAATGAACCGCCCCCCCTAATTAAACACTTCATCAAATCTCCTCACTAACGTAATGTACTTGCAATAACCCTTATCCCTGAGTGGCTTCCGGGCCTTGATAAGTGGTGATCACTGTGTAAAAAAAAAAAAAAAAATATATATATATATATACATATATATATATATATATATATATATATATATATATACTAGCCTGGGGGCCCGGCGTTGCCTGGATGTTTAGAGGTGTGTGTTAGGCAAAAAAAATAAGTGGTAGTAGGCAGGCAGGCAGGCTTGAACCCGTACTGCGAAGGAGAAAAGAACGTGAAAAAAAAAAAAAATGTGACGTCTTTGCCGTTGCGTCCATCGCCAAACCGGAAGTGGCAAATGTTTGAATTAAGGCTAGACAATCGAAAAGTGGGGATGACTTTCGAAAATATCGACAAAAATGCCACCCCCTCCCTGTAGAAAAGTGCTCAGTTAAGGGTGAAGGAATTAATGTTTTTAGCCAATTTTTCGATATTTGTCGTCCGAAGTTTCAAGCTTCAAAACGATACCGATCTTGTGAAAATCCATCACCTCTGCCGAAAGTTTTAGGCAGACATACAAACATACATAGATACATTTAAACAGACAGGTGAGATTTATATTATAGATGATGATTGCAACATCTTGTCAGACAAGTGCCACTCCCCCTGTCACTGAGCTTCCATGTGCCCGAAGATGATTTTTCAGTCCCGCTAGCGATTTGCATACCCTCAAGCAGACATAACCTCAATGGTGGTCATTGGTTTGGATGAAACCAACAGTAACGGGACTTATCGTTGTGCACTTTCACGTGATTACCAAGACCTGCCCTGGCCAATAGAGCCTGGTCATACACCTCACAGATGCAGAGATCACCATAATTGGGTGGCAAGGTTTAGTGCTTCCTACATGCTCTCTTAAGCTTTGCTCGGTCTATCTTGGCTGCCTCAAAGTGTTCTGCGCTCCTGTATATCAGTGCCCTCCACTGCATGCGATCAGACGCTAGGGACTCCAAACTGTTAACAGGGATATGAAAGCTCACCAAACTCTCCTTGATGCTATCACGAAAACGTTTTGGGCTTGTGCCGGGTTCTTTTGCCAAGAAGGAGCTCACCATAAAACAACTATTTTGGGAGTTGATAGTCATCAAGCCAGCCGAGATGACCTGCCCAACACATCTGGTTTTTTATAACAGTGGTAGCAATACCGGTGGTTTTTGCCCTATTCGATACACAGGTATCAGGGATGAAATTGTCCTATTTTAACCCAAGAATGGGTCTAAGGCAGTGTTGATGAAACCTGTCAAGCTGTTCCACATGTGACGGGTACAGAGTCCAGGTTTCAGAAGCAAGAGTAGGGATGGCAATACACATGCCTAATATACTGACATTTTAATTGTCAGAGTTAAATTATCATCAGACCAAATGCATCTGATGCCTTGCTGATTCTCTGTCTTATTTCTGCATCAAGAGCACCATCATTTCATACAGTACTACCAAGGTAGACAAAATTAGATACATACATACACATACATATATATTCTTTCATATATACATACATACATACATACACTAACATATATATTCTTTTGAAATACAAAAATAATGATATGAATAGATTTCCCCATAAAACTAAGATGGCAACTTATGGCCGGACGTTACAATATTTTAAAAATAAATGCTAAAATTTTAACAATATTTTTCATGGTTGAGATTGCCCATGAGGTTTGTTCCTTGCTAATGGAGTCAGAGATGTCGTTGTGGTTGGGTTTGAATCTCCCTACAGGTAACAATCATGGCACCTTGTACTGATGATTCCCAAAAGGATGAAACACTAGTGTCTGTAGGCATTAAAAAATTATTATTGTAATATATATATATATATATTTTGGTAGCAAGTCATTATTCAGGCAAGTCTGAATGAACATGACAGAGTTATGCTTTTTTCTGTTTTTCTGGAAATCTTTTCGATTTGCCGAGTGATCTTTTTTTATATTGGCTGGCATGTTGTATAGAATAGAGCCCAAATGTTTTTGTTCGGCCATGTTTTTCTTAAACGCTTTCTATTGGTGCATCCGATTATTGTCAGGAGCGGTTGTTGTTATCATTTTCGTTTTTTCTTTTCCTTTGAGGCTTGGTGTATTTATAGTCTCTCTCTCTCTCTCTCTCTCTCTCTATTGTGTTATAAAAATGTGTGCAGGATGGTTAAGGGCGAATTATTTTTATTTTTTTAATTGCAATTTTTTTATTTTATAGTTTATTTAGTTTCTTGTTAGTTATTAAATACTGTTAGTATATTTGTCCCCGTGTTAAATGAGATCCAGTTTTATATATATAAGAGAAAGAAAATTAAAACTGTAAGTTGAACTTTACAATCAAAATTTATTGTTCGACTGAATACTCCAAAAAACAATTTTCAAAGTCCTTATTCCGCGGAGTTTCAAAGAATGCTATTGTTATTATTATTCTCATCAAAGGACATAAAGAAATCAGCAAATTATATTTGTAACAATGCTAGAATTTGCTAGTTAAGGCATTAAGTGAAACCGCAACTTATTGTATTTATAAATTGACAAACAAAAACATGAAAAAATATTGGATATGTAAAAAAAACTAATATAAAAACAAACCGCGCATAATATTTCAGCTTGAATGAAACTCCTCTAGAGTTGATCCAAAATGCAAAACAGTTCTTTAGATAGAATTTATTCCAAAATAAATCCAGCGTGACAATGCATATAATCAGATTGGGAAGTTTTCAAAAATCCGATTGGAAAGTTTACAAAACAGCTGAAATAATGAAAATTGTTTTTTTCCAGACAGTGCAGTAGTCCAAAGAGAAGTTTGTCCCAAGTCAAACGGGACCTAATAGTAAAAGAGAGAAATCCAAAATGAGAACCTTCATCCTCGGCTTAAAAAGAAAAAGTGAAAGGTCTATAAGAGCAAGAAGTATTGCAGTTATGAAAATCTCAATAGTTGTTACGTAGAGTATATATAGAAAAAGTGAGGGATTAATAATTGTGAAATTATCAGGTTTACATAGGACGAAACATAACAAAACCCACTTTTTTCATGTACGATCATTTTGGAAACAACATCCTTTTAGTTATTTTATGTAAATATTGAATAAATAAAAGGATATTTTTTCTGAAACAATCGTGCATGAAAAAAATGGATTTTATGTTTCCCTCTATGTAGACTTCATAATTTCACAATTATTAATCCCTCATATTATATATAAATATATATATCAGGGCTCTACAGACAAACTTATCTTCAGTTGACCTTTGACAACTAAATATTTTCGTTTACTAGCCAAATAGAAAAGTTACTAGCCAAACCCACATGATTTTTAGAATATGACATCTTCGTTCTGTGACGAGTATGTAACTCAAAGATTTTTCTGTGCTTTTTTAATAAGTGTAATTCTAAATATACAACAAATTTTATGTTGATACTTGAAGGCAGTGGCGTACCTATATAAAATGGCGCCCATGGCAAAGTTTGAATGTGCGCCCCTTCTTAATAATTTATACCTTAGATATACCTAACTACTAATTTTAATCAAGCAATTTTTGCGCCCATGTCAGAGTGACGCCCATGGCACGGGCCACGCCTGCCATACCCTAGATACGCCACTGCTTGAAGGTATAAACATTCTAATTCAGATATTTTTTAAACAGCCTTCGTTAAAAAATAAAAAAAAGAGTATATTGTTCTATTAAACTTTTATTGTTTAAATAATTTGACTTTGTTCGTTTAATAATAAAAAAAGAAAAAAGTTGAAAAAGATATTTTTCACTCCGTAGTGAGCTTTGGAAGATTGTCAGTCAAAGAAATACAACCACCAAAAGATAAGCGTTTCATTATTTCTAGTCGACACTTTGAAAAAAAAATCACTCGCAAATGCAACTGTTTCACTCGCAATGTAGAGCCATATATATTCTTGTGGAATACAAAAATAATATGAATAGCTCTCACTATAAAACTAAGATGTCAACGTACAATATTTACGTTATTTTATACGTCTCATTTTCAACATTACATGCCTAAGAAAAGTTCTGTTTTTCTGCCGATTCCATTTTAGCATGCCTATATTGATTGAACCATGTAAATAAAACATGTCTGTAAAAACAATATTCAACCTTTAATATGTTGAAAGAATTCATGAAGATAAAATTTTGGAATATACTGAAAGTGTCATCCACTTATATATATATATATATATATAAGAAGTTAAAAAATATATATGGCGATTAAGCTACACAGAATATGCCGCATTTCATCCACGCTAGGATTCATCAGGGTTATCAGAGAATTTTGTGGTTGTCTCGTGTTTTTATATATGCACCTTCTATTGTGTTTTTAGTTAGCCAATTAGCTTTCTAGTTTCCACTACATCCTTCCTAATCAGCCAATGAGCAGGCACTTACAGGATAAAGGCCCAGTTGACCTCCGGTTGACTCGTTCCTTTGTGAGTGCTATTTTGTGTGGGAGCATAGATATCTATTTTAAATCTAGGTTAAATGGGTTTTTTTTTGCTAGTTTATATATGTGTGTGTGTGTGTGTGTGTGATAGTTTATGTATATGTATGTTTATTTGTTTATTTTCTATTGTTTTTGTTAGTTTTAAAATTATTTTGTATCTCTATCCTAGAGTACATTTTATCTTGTGAACACAGTTGTTCACTATTTCTCTCCTAGAGTTTAATAGATGTTGGGGTTCTTTAAAATATAGGATAGCTAATTTTTTATGAAGGCATAATCTCCATGGATCATCTAGGTCTCTACATGTGTTTGCTTGTCTTACTATTTTCCATTCGACTACCGGCAAATGTCCACTTTCCTGGAGTTCCCAGTATTTGTTTGCTAGAGTTGTTTTCATTTGGTGTTTTTTTATTATTCAATGTACTTTTGTGGTCATAATATCGAGTTTTGAAATCTAAGGAAGTCATACCTACGTAATATTTCTTGTTATTCGGGTTTTCTTTCGCAAATATTGTGGCCTGGTAAACTATGCTTTTGGTTAGACATTTATTTTGAAGTGGGCAAAGTATGCAGTATCTACAGTTGCATTGCTCGTTATTAGTATTTTTATTTCTAGTATGGTTGTCGTTGTCCGAATGTGAGGAATATTTTTTTACTAAAATTCCTCACATAGTAAAAAACAAATTCCTAACATAGTGAAAAAAAAACAAATTCCTAACATAGTGAAAAAAAACAAATTCCTAACATAGTGAAAAAAAAAAACAAATTCCTAACATAGTGAAAAAAAAAACAAATTCCTAACATAGTGAAAAAAAAAACAAATTCCTAACATAGTGAAAAAAAAAAAAACAAATTCCTAACATAGTGAAAAAAAAAAAACAAATTCCTAACATAGTGAAAAAAAAAACAAATTCCTAACATAGTGAAAAAAAAAACAAATTCCTAACATAGTGAAAAAAAAAACAAATTCCTAACATAGTGAAAAAAAAAACAAATTCCTAACATAGTGAAAAAAAAAACAAATTCCTAACATAGTGAAAAAAAAAACAAATTCCTAACATAGTGAAAAAAAAACAAATTCCTAACATAGTGAAAAAACAAACAAATTCCTAACATAGTGAAAAAAAAAACAAATTCCTAACATAGTGAAAAAAAAAACAAATTCCTAACATAGTGAAAAAAAAACAAATTCCTAACATAGTGAAAAAAAACAAATTCCTAACATAGTGAAAAAAAAACAAATTTCTAACATAGTGAAAAAAAAAACAAATTCCTAACATAGTGAAAAAAAAACAAATTCCTAACATAGTTAATAAAAAGATGTAACTTACCTCCATTTGCACTTCTTCTCTAGATTCTGTTAATCTTTTCTACAATAAAAAACAAAACAAAAAGTATATGCTTTTACAACAAGAAGAGATCATTTAATTAAGATTTTCAAAATTTTATACAATAAGGTAGTCTTGCTGGACAAAGATAGGAAGTGAATTGTTATAGGAGTTAGAAATTAAAATTTGATATAAAAAAAAAGGACTGAAGATGTCAAGGGTCACATGACCAAGAAGTGGGAAAGAGAGAATTTGTTAGTGTTGACATGTCTCTTTAAAAATAAAAAATAGGATTGACATGATATAATTATGGGTATATACAAATCAGTTCTTTGTTTTAATTTAAGTACTTGCTTAATGGCAAGGAAAGAGAGCTAGTGCTTCTTCTTTGGTATGTGATATTTCATAAGGGCATATCTGCAAAAGTACATAAATTTCAACTCCCACCATCCTTATAATGTAAAGAAAGGAATCGTCCGTTGCCTACAACACCAAACAAAAGCAATATGTAGTAAGAGCCACGCATATCCAGAGGAGATGGACAGTTTAAGAAAAATTCTCCACCAAAACAACTATCCAGAAAGCATGACATCAGCTTCAAAAAATCTGAACCAGACACTGAAGGACACCATCTTAAAACTCACTAGTTTGTATACCATACATGAAGGGCTTGTCGGAAAAATTTCTAAGAATATGTAAGCCATATGACATCAGAACAGTATTCAGAAGAGATTCAACTCTCTGGAAACAGCTTGTGTGAGTCAAGCCCCAACAGAAAAAAATCATGACTAAGAACTGTATGTAAATGTGGAAACCTACACAAAGGTAAGACATGTCGTCCACTGAATGTACGGTTAGAAGAACATCAAAAGGATATATGTGGAGAGATTGAAAAGTCTGGTATGCCTGATCATATCTGGAGGGAATTATGAAACGAAGTAAAAATTATAGACAGAGAAGAATGGTGGAGAATAAGAAGCAGCACATCATTGCTGGGAGGCAATAAATTACTAAGTAGACTTAGTATAGAACTTAACACACTATGGGAACTGTTAATCTATAATATAAATCTCATCTGTTTAAATGTATGTATGTTTGCATACCTGCCTAAAATTTTCGACAGAGGCGACAGATTTTCACGAGATCGGTATCGTTTTAAGCTTGACCCTTCAGACAACAAATATTGAAAAATTAGCCAAAAATATTAATTCCTTCACCCTCAACTGGTCACTTATTTTTTCGCAGATATTTTCGAAAGTCATCGCCTCTTTTCGATTTTCTAGCCTTAATTTAAACCTACGTCACTTCCGGTTTGGCAATAGGCGCAACAGCAAACACTCCACTTTTTTTTTCATGTTCTTTTCCTCCTTCGCGGTACGGGTTCACGTTTGCTTCCTTTCCTAATACCACTTTTTTTTTTCTTTTGCTCAACACACACACCTCCAAACTATAATAATTAGAAATAAATAGTAATATTTACAACTAGAAATAAAATAGGTTTAAAGCTACCAAAGTTCATACTAGAATAGTCCACAAGGACCCGTGGCGCAGTGGTTAGAGTACTGGGAAAAATCAACTGTAAAAATGATATTCTTCTGTAAAGTTAAAAGTTCAATTCTCAGTAATGACGATCAAAAAATACAATTGCAAATTACTCAAGACATCTATTCAGTCGTGGTTAACAGAACGAGAGCATGCTACCCCTGTGAAGTAAATAAAGGATTCCGTTCCAAATTGCGTCCAAATTCTTGAGTTCGACAAAATACACTTGGTTACGTTGTGAAAATGGCACTTAAGATGAGAACAGTAGTCTGAAGAATCCAAATATACGAATAACCAATCCTTATCTCCAAAATTCAGAAAAGTAGTCCATTTGTTAAATGGGCTGTTTGTAAGTCTCTCTTCACGTGCAATCTGACAGACTACTGTTCTTTAGAGATTTTTATATCTAAGAAAAAGAAAAAAAAAGGAAAAAAGGAAAAAAAAGAAAAGGAAAAAAGAAAAAAAAAGAAAAAAGGAAAAAAAGAAAGGAAAAAAGAAAAAAGGAAAAAAAGAAAAAAGGAAAAAAAGAAAAAAGGAAAAAAAGAAAGAAGGAAAAAAGGAAAAAAAGAAAAAAGGAAAAAAAGAAAAAAGGAAAAAAAGAAAAAAGGAAAAAAAGAAAAAAGGAAAAAAGGAAAAAAAGAAAAAAGGAAAAAAGGAAAAAAAGAAAAAAGGAAAAAAGGAAAAAAAGAAAAAAGGAAAAAAAGAAAAAAGGAAAAAAGGAAAAAAAGAAAAAAAGAAAAAAGGAAAAAAGGAAAAAAGGAAAAAAGGAAAAAAGAAAAAAGGAAAAAAGAAAAAAGGAAAAAAAGAAAAAAAGAAAAAAAGGAAAAAAAGAAAAAAGAAAAAAGAAAAAGGAAAAAAAGAAAAAAGAAAAAAGGAATAAAGAAAAAAGGAAAAAAAGAAAAAAAAGAGAAAAAATGATTAATAACAAAAAATTGCGTGGCAAGGACTCAATCAGGTTGAAAGCTTGCTTCATATCTTTAAAGTAAATGTTTATTTTAAAGAAAAAAAAAAAAAAGATATCGTTTTGGGATTTCTTAAATTTTAAATTTGAATATTCAATCAATAACAATATTTAAAAAATAATGTTTTAAATATATGTGTCAATTACATGTAATTGATGATGAACTCACTACAGACACCTTCTCTACGAAGAAGCACCTACTAGCAATGTATTTAACCCAACAAAACTAGTGTGTCGGTCAAGTAAATCTTGCAAAGTCTTTTGGTTGTTATTCATTATTCTCTTTGTTTTATTAAATACAAATATAAGTTTCCAAACTTTTTTTGTTGATAGTATACACACGAAACTCTGGTCCCCTTTGAAGTAATCTCCTCCGGCTGCAATGAACTTGTTGTATTGTTCCAACAACTTCTGGAAAGCATCATGGAAGTCTTCTTGCGTGAAGGTGTCAATGACCCTAGTCACAGCCTCTTTCATCTTCTCAATTGTCTCATAATGACAGCCTCTAAGGTTTTCCTTGAGCTTAGGGAATAACCAAACGTCAGTAATGCGTATGTTTAATAACTTATTAAAAATTAAAAAATAAGAATAAAAATTATATGTAGTTCAGGGCTGGGAGCAAGCATATGCAGGGGGTTATCATTCATTTTTAAGTATTAATTCTATATTAAGGGGTTTTAGAATTATTTTTATGGGATCAACATTCAAGCCAGACATTGATGAACAGCAAAAGAGATTTCACTGAAATTTTTTTTTTTACAGGAGATAATATTGAGAGGGGAGGGGGTTATGTTGGATGAGGTAATGCCAGGGATGCCAAGGAGTTTGCAAAAAACTGATTTTTGCAGATTACTAATCAGATAGAATGGTAAAACAAAAAAAAGTCCGCAGACACTAACCAATTGATCTTGTAATTCTATGTGTGATTGAGTCAGTTGCTGTTTAACTTCTTGGGTGAATTTCTCGGACTCTAGCAGTTTCGCTGCGACTGTCGAGATCTGATATATAAAAAAAAAATAAAATAAAAAAAAAAAAAAAAAAAGGAGATTTTAATGAAATGTTTCAATAAAAAAATAACCAAATATTTTTTGATATCAACAATTCGGAAGAAAAAAAAAAAAAAAAAAAAAAAAGAAAAGATTTTTGGGTTCTCGTTTCACTCAAGTGAAACATGGCAGTTCAAAAAAAAATAAAATGTCAGGAAAAATTATTGATATATTCATCTACCAATGAAAAATATTAGTCTACACCAAAAATTATAGAAAATTATTGAGTAGAATTTTAATAAAATAAAATTCACGGTGCTTATTAAAAAAGAAGCGACAGATGGATTTTTTTTTTAAATATGTGGTTTCAAAGCAAAAACAACAGTACTTAAAATAGTGATATCTTCAAAAATTCCAAAAATTCATTAAGAAAATTATTTATAGTTAAAAATAATTTTTATGGAAAATTAGGGGAAATTGTATTTCCCTAGATGTAAATATCTGGAAGATTACGAATACAGGGAACATACTTATCTCTCTTTTGGATACTTTAATGATGGACTTTTTTTTTTAGACTAAAAACACAATAGCAGTTGTTCTTCTCCATGAATTTTTGTAATTTTTAAGTATATTACTATTTTTGACATAACAAGTAAGTACTGTTGTTTTTGTTTAAAATGACATATTAAAAAAATCGATCTGTCGATTATCTTAAGAATTAAATTTACTATTCGGACTCTAGAAAGTGTGAGTTGGTTTGGTTGGTTTATTGGTGTTTTACGGCATATCAACCACTGTGGGTCATTTAATGCCAAACCATTGATTGATTTTAGACAGTTTTTTTTTTTTTTTGGTTTATACAAATTTTTAATTATTATATTGTTTTGTGTTTTTAAACTTTTGGTTGCTTTCAGAGTTTTATCAGCATTATTTATAATAATTTGAAAAGTTGTATTTTTTTTAAATATTTGATGATCTGGTGTGGTGTTATCTTATGAAACAGTTCTTTGATTTCATTTGCTATATAATATTTGTCTCTAGTAGATTTGTATTTCCGGCATTCTGTTAATATATGTTTTATTGTCATTTGTTGGTTACAGAATGTGCATTTCGGTTTTTCTGTTGCTTCAATTAAGTGTGAATGTGTTAGTTTGGTGTGTCCAATTCGTATTCTGTTTAGAACGATGTTTTCTTTTCGTCCTTTCATTACTATTTTATTTTGTTTTTTGATTGTAGGTTGGTGTTCATGCAATTTATTTTGGGTGCATGTATCCCATTCTGCTTGCCACTTAATTTTGTTGCATTCTATTATTTTTTTTTTTTAAATCTGTGTATGGTATTTTGATGTTTCTTATATTTTGATATATAGCTTCTTTGGCTAGTTTATCAACTTTTTCATTGCCTGGTATACCAACATGGCTTGGTATCCAGGCTAGGATAATCTTTTTCCCTTTTTCGCTAATTTCATTGTATTCATTCATTATGTCGATTATGTAAGGGTGTTCGAGTTCTTCTCCTTTTAGAGCTAAGATGCATGACAAAGAGTCAATGTATATAATAAACTTTTTCCCATTATTGTTTTTTATAAGTTCAAGTGCCATTTTGATTGCCTGTAGTTCCGCTGTATATATTGATGCATCAATGCGAAGTCTTGTTTGGAGATGGATCTGTCCATCGGTACATGCTGCACTTGTTCCTTTTGTTGTTTTGGATCCATCTGTGTATATTTCTTTGTATTCTAAATATTTTTCTCTAAGCTCACCAAAGTGGCTTCTATTTATTAAGTTGTTTGTATTATTTTTCTTGTATTTAGTGAGGGTTAGATCAGTTTTTGGATTTTTTAAGGTCCATGGTGGTCTGTTACTTACTGTGTGTGCGATTATGATATTAGGTTCTTTATTAATTTGAGTTATTGTGTTTTTGATACGATGTCCAAAGGAGGGTATGTTTTTTGGTTTGCTGGTATAGAAGTTTGTATATTGCAGGTTGAAAGTTTTTTCATATGTTGGATTGTTTGGATTACTTTGTAGTTTTATTGCATATTGTAGTGTTAATTTCTGCCATCTTAAATGTAGAGGAGGTTCTTTGGCTTCTATGTATAGGCTTTCCATGGGTGATGTTCGGTATGCTCCCAGACTAAGTCTTAATCCTTGGTTTTGTATAGTTTTTAATTTTTGGAGATAAGATTTACAGGTAGAGCTGTATATGATGCATCCATAATCTAATTTTGATCGAATATGTGCATGATATATTTTTAGCATTGTGTCTTGATCTGCTCCCCAGTTTGTTTTAGATATTATTTTTAAGATTTTTAATGCTTTTAGGCATCTTTGCTTTAGATCGTTGATATGTGCATTAAAGTTTAGTTTCTTGTCTAGTATGACACCTAAAAATTTTGTGTGTTGTACTACTGGGATTGGATTTCCCTGTATTTGGAGTTGTGGGTCTGGATGATATTTTTTCTTTCTACAGAAATGGACACAAACAGTTTTATCTTTGGCTAGCTTGAATCCATTTTTGTCAGTCCATTTTTCTATTTTGTTCAAACTATGTTGTATTTTTTTTTCTATTGTAGACATATTTTGAGCAGAATAGGCAATTGAAAAGTCATCTACAAATAGTGACTTTTCAAATCCTGTGTCGACCGCTTGTACTATTTCATTCATTTTTATTAGGAATAATGTGATGGATAATACACTTCCCTGTGGTACTCCTGTTTCTTGTTCATATTGGTCTGATAGTGTATTTCCTTGTCGCACTTTATAATATCTGTGAGGTAAGAAGTTATGTATGAACTTTGCCATATTTCCTCTTATCCCCATATTATGGATATCTTTTGAAATTCCATATCTCCATGCTGTGTCGTATGCCTTTTGGATGTCAAAAAAGACAGCCACCACATGGTGTCCACGCACAAAACCGTCTCGAATGAAGAATTCCAGTCGTACTATTTGATCATTCATACTTTGTTTTTGTCGATATCCACTCTGGTATTTCGATAGAAGGTTATTTTTTTCCAGGTACCACATTAAGCGGTAGTTGATCATTCTTTCCATAGTTTTGGAAAGACAGCTGGTAAGGGCTATAGGCCTGTAACTAGTAGGGTTAGCTGGGTTTTTATTCGGTTTGACAATTGGTATAATGGTGGATTCAAACCAGGATTCTGGTATGTCTCCAGTTTCCCATATTTTATTATATATGTTAAGTAGTATTTTGATGTTTTTGGTAATTTCTTTAGGAATTGGTAATGTATGTCATCTGGGCCTGGAGTCGTATTTCTGCTTTTGTTTATTGTTCTTTTCAATTCTTTTATGCTGAATGGTATGTTATATATTTCGTTGTTACTAGTTGTAAAATTAAGTTTTTCTTTTTCTGACGTTTCTTTGTAAATTTGAAATGATGCTGAATACTGTTTATTTGATGAATTTTTGTAGAATTCTTCAGCTAATAAATTAGTTATTTCTTTTTGGTTTATGCATTTCGTTCCATCAGTTTTAGTCAAGTAGTTTATGGTGTTCTGTGTTTCTTTTCCTGCAATTCTTCTTATTATATTCCATGTTTTTTTAGTTGGTGTTTGGTTATTTAGTTGTGAAATGTAGTTTCTCCAGGAAGTTTTTTTACTCTGTTTTATGGTATATCTTGCTTTGGCGCGCATCTCTCTGTATTTTTGTAAGTTAGTTGCTGTAGGGTTTTGTTTGAACTTTTTAAGTGTGTTTTTCCTTTCTTTGGCAGCTTTTTTGCATGTTTCATTAAACCAGGGATTTGTTTTTTTGGTGGAGTGTGTTGAAGTTTTAGGTATTGTTTTGATGGCAATATTGTTTAATGTTTGTGTAAAATGTTTTAGTGGTTTTTCTTTTTTTAAAAATGTTTTCATTTATTTCTGTTTTGCATAGGTTGGCAAATGTTTCCCAGTCAGCTTTGTGTAATTTCCATTTTTGAGTTTTTTCTTCTGGTATTTTTTGATTACTTTCTAGTAGAATGGGGTAGTGATCACTTCCATGTTGATCTTCCAATACATCCCATTGAAAGTCCATATAGATGGATGGGGTACAAATTGATAGGTCTATTGCAGACATGGATCCATTGGCTGGGTGCATGTAGGTATTCTTGCCATTATTTAATATGCATAAGTTTGTTAATGATAATATTTCGTTTATTATATTACCTTTATTATTATTTCGCTTATTTCTCCAATGATTGCTGTGTGCATTAAAATCTCCCATTATTATGTAAGGGGGTGGCAGTTGTTTGATCAGTATATCTATTTCTTTTTTGTTTATTTGCTGATTTGGTGGAATGTATATTGAGCATATTGTTATTTTCCGGTATAGATTAGCTGTTACTGCTATTGCTTGAAGTTCGGTATTTAATTGGAGGGTTGTGTGAGGTATAGTTTTTTTAATTAGTATAGATACTCCCCCAATTGGTCTATTTGTTGTTGATGTGCTTGTTTTGTCATACATATTATATTCTTTGTATTTATAGCTGTGGTTTTCTTTGAGCAGCGTTTCTTGTAGACAGATTATATTCTTTGTATTTATAGCTGTGGTTTTCTTTGAGCAGCGTTTCTTGTAGACAGATTGCCGAGGGGTTTTGTTTGTTGATGATCTCTAGCATTTCTTCATGGTTAGATCTTAGTTTTCTACAATTCCATTGTAGAAATGTTGTTTTGTTGTGTTTTGTGAGGTTTTCCATAGATAGGTTTTCAATTTTGCTTTTCTTTTTAAATCTGTCTGATTTCTGTAGTGGTTTTTATCCTACATCAATCTCCATCGCTTTGGAAGTGGATGGTCTGTTTCTTGTTTCTGGCGAGAGGCTTTTTTTGGGTTTTGGTCTGGGACTTTTAGATTTACTTTGTCTTGACTGTCTTTCTTGGCTATCAGTTTCAACTAGTTCAAATTTATTTTCATTTTCAATTAATACTAATTCTGTTTTTTGTTTGTCATTTTGTTTTGGGGGGGTAGTTTTTTTGTTGTTCTGTTCTATTTCCATTTTTCCTGTTGTTGTGTGTTTATTTTTAACATCTGTTTTTGTCCTTGTTAGTGACTTGGATCTTTCACGTTTTGATAATTGAGGAGGTTTCATTTCTTTAGAGATTGATTCCTCAATATTGATGGAAGTTTTTCTGATTTCCTTTGTTTCGTTTTCTTTTATACTGGGTTGTTCGTTTCTGACTTTTATTTGGCTGTTAAAATTTATTTTCAGTTCTGATAAAAAGGATTTTAATTCTTCAAGTATGTTCTTTAGTTCTTTTGCTAGGTTTGCAATTTCTGGAGCAAGGTTTAGTTCATTGTAGTTGTACATTTTGTTTGCTTGTTGGGTTATTGTGGCATATGAGTTTTTGGTGCGATTTGTGACTTCTTTGCGGGCTTCTTGGAAGGTTATGTTTTTTTGATATTTGATTGTTATTATTTCCTTCTCTTGCTTATATATTTTGCACTGTTTTGAGTGAGAGTGGTGCTCTTCTTGACAGTTTGTGCATTTGGTTTTATTTGGACAGTCTTCTTCATCGTGGTCTGGGTCTTTTTCACTGCAGTTTCTACATGTGAAGAATCTTAGACATTGGTCTTTATTATGTCCAAACTTTTGGCAGTTGTAGCATTGTAAAGGTTTTGGAATGTATTGTTCTATTTTCATGGTCTCTGGTATTTGAGGATAATTGAATGTTAGTATATAAGTGTTTGTACATATTACCTCTCCTTTTTTTAAATGTGATTCTTTTTATATCTGTGACCCCTTGGTTTTTTAGTTCTGTTTTGATTTCTTCTGTTGTGCAGACGGAGATTTCCTGGTTTTTTTATGACTCCTTTGGAGTAGTTTAGTGTTTGGTGTGGATAAGCTTTGATGTTCGTTTCATGCAATTTTTGTAGTTGAAGTAGAGTTTTGGCCTGTTTTTTATTTTGTACTTCTACCAATATGGTACCATTCCTTAATTTTTTGACATTTTTGGGTGTTATTTTGCTTGATATTACCTTTTGGATAGTGAAGGGTGACATTTTAGTTAACGGTATATTAGACGTTGCTTCTAGCACGATGAATCTTGGAAAGTTTGTATCTTCATTGTCGCTGTCAGAGTCAATTTCTGTGTGTGGTCTCTTGGATTTTTTGGTGTTCATAATAATTTTTGAAAAATTCATCAGCCATGCTCCCCACCCTCCTCGGAGCCCCTTATGGGGAAGAACTATGAGGGGGTAAATCCCATTCGCCTCGGTTCTCCAGGGCTACATAGCTGGTATACTCAAACATAGGGAGGTTTCCAAGCATTCACAATATATGGTTATGCCCACCCAAGTATGGGATTTCCCTGTATTTTTATTATTCCTGATGGTTACCTTTTTCCCAGCTTGATTGACCCTTCAGCCATCGCTTATTAACTCAGTTTATTGTTTATGTTGAGTGTTAGTGTGTTTTTGTTTGGATTGTCTGAATTAGTGCTTGTCATGACCAACCGATTGATTGGATCGGGCCTATCCAACCTCCCGTCTAGCCTAGTAAGGGCCAAAGTGGTGTGTTGTAGTATCATGTTATTATTTCCTAGGCATGTTCCACTCAACCACCAGGATCCCGTTCTTAATGCATTACGGGTTGCCACCAACGGTCAACTGGTGGTCCCATTGAAGGATTTTTACCCTCTGCAGGGGGGCAGTTGGTATGTTCTATCGCCCTACCAACTAGGCAAAAAAAAAAAAAAAAAAAAAAAAAAAAAAAAAGGTGAGGAGGTGAAGGAAAAAGAAAACGAGGGAGGGGAGGGGGAGGAGAATGTTGTTTTTGTTTTCGCAGAACATGACTAAGTTTTGCAAAAGGGAATAAAAAACAAAGACATCTATGTAGGTGCGTTTCATCTCAGGAAGTCAGTAGACAGCCTGATCTGGTAGCACCAGTAGAAAGTGTGAGCATACATATCAAGATAAGCTTGGCAAGGAAGATTATCTTCCTTCTTCTAATACAAAGACCACACGCTGGTTTTTTATTTGGGGTCTACGAACTCCAAATAGTAAATTAATTTTTATTAAAACTCTGCTCAATAATCTTCCATTAATATTTCACACAGATATAAGCAAATATATTCATAAGTTTGCAGTTTAAATTATTTTGACCTCACACATTTCACTTGCGTGAATAAATAATAAATGAACTAGCAGGACATGGTTCATACAGATTTTCCAGGTTTTTCAAAGATGTCAAAGCCTTCTGCAGAAAAAATTCAAGTTTCAAAACAAAATTTGGGGTTAGTTTTACAATCCACAGCGATTAAAAAAACTGGTAAAAAATCAAATCTATATATAGAAAAGGCAAAATGTATAAATTGATAAATTTATGCTTCAATATTTTCCAATATAATAACTATGTTACTCACTGTTTGATATGCAAATATATGAAGTAAATTCATAGAAACGGAAACCAAATAATCATATTCGGGGGGGGGGTATGGATCTTTAAATGATTTCAGGAAGGAATATGGGCCAAAAGAGTTTGCAAGCACTCATTTATCTGCAATAAATACCATTTTAAAACATGATATAATTCGAAAAATTGTGTCATCATGATTATAGTACCATATATTGATAACATATTACAAGAAAACAACAGTTATTACTCAAATAAAAATTAACAGAACAATACGAATTTATGAAACTATTTAACCCTTTATTCGCTTTCCTCCATTTTTAATCAAATCAATCAGCCTCCTATCAACAGAGGATGTTAATGCATGCACTTGCTGAGGTGTGATTTCAGAAGATACCTTCTTGATTCTCTCCCAAATGTCTTTTTTACTATAGAATTGATGCCCGTTTTCGTAAACCTTCCTTCTCAGAATCGACCAGAGGTTCTCTATCGTATTCAAATCCGGGCTCTGAGGTGGCCAGTCCCATCAGACGTTCACCAGAGATCACCTTGTCTGAAAGCCAAGCTTTTGTGAACCGAGAAGCATGGCTTGGGGCATTATCTTGTGGGATAATTAGATTCTGGTTGAGAGCATCATTTTATGAATTCAACCAGGGTAATAAATTTGCTTCCAAAAACTTGCAGCAGTTCACAGAATTCATTTTGACAAAGTCAGGGACATTTCAATTTCTTTGTCATCACAGCAGGACACCAAGGAGCGATCCTTGCATCTACCTTGTGAAGTTTAGCAAAAAGGAGTAATGTGTTCTGGACAAGTGGCCAGGTCAAGGAAAACTCAGAATTATTCAGATAAGCCTGGCTTGGCACCAAATTTCACTGTGAGCGGATTTTCTCCTCTGATCATCCCAGCTGCTCCCCAAGAGGATCCGAAGCAGTACCCATCACTAGTGCCCGATAAAGTTTCTTCCTTGGCCATGAAATGTATGTTCCATACCTCTGGCTTTTTTTATTTTACAGATATATTGGCCGAAACGTTATATTGGCCGAAACGTTATGAGGATAACGTCCAAGGTGAGAACACTAGTTTGAATAATCCAAATGCATTGAATCTCGGCTCAACGTTTTACCTGTTGGCAAGCATCCTCTGAAACTTTTTTGAGATTATTCTCCAACTCTTCCTGATATTTCCTTTGATTGAGAGACGCCTGCTGCTCACTCTTCAAGTACCGTTCCAGCTGTTGAATCTTTGCCTGAGCATCCTTCAAAAGGGCCTGTACCGACTGCAGTTGGGCCTCGTAGTTGTTGCACATATCGCACGGACGGCCAAGCTTTTCCCGTGCGCTCTTCAACTGTGAACAAAAAGAAAAGAAAAATAGTGAAGATTAGAACATTTCACAACGAGAAAAAAAAAAAATGGTCGTTTTGTTTTACGGCATATCAACCCTTTTTTGATTATTTAATGACAAATCCAATGATTTTGAAAGAAGTTTTTATGTTTTATATCGGAAAATTATTGGGTTATAGTCAGCTAATGTACTTCCTAACTTCCGGTGTGGTGCCTGCTACTGAAAGCGGTGACAAGGCAAATCAGTTTCTTTGGGTTTTTTTTCTCTCACGCCTATATCTCGTACTCTGTTTTATTACGTTTTTCCGATCTTTCTTTTTTATTTAATAATCGTTGAAAAGTTATTTTGATTAAGAGTTATTGAAATTAGTTTTTTTTTTTTTTTTTTAAGAATTATTGAAAATAAGTTTTATTGAAAATATTTTTTAAAATATTTCTTAGCAATTTAGAGAATATTATGTATTGGATGCGTTTTTTTTTTTTTAATGATGTTTGAAATTTTGTTATTTTAATTTCGATAATTTTATTTTTATACTTTTATAAATTAATTATACATCTTCAAATAAAAAACTTATTTTTCAAATTAAAAAAAAACAACTTATTTTTATAATTTCATAAACATAAAAAATTTTAATCTTAATTTTTTTTAATTTTGTTATTAAAAGTGCAAATAAAGACTAATTGTTTTATTTTTGTCTTTTTATAATTTTGTTAATTTTTATTGTATATTTTTCAATAATGTCCTTTTTTATATTCTATTTCAATAAATCACTTCACAATAGAAATACTGAAGAACAATAAAAGTGAAGGAACTGATTTGACTTGTCACCACTTTTGGTAGCGCTATGCCGGAGGTTAGGAAGTACGTTAGTTGACTATAAACAATTGTTTTTGCCTTTAAATAACATTGCAAAGGGAAAAGAACAAAAAATAACATAAATGTTTGGTGCATTTGAGGAAGAAGAGAGAGGGAGGGAGGGTGAGAGAAGGGAGCTTTGCCCGATCATAAAATACGTTTAATATGATATTTTAATTTGTTCAGATTTCGTATATATTATTATAGAGTTGTGATTTCAAAAGTAAAAAAAAAAATATATTTGGGTGCCATCAGCTAGAATCAAAATCGAAAGCAAAACTGTAGCATTCAAGGCAGATGATGTTTGGACCAACGTGACACACATATGAACTGATTAAAAAAAACTAAGATGCACGTGCAAAATGTATGATGATTTTTTTTTCAATTTTGACCCTTTTTTTGACCCCTTAAAAACTATTTTAACTGGCTAAAGACCCATAAAAGAACGGTTCATAAAAAATCCAATCATTTGAGGCCCCTAGCACCGCTCTGCAACTTTTAGTTTCAGAAGAGATAGAGTTTGAAAATATGGAGACAAACATAATGAATTTTATAAATTAGTCTAATAAACTTCAGTTTATGTCTGACTTGTTCCCTAAATTTCAGCCATAAATATCCAACAGTCTTTATTTTATCACTGTTCAAAATGATTGTAGGACAAATATGCACTCTCAACTCCTTTCTTACAATTGAACGGATACCAAAATACTTTCTCAAACAAGAATCTTAATGTAATTGACAAAATTATTTTGAGTAAAATAGGTTTTGACATTATTCCCAAACAATTTTTTTTTACTGAAACATTTTTTCAGTAAAAAGATAAAATAAAAACAACAATGTAGTAAAACAGCAAAGTAATTGTCTGTATTTTTGAGATGAGGTGTTTTTCATTCATTGAGATTGTCGGACCGACTTCCTCATCTTGGTTGTTATCGTCACAATGTTTCGGCCGTTTTGCCCTCCGGCCTTCATCAGGTGTTTTGTATCGAACTGGGGAACCGTTTGTTAAGAGTCTTGAACCCAACCCTTTATTATTATTATGGGGGTACCATGTTCGAACTCCAGCTAGGCTCTGGGACATAGTTACTTTTTACTGCCTTCGTTCAGGATTGAACTCAGCATCTTTGGGTAACTGTAAACTTTGATACAACATCTAGGACCACTCGGCCATATGTCACTAGGACTAGAGAATCAGCAACTATGTCCCAGAGCCTAGCTGGAGTCCGAACACGGTACCCCTGTAATAATAATAAAGGGTTGGGTTCGAGACTCCTAACAAACGGTTCCCCAATTCGATACAGAACACCTGATGAAGGCGGGAGGGCAAAACGGCCGAAACGTTGTGACGATAACAACCAAGATGAGGAAGTCAGTCCGACAATCTCAATCAATCGATGATTATAATATAAAATAAATTAATCAATGATTATAAAACAAAATAAAACCACTTGATTATTAGATCAAGTTTTTGAAATCTCCTTTGACAATAACTTTCCAGATTAAGAAATATTAATATAATTATTTAGAATCAGAATTTGTTAGAAATAAGATGATTTTTTACTGATTTTGATTCATGGACAAAGTTGTTTAAAAATATTACACAAAAAAATTACTGGTAGGATTTACACAAAACCTATGACATGTTCTCCTTAAAAAAAATACCAAAAAAACTGACACCTGTTCACTTGTTAAAATCTATAATTATTTCTACAATCCAACCATATTTCATATAAATAAACACCATTTTGTGCCAGACTTGTTCACCAAGCTTCCTACATCAATGTCCAACAGTTTTTGTTTTATAGCCAGTCAAAAAAAAGAAAAAAAAAAAAAAGAACAGTTGACCTTGACAGGAGTAAATCAACTAATTCCTAAGCATGCATACATTTTTAGCTTTTCTTTTATCCATCTGGTGATACCTTAGACGGTAATTACAAATGCTGAAGCATTAAATAATGACTAAAGTTCGAGCGCCGATTGCTTTGGTTTCAATTCCAGCTGATGGCATCAGACGCATTTTTTTTTCTTTTGAGCTCATTACTATACATATTGGGTACAATATAATAATCAATAGAGAATTTGCCCTATAATGATAAATATGAAATCTGCATGAATTAAAATATCATATTTAAGTGAATTTGATGACTGGGCAACATCAGACGGCCTGCTAGTAATAAATACGAAATCTGCACAAATATTATATTCAAGCATGTTTGTAATTGGGCCACAGTGGGTAACCACTACTACATAATTGGTACAATATAATAATCAATATAGAATTGTTTCTATAATAATATATACAATATCTGCATAAATTAAAATATATTTAAGTGTATTTGATAAAATAGTTTGTTTTTTTTTAAATAAGAAAAGTAAATTTTATGAATAACAGAAGAGCAACTGCATTGTCCGCCATTTTGAAAATAATCTAAAAAAAACAAAACAAAAACAAAAAAAAAAAACAATGTGAGATCAGGCAATGTCAGGCGGTTTGCTAGCCATTAATGAAATTCAAAATCTTTTCTCCAATCCAACCATATTTAATACAAATAAACGTCTATGCCTGGCTTATCCACTAAGGTTCAGTCAAAAGTGTCCAACAGTCTTTCTTTTATCACTGTACTAGCATGGGTGCCCGGCGTTGCCCGGGTGTTTGGAGGTGTATGCTGAGCAAAAAAAAAAAAAAAAAAAAAAACAACTACAAAAAACGGTCAATTTTTTTAAACTTTGACCCCTATTATGACTCCTTAACATTTGTTGTTTTGGGCTCAAATAAAGTTATTAAGTTAGATCCATGTCCAAGGAACCCATATCTAAAATTTCAAGTGTTTAGACCCAAAATTGGCTGAGGAGTTTGGTAGAGTTCTCATAGGTCAAATCGTTGAACTTTGACCCCTTAACAACCAAATTTCTGGCCGAAACCCGATCGCATAGATTTTTCCAAATCTCAGTACCCTGTATATCAAATTTTGAGTCTGTAGACTGAAAATTGACAGAGTTATTGCGTAGGGAAATGTAGACAGACAGACACTTTAACTTTTATAGATATATAGATAATGGTAAACCCACATGGATATTATAGCATGCAAAATTGTCAACAGCTCGGACGCACTCCTTTCTTGTTACTGTTCTGATTTTGTCTGTGATGGTTTTCTTCAATTCAGGAATATTCTTGTACTGTTTTGATAAACTTATTTTTGAGATAACTCTTCACATAAAAGTCTGGGGGCTTTGATCCAATGAGTGTGAAATCCATACAGGATCACAACTACTCCTGATAAGGGAGCACATGTAGGATAATTTAGGGTCTTCTCTGGAGATGTCCCTATTACATAGAAAGCCATCTTTAATGTAAGTACATATTCCATGCCCATAGTGATCTTTGGGGTTAGATTTTGATGTTAAGTTAAGAGTATCCTTTAATTACAAACTCATATAGGGAAATAGTCGGTCCAATGTCAGTTTTGCTTACGAATAGGTCTGGTTTGGTCTCCTTGAGTTTCAACCTCTGGAAAGTTGGAACGTGGACCCTTGATGTTAGAGGAGGAGACATAGGGGGTGAGGTCTACATTGGAAGTTGGAGTTCTTGGTTTAATTGTGTATTTTTTCTGGAGACTTTTCATGATGGAGTTTTGGGATTTGTGGAATAGGTCGACAAACTTGGTTAGAACAGGGTAGAGAAGGAAAGTAATGGGAGAAAAAGAAATGAGGAAATATTTTTTTGTAGCCCATGATAAGGTAAAGCCGTAATAATTACCCACTCATATGGCATCTCGAAGCCCCATCAGAAGCTACTGTATGGTCCAGAATCCATTCACCAAATGGTAATACAGCAGCCCTAATACTTTGCACCTGCTGATGGAACGGCTTCCTTAGTGGTTAATTCAAGGTTCGGGTCCCTGACTATCAGGCAGATAACATCAGCATAGTTAAAACGTTTACCTCCAACACCCTTATTAGTGACATGGCTACAAGGATAGACATAGAAACAGAAAATTTCTGACATTTTTGGCGACTGTTCACACAAAATGCTGCCAACTTAGAATACAGCTTTTTCTTCTCCCTTTGTTAGAAAAATCACTCATTAAAAACGAGGACTGATGGACAAATTAGGAGAAGCAAGTGTTACCGATAACGTATCCATAATGCATTGTCTACTTTCCAGTTGACTACAATATGGTTGTCTTAAAGTCCAATGTAAACAAATTCTTGATGAACTGTCCCCTTAATTAATCCAATTTACCAAATTTCCACTACTAACAACTACTATGCTACTGTCTCAATGACTACCACAATCATTAACCCTTATCCTCGAGTGACCTCCACGCCTTGATAAGAGATGACTTCTATGTAAAAAACATAAAAACTCCTTTTATAATTTTATATCATTCTGTTTATAGTATCAATAATGATATTTCAAATACAAAAAGTAGAATAAAATAAATAAAATACCATTTTTTGTTATTTATTCTTTAGTATGTCTGGGAAAATAGTTAAAAAGGGGAATGGCATAAATAAATAAGCGTACCTCTTGCTGCAAAAGTTCCCATTCCTTTTCACTGACGACCCTGCGTCCTTCCAAAGAAATCGTATCTGGTTTGGCTTTCACACTGGCCAGCAAGGAATTGTGAGCTTCAGCCTCAGGAGTTGGATCTGAAAAATGATTCATTCAATAATTGGATTTCATTTGTCCACATAAATTTTAGTTGTACACAAATTGTTTTTAAATTATTTACTCAATAATAAATTAATAATTTAATTGATCTATTATATAAAGGGGAACTGTCTGTGTGTTTGTATGTTCACTAAAAACTTTTCTCATACGCATCGTACACGCACCAACTCAGCATCATTAGAAAGTGCAATCTCTTGGACAAATAATATCAAAAAATCTGTTAAAAATGGTCAATTATTTTGTGTAGAAATATCATTCTCTTTGAAAAGAGGGGGGGGGTCAAATAAAAACCTGTCTTTTGATGCGATTTGTAAACTGTGCATGCTTGAATTTCATTAGGTTCTTTCGTTTTAAGTAGCTAACGTTGCATCTCGCAGGCCCATCAATAAGACGTTTGCTTACTCAAGTTATGTGTTTGTGTCTGGTACGAGTTTTTGATTTCAATTTTGCTTTTGGCTGATGCCACCCAAGTCCATTTTTTTTTCACAACCGGGCAACATCAACCACCCTCTTCCCCCATGGTCACAATCTATCTCCCCCAGTCCAAATTTTTTTTCGACTAAACTAAGTCCTCGCCTCCATTGTCACAATTTTATTTTTACAACCAGGCAACCCACCCTCCCTGCTAGTAAATAATAAATTAAGTTTATAATTTAATTAATAAACAATTGAAAAATTTACCTTCACCATGACTAATCTTTGTGCAAAAATTTCAAAATAAATTCAAAGCGTGGTTATTGAGAAAAGTGCAAACAAAAAGATAAATGATTTTGGAGCAATTTTACCCCTAAAATGTTCCCCTGGGAGGCAACCAGAGTGATCCTGGAAAATCATTTTTGGCAAAATTTACTTTCACCATGACTAATGTTTGTGCAAAATTTAAAAAAAAAAAAAAAAAAAAAAAAAAAAAAAAATTCAAGGCCTAATTTTTTAGAAAAGTGCGAACAAATGAACAAGAGTGAATTACTAGATTCAATCCCTTCTTTTTCAGGGGACCAATAATAAATTCAACTTATAATTTAATTAATAAATAATAAATTAAATTTATAATTTGATTAATAAATAACAAATTAAATTTATAATTTAATTAATAAATAATATATTCAACTTATAATTTAATTAATAAATAACAAATTTATAATTTAATTAATAAATAACAAATTAAATTTATAATTTAATTAATAAATAATAAATTAGATTTATAATTTAATTAATAAATAATAAATTAAATTTATAATTTAATTAATAAATAATAAATTAAATTTATAATTTAATTAATAAATAACAAATTAAATAAATTTTTTCTCTCACCTGAAAATACTTTGAGTAACTTGAATAAATAAAAAAACCTTTTTTCTAACCATTATTCTTAACACAAAAAAATATAATCTTTTTAATTATGATTTAAAATTTGAAAACATCCACTTTGTGTGTTTTCTCTTCAGCTGTCATCAAAACACGAGATATATAACCTCTCAAAATTATGATTAGAATATGAACTTCTAAATCTTTTCAAGCAAAGATAAGATTTAATGGTACTTATCAACCCCCACCCAAGCGTGTTTACCTTAATTTTCTTTAATTAACTTAAAACTAATATTTATATTTCAGTAACTACTGGGCTGATTTGTTTGAAATTTTGTATGGACCTTTGTCATAAGGAGCAAGGAACAAAGTATTATGGTATCTGTTCAATACCCAGTTAGTGATTAATAGGATTAGTCACCATAATACCACATTTATTATAAAAGTTGGGTATCAAAGACTTGTTCTAAGTGAATGCGTTGTAACATTAGTCCATTTTTAACAGGCTCTTGTGACGTTCCAGTCAACGTTATACCGTCCCACTGCAGTATGGTCCTGTTGAGAAGGTTTGGTTGTTTTGTTTTACAGTATATCAACTCTTTTTGGGTTTAATGCCGAACCCATTTATTTTGGAAACAGTTTTTATGCTTCATGTCACAATAAGAAAGAAAAAAATACGCTGATTGACTGCTTGATCTAATTTCAATGTTATTTTTAAAACAACTACTAATGAGAATGCACTAATTTGGTTCCTTGTGACGGAATGAAATTTACAGTATTTTTGGTACTTGTACAGTTTAATCAAGACATTAAAAAATGAAAATATTGAAAAAAGTTTATATTGTACATATCTATTACGGAATGAAGTTCTCCGGAAAAAAAAAAAAAAAAATTTCACTTAATTTCATCAGGTAGTTTTTTTTGTTTGTTATTTTTATACAGCAAAAATAAAATTTGTTATGATATTGAGCAAAAGGTTCAATTTTTAGGAAAAAAGCTAATATTAAAGATGAGGAGGGAGTGTCGGTGCTTTAAACTGAGTTATCTCCCCATGGCATGCTAAAAAAAAATCAAAGATTCAATGTTTCAATGATGTTACCTCAAGTAATAGCACCAAGCTGGGTACTCCATCAGACTAGATGAATTCTTGTCCTGGAATCCAGTAAGACGAATAGACCACTAAAAATGGTCAATTGGGGAGAAATAATGTTCTCTACTACTTTACCTGTGCCTAAATCAAAACGTAGATTCCATGAACAAAGCTTCTTTCTTAGAAGTGCACGCCTGTGGAACTCTCTTCCGTTTGCCTGTATCCCACCTGAGTACAACTTGGATGTCTTCAAGTCCAACATAAACAAATTCCTGATAAACCGCCCCCTTAAGTAAGACACTTTATCAAATCTCCATTACTAACGATTAACGCGATATTATCCCATTGATTACTGTACACGCAATAACTCTTATCCCTGAGTGGCTTCTGGGCCTTGATAAGTGGTGACTACCATGTAAAAAAAACTAACTCAGTGTTTGAGATGTAAATGAAAACTTTAATGAAATATTCGAATATCTATGGATGTTGTATAGAGATCAAGTGTTAACCTTAGGAAGTGATGCCCCTTCATTTCCTCCGAGAAAAGTAAAAAAAAAAATACGAAAACACAACAAATTGACCTTTTCAAAGAATTTTTAGCTTTTCACTCAATTTTGCTCGAAATGAACAGTAGTCGGAACGATCCAAAATACACAGGGTTCAGAGTATTTAATACTTAACCACAAGTAGACACTTGAACGCACAATTTAAATCTTCATATTACGATAGCTTAGATAAAGGTCGCTATTATTATTATTATCATCAAGCTAGTGTCTGAAAGGAATAGGAACTACATAATTTCAATTCATCGACAGTTCCGAGCTCAACTAAAAGCGTTTATTAAAACCAAAATTGTATTCATTTAGATAAAGAAGGTCATCAATGATATTTGTGTCTATTTCATTGCAATCTATATATTATATTTCTTTAAGTTTGTCTGTTTGTTCGTTTTCTCGTAAACTACTGAGCCGATCAGGATAAAATTTTGTATGGATCTTTATTATGATGGGGGTGCAGCGAACTAAGTATTATGGTATCTGTTCGATGCACAATTAGGGATTATAATTATAGTTTGGAATATTTGAATATCTATGTATCTTTAATAAAAATCAAGTGTTAGATTCAGGAAGGGGGTCCCTTGATTTCGGAGAACTTCGACTTAAATAAAAAAAAAAAAAAAAAGAAATATAAAAGATGAACTCGTCGACATACCAGTGATAGAACGCAACTGAGCCTCAGTGAGAGATGGTAGCGTAATCGTTTTTTCTGGGCTGATACGGATCGTATTTGACACAGAGTCGTTTGATGGTGTTCCTAACAGGTTGGTATCGAGGAACTCTTGGCCGTGCACATCGGAAACATCTGAGCTGGAGAAAGACTTTTTCACACTGGCATTGAGGTTGTCCTCGACAGTCAGATCGATTAGGCTGCTTGAGGCCGAGGGACTTGTGCGGTCCAGCTGTGCCTGGTCACAACTGGAAACTTTCATCAGGGGACTCTAGAAAAGAAAAACAACAAAAAAAAAAACAAAAAAAAACAGGGTTTTGTAATGGAGAGAATTAGTAAATGTAAGAATGATACTGGTTACAGAACATACTTCTGAATTAGACGTAACATATACAATGATTTCTAACCATGTGAGAGAGATTGGAAAGACAGAAAAAACTTTATAAATGGGTGCCTCATGAATTGAACGACAACCATAAGAAACGCTGTTATGAAGTACCATCTTCCTTTCTTTTACACAACAAGAATGACCCATTTCTCGATCAGGTGGTGACTTTTGATGAAAAATGGGTTTTTTACAACAACTGACGACACTTAGCTTAGATTTAGATGCTGACGAAGCTCCACAACACTTCCTGGAACTAGAGTTGCACCATAAGAAAATCATGCTGTCCTTTTGGTGGTCTGCAACTGGTTTCATCCATTAGTTTTTTGAATGCAGACAAAACCATTACAGCGGTGAAGTACTATCAACAAATGGATGAAATGCATCAGCATTAGTCAACAGAAAAAGCCCAATTGTCCTCCACAACTATGCCCGATTGCATGCTACAAAACTGACCCTGCGGAAGTTAAACGAATTAGGTTATGAAACTCTGCCTCATCCGTCATACTCTCCAGACCTTTCACCTACTGACTACCACTTTTTCAAGCATCTCAACAACTTTCTGTGTGAGAAATGCTTCAAAAACCAAAAGTGATATCAAAAATACCTTCAGCGATTCCATCGCCACCAGAACGCAAGATTTTTACGTTACTGGCATGAATACACTTGTTTCGCGTTGGCAAAAGTGTGTTGATTCTGATGGTGCTTATTTCGATCAATAAATTTTTGTTTGAGCAGAGATATATTCATTTGAATTTAAAAGGTAAAAACTGCAAGAACTTTTTTGTCAACCAGATATATTCTTAAAAAAAAAAAAAAATCATGACTTTGTCTGTCACTTATTGGTAAAAAAATGCAAGTTTTTTTTTTTATGTAAAAAAAAAAAAAAATCATGACTGTCACTTATTGGTAAAAAACAGCAAGTTTTTTTTTATGTAAAAAAAAAAAATTATGACTTTGTCACTTATTGGTAAAAACAGCAAGTTTTTTTTTTTTTTTACGTAAATAAAAAAAAAACTACTTGTTCAATTCTTGTGATTTTTGGAGTATATAAGCTTCATTCCATAACAAGTAGGTACACTATAAAATTTTTTCTTCATTTTTGTTTATTGCTCTAAGTGTCAATCTGAATAAGCACTATTGTTGTAATCGTTTTTGTTTTCTTCCTTCATTACTTGACCATTTTGGCTAGAAACAAAGTGTAGTATCTGTTCTGATACTATACTTCACGTTTACTGTCCTTGGTCAGTGGAGGGGAAATATTTCATAACTGAGAAAATTTTAATTTTTGTTCCTGTCCAGAGTGCCCCCTTTTTTTTTGGGGGGGGGGGGGGGGGGAGCTGGACTTTTCTCACATTAAAAAACTGACCTTGTGTCTACCCTTGTTGGGTTAGTTGTTTTTGCTTTACGGCATATCAACCCTTTTCAAGTTATTTAATGCTAAATCCAGTGATTTTGAAGAATAATTTTTTAATAGAATATATTTGTTTTTTTCAAGTCAGTTTCTATTTAACCCATAACAGGTACTACCACTCTGGGTCAGAGTGGACCTGGGAGTAATGGCAATTAAAGGGTGGCTCCACACTCCCCAAAGCCCGCAAACTGGGGCCTCATCATCAGATATAGTTTAAGGTCATATCCAAGACCACCCTTGTTCGGAGGCAAACAAATAGGAACAGCAGTGTCAAAAGTGATTTATGGTTTAACAATTATCAAATAAAAATATTAACAAATAGGATCTATGACAACATGATGGACACTGAATTCATGTGACGATGAGTGGACGATTATGACCTGTGCCATGTAACGTAACAGTTGTAGAAATTTATCGTAACCTTCTGCGTGTTGATCCTGGTCTTGCAGCTATCATCTATTTTCCTGTAACAGTTATTAAGAATATCAGCCACAATTATTTAGGGTTTAACGGCTTGGTACTTCTGAAGCTTACGGACTATGTTGAAATAATGATTATTATTTCGAAACCCATTTTTATTTTGAGGAAGAGGTGGGAGCTTTGTTGACCATTCCGTATTTTCACCTAACAATTCAATAAGCAAACGATATCATAGAAATTTAATTTAACTTGAAAGACTAAAAAAAGAAAAACTAGTATGGTCCATAAAATGCAAAAATACCATCAATTCATTTGGGTTTATTTCTGTACATTATACATAATACTCTGTAGGTCTTCTCTCAAACCATTCTTCACAGGGAGAAGTTGTCGCAAAAATCATCTACACTTTTTTGAAGTTCAGAAACAAGAGAAAGATTTTATAAGCTTATGTACATGTCACTGGAGACTTCCTGCATATGCCGGCTTAGCATTTAACTCAACCTCTCACATAAATCAATAATAATTTGATCTTGACCACATAGATGCCCACCCCCAAATCCACCCCCTCATAGGTCGATGGAACAATCGTTTCAAACATATCTGCTCTCCTTCACAGCTCAGAAGCAAAGCACAAATTTTGTCAACTTATCCACTACATGTCACTGGAAACTTCTTGCCTCTGGTGCAACATCCTGAACATGTTGCCCTAATTTTAATTTTTAACTCTTAATGGAATTTTCTACTTTTCTACTTTATCTAACCTCATGTGAAAAATTCCATTTTTAAGCACTTTTTGTTAAACACGCATTGTTCTAGATATTCTGCTGGAGTCGACTGAAACGCTATGTAATCTTAAACATACAAAAACAAAACAGAAGTTTTTTTTTAACATGAATGAAAACTTAAAAATGGGAAATGGACGAAAAAGAAAAACTTACATTGACAGGGCTGCCTTGTTGGTGTTGTCTTTCTAATATCTCTGCAATAACAATGGAAAGAATTTAGTCATAAAGCAGAAAAACTAACATTTATACTATTATATTACTAGCATGGGTGCCCGGCGTTGCCCGGGTGTTTGGAGGTGTATGTTGAGCAAAAAAAAAAAAAAAAAAAAAAAAAAAAAAAGATCAATTTTTTTAAAACTTTCACCCCTATTATGACCCCTTAACATTTATTGTTTTGGGCTCAAATCAAGTCATTAAGTTAAATCCATATCCAAGGGACCTATATCTAAAATTTCAAGTGTTTAAATCCAAAATTGGCGGAGGAGTTTGGTAGCGAGAGGGAGGGGAAAGAAAATGTGATAGAAATTTTAATAGAAATATATTATGCTTTTGCCCGGGGCAACATCGGGTAGCCCTGCTAGTTCATAATAAAAATAAAATAATATCGATATGTAAAATTTACGCTGACGTGAGAAAAAGACAAAGCACACAGCAAGTAGACTTTTTCTATTTAACGGACAAACACTTGAAGTTGTTACTATAGTTATAATTATCATCCTTGAACAAAAGGAAAAAAAACCCTTCAATCATTTAGCGTCAAATTTTTTTTTTCATTTAAACTGTTCTCATCTTGAGGGTTATTCACACAACGTTTCGGCCGATGTATCCTCCGACCTTCGTCAGGTGTATCTTCTCAACCACTAATAACCATGGCTAATGATACATTATCTGCCGTTAAGCATTTAAGCTACGCACCTTTCCTTCGCTTTTCTTGTTCCCTTTGTTGTTTCTCTCTCATCTCCTCTAATTCCTTCACCCTCCGTTCCTGGGCGTCACGTTCAAGATCTTTTTGTTGCAGTTCTGAAAAACACATCGATTTTGTTTTAAATGTTTTAAAGAGTTTCAAAATTATATTACAGTTTCATTTAAAAGCAAAACAAAAACAAAAAAACGTTCCGCAATTTGAAGAAAACAAAAATATATATGCAGCTAAAATTCGGATGATGGCATTATCTTGTCACTGTCTAAATTAGTGATGGGACGATTTCAATATTTTTCCCCCCGATTCCGTACTAAATTACAGATTCCGATTCTTTATAAAATCTAACCATGACCATGAAGTTGTTATTGTTTTCCTCTGATTACTGTAAAAACACATTAAAAGTGCATATATTTTCTGAAATGTAAAAAAACACACTTGTGGAAGGGTAGATTTTAGTTTTACTGGTAGTTTAAAATCAATAAATATTTTATTATCACTACCCACAGTGGAAAATTTTGTTTTAAACAAAATTAAATTAAAAAAAAGATAATTAAAAGAATTGTTTTTAGAATTGGAAAATAAGCACAAATTTTTCTGATTCTGATAACCCCAAAAGTTCCAACTTTTTTAATTCCAGATTCCGATTAATCATCTGAACACTAACGCACATATTAAACTAACCTGGGTGCCCAACCTTGCCTGGGTGTCTGTGTTGAGCAAAAAAAAAAAAGTGGTAGTAGGTAGGCAGGCTCGAACCCATACCGCGAAGAAGGAAAAGGATGTGTAAAAAAGTGACGTATTTGCTGTTGTGCCCATTGCCAAACCGGAAGTTACGTATGTTTAAATTAAGGCTAGACAATAAAAAAAAAGGGATGACTTTCGAAAATATTGGTGAAAAAAGCAACTGCTCCTGTAGAAAAGTGTCCAGTTGAGGGTGAAGGAGCGAATGTTTTTAGCCAATTTTTTCGATATTAGAGGTGTGTGTTGAGCAAAAAAAAAAAAAAGTTGTAGTAGGCAGGCTCAAACCCGTGACGCGAAGGCGGAAAAGAAAGTGGAGGTGTGTGTAAGGATGTTGGTTGAGCAAAAAAACAAAAAACAAAAAGGAAAATTGCAAGCGCAAAAAAAAAGGAGTAGTAAGCAAGCTCATATGTGTAACATGCCAGAGGAAAAAGCCTCTTTTCCTTTGGCACGTTACAAGAAAAATACACTCTTATCAATGAGCCTACCACAATTGTGAATCAACATGCGGTCGAAATAATGCCTTTTATACGTCGTTTATGCGAGTTTTGAATTACTTGAAAAAAATGTCAGCAAAAAAAACGACCCTCCCTGTAGAAAAGTCCTCAGTTGAGGGTAAGGTAATTAATGTTTTTGGCCAATCTTTTTATATTTGTCGTCCGAAGGGTCAAGCTTCAAAAGGATACAAATCTTGTGAAAATCCATCACCTCTGTCGAAAGTTTTAGACAGAAGTACAAACATACATTCATTCATACATACATTTAAACAGACAGGTGAGATTTATATTATAGATAAAGGGCAAATGTCAGTATGTTTGTGTGTGTGATTCTCCACTAAAAACTTTTCTCGGCATCATACATGCAGGAACGTGGCATCATTAGAAAGACCAATCTCTCGTACAAAAAAAAATTGTCAATTACCTTGTGTAAAAATAGTTTTCTTTGAAGAAGAAGGAAGATCAGATAAAAACCTGGCTTTCAACACGATTTGCAAACCGTACTATCATTTTAACTAGCTAAATTTGCCATGTCATAACATCTGCGTAACTGTGGGCACACATTGATAAGAGCATTTGCTTACTAACTTTAGTTATGCAGGTTCACACCCGACACGCATCTTTTTTTTTTTTTTTTTTTTTTCTTACAAAATTTTTGCTTTTGTTTTCGATTCTGGCTGATGACATCAGAGTCCCATTTTTTTAATCCCCCCCCCCCAACACCATGACAATTTTTTTTTTTTTTTACAAACTAGCAATGCCAGGTGCCCCCTGCTAGTCTTCTATATATTTATCATATATAGAAGACTAGCAGGGGGCACCTGGCATTGCTAGTTTGTCAGCACTGGCAACAAATACCAATAAATATATATATATTTTTTTTACTTTGTTTCTGTTGAAAAAAAAGTAAATAAATCTCTAGTTTCCTACCTGCAATTTGTCTTTGCTGTTCGGTGGTCAACACGCTCTCCATTCGTCGCATGTCCATCATCATTAAGCGTTGAGACTCCAAGAATTGGTCATTGGCCATTTGCCAGGTACGTTTCAAGTCGTTGTGGACACGCTTCTCATCTTCCAACATTCGACAAACTATAAACAAAATACATACAGTAATATGTATGGGTGTACATTATCGCCTTTCACACAGTTTAATAAATGAGATTATTAGAGATAAAATATGCAAGCAATTGAAAATTATCTGGTGTCACTAAGATACAAAATAAAAAATTTGAATTTTATTGATTTTATAATAAATTGTTCCCAAATCAAATTATCTTATTTTGAATTATTTTTTATATAGTTTTAATACACATTTGGATTCTTTGGACTACTGTTATCATCTTGAGTGTCATTTACACAACGTTTCTGTCGATGTAACCCCCGACCTTCTTTGGGTGTATCTTGTCAAACTCAGAAATCTGGACAGGATTCTAGAACAGAACCCTTTATTTACTTCATAGGAGTAGCATGCTCTCGTTCCGTCAGCCCTGACTGGATAGAGGTCGTAAGTAATTCACAATTGTATTTTTCGGTCGCCCACACTGAGAATTGAACCTTCAATCTTCAGGACAATATCACTTTTACAAATGACATTCAAGATGAGAACAGTAGTCTGAAGAATCTAATTAATACGAATAACCAATCCTCATCTCAAAATTTCAGAAACGTAATACACAATTGTTATGATTTTAAATGAATAAATTTTTAAAAAGTGACATTCGTTTCATTTATTTAGAGAATATTTATAGCTGATAATTATTTTCATGAAAGAAGAAAGAGAATATTTGTTTTAAAATAGGGATGGACAACGAAAGTGAAATTAATTTGCTTTTTAATCAAATAAATATGTTTGATGGAAAAAAAAAAAATTCATTAAAAAAAAAAATCAAAAATTAGTTAATATTAAAAAAAATTTCAAAAATAATAATTATAATAATAATAATTATAATAATAATAATTATAATAATAATAATAATAATAATAATTATAATAATAATAATAATAATAATTATAATAATAATAATTATAATAATAATAATTATAATAATAATAATAATTATAATAATAATAATTATAATAATAATAATTATAATAATAATAATAATTATAATAATAGTTATAATAATAATAATAATAATAGTAATTATAATAATAATAATTATAATAATAGTTATAATAGTAATTATAATAATAGTAATGAGTGAGACCAAATAACCAAGTAGTCAAGGAGGAAGGAAAGACCGAATAACTGACCAGATCTCCGCCAGATAAGTGCGAAGAGAACTGGGACCTTGGGGAGGCTTATTGCCACTCAAATTCCAGCAAAGACCAATAGCCACGACCAACGAGAAATCAAAGGCAAGCAGCTGTTGTGATAATGCTGATTTATTTGCAGATGTTATCGAAAGAGGTGGAGAGTACTGAAAACCTGGGAAGATTTGTTGTTACTCAGCTTCTAGGGAACACCACAGGCTGTTTTCAAGGAGAGATCTTTGATGACCAGTGGGAAAGCTCCTTGTGAGTTAGTAATAATAATAATAGTAATCATTGCTTTTGGTCGTTTCTAAAGGAGCAACTTCTCACTGGTTTTCTACCATCTTGTTTTGTTCCTAGCTAGACATGGCTACATAATACCCTATCGAGGTTGCCTTTAAAGTTTTTTCATACATTTTTTTTTGGCCTTCCTCTTTGTTAGGACAATAAAAGTGAAATTAATTTGTTTTTTAATCAAATGAATATGTTTAATAGAAAAAAAAATGTCAACAAAAAAAAAAAAAACAGGGGATTAGCCAATGCTAGTCAACCCCATTGGCCCTTGAAGGGTAAGATCAAAAATGTTCAAAATAAAAAGTAATTTTGAGATGATATTGTCTTTTATTGTCTTGAGAAAACGTTTTTTTTAAGTGATGAGTGAAAAAATAAAACTCAGGAAGCCTCCAGAGCACTACTGCAAGCACTAATTAAAATTAAGGAGGCCCTACTAAAAGCACTATTAAAATCAAGCTTCTACCCACCCCCCACCCCACTTCCTTGAAGAGAAAATATTTTTATGGCCTGAAAAAATATAAATCCTCAGAATCTATAGGAGCACTACTAAAAGCAGTAAATATGATTATAGATGTATATTGTATATTTATATTTAAATCAGTTTTTTTTTTTAACTGAACGGGGTTAAATTACATTTATTTCTAAGAAAAACATGTTAAAACAAACAAATATTGTTGACCTTGTGTATGCTTGAAATAGCAGCAGTGGCTTTTAATATCAAACTTAAGACAGGGCGGCCATGAAATAGGTAAGCAGACAAATTTTTTTAAAAACCAGAAGTCACAAACCACATGGACGATTTAAACGCCTAAGCAAGCTGATTTGAGTTTTATAATATATATATATATATATATATATATATACATATATATATATATATATATATATATATATATATATATAGAGAGAGAGAGAGAGAGAGAGAGAGAGAGAGACGTGGGGAAGAAGAGAGGCAGAAAGATCCTCCTATTCCCCATTTCTGACAACCCATTACCTAATCAACCTTTTTATCACTTTCACACGTTCATTTTCAACAATACATTAACACAATGATATAAAAGTACATTTGAGCCCTATGGTAGGTCAAAAAATGAATTTCACCCAGCTTAGACTGTCCCTTTTCCTATTCGTCGCCTTTTTCTTCTTTCTCCCCCTCCATCCTTGTCAATTATCGTTCCTTGTAACAGCATCTCCGATCTGACCCCCCACCCCCACCCCAATACTAATCTTCACCATCATTGGTCATTCCGAGAGAAGCAACTTTTCCTTGGTTTCTTATCACCTTGTTTTGTTCCTGGTGATGACGTCGTTTACTCCAGTTTGCTGAGGGTTTTGTTTTTTAATTAAGGGGTCACCACTTATTAAAGTCCAAAGGTCACTCTAGGATATGGGTCAATGAGTGTCAGGTGGCCGACAAGAATTTGTTTACATTAAACTTGAAAATTACCATGCTATAGTCAGTTGGGAAGCAACTCTGCGGTATTGAATTCCACAGGTGTACGGGTCGAGAAAAGACTAATACTGTGTATAATGATATTTTGTATTTTCAGTATTAATTAATAAATCCAACCCATATTTAAAAAAAAAAAAAAAAAAAAAAAAAAAAAAAAAAAAAAAAATCAACAAAAAATACATTATAGATTTTTTATTTGGGCCACTTAAATTATTCCCTACCCTCGCCTGCTTTATTTTAAAAACGAAATATATGTCTGATTATATACATTGCCAAAACTCAGTGATCACTGTTAAAGTGTGAAAAATAAAAAAATGAAGTTGGCTAACACTTAACCCTTTCAGGATATCAAACATTTTTTTTATTTTTGACATTCACATTTGATTTTTGAAGATCATTTTCTACCAAATAAACAAAATGTCTTAAAGTGTGACGGTTAACGCAGTGCTGGCTTGAACCAATTTGCTTGTGTTCAAGTTAAGTGCAGAGAAGTCAAAGAGTTACCAGTGACATATATCAAACTTGTTAAATTGGGTCGGCAAATGCACTGCTCCGAGGGATTGACAAGAGGTCACGAGGCAGGTCACACCACACCTCAATATATAAGGAAAATTCTACTTCTGAGAAGATGGAAAATTCTTGTGGGCACGACAAGAGAAGCGAGCGGATGGCAGCTCAACTGATAGCAAAATTTCCATCCTCCTACGGATGACTCAGAGAAATAGGGATGCGACTTCGACCATGGAAACTGAATAAAGATCCAATTGTCCAGATAAGTGAGACTTACGTCTGTTGCTATGTATGAGAGAGCTTTTGTTCCAAGTGTGCTGAATGTTGAGGCACAAACTACTCGAGGGCATGGTCAAGAGGTATGAAAGAAGATATAAAAGGTACGTTCTGCTTCATTTTTATAAACCCTTCAAAAGGCTGATGTGCCGTAAAAGTGAACATTGACATGCAATATAAACCTTCCATCTTACAAAAAAATTAAGGCAACTAGTACGCAAACCTGTCTATACATGATATTGCATTATTTTGTTTGTAACATTTATATTTCTGATTTTGGAAGATCATTTTCTATTGAAAGCTACTTTTTTTTTTTTTTTCATTAGCATTTGGAAACTGGAAATCCGAGGCTGTAATGGCTTACCTTCGTGTAACTCTGATTTTAGTGTCTCATTTTCTGTTTGCAGCACTGACTTCTGGGTGTTTAGGACTGCCACAAACATCTCAAGGTCGGTGCGGGAAGATTTTTCAACTTTTAAATACTTCATCAACTGTTGGATCTGAAAAGCAACAAAAAAAAAAAAATAAATAAATAAAATTCAAATCTTTAAATTAGTTTCTTTTGTTGGTTGTTTAAAGAACAACAACTATTCCTCTAGAATTTATTTTTCTACATAGTCACCACTATTCTCAATGCACTTTTCCCAGCGATGAACGATGGCTGTGCATTGGCATCTGCAGCACATTTCGTCATACGAGGGTCATTCTAAAAGTAGTGCCTCCTTTTTTTTTTTTAACTCAAAAAGTTGAAGAGCTATGAAGACGGTAATGATACCATTAAAATGAGTGACCTTCTGAGCTCTAGAATTTATTTTTCTACATAGTCACCAGGTTTATCAATGCACTTTTGCCAGCAAATCAATAATGCATCTCTGTTTCTGATGCACATTTATGACAAAGGTTGCTTTCTTAGAGTCTCACACTGTCAATATCTGCAACAGAGAGATGAAATTGTCAGGTCATGAATGCATAAGTTTTTGGGTCAAGGTTCGTTTCACATGCAGGCATGTGTTGGACAGCTTTTAGAAATTAGCTTCCAAACTTATTTTTATCTCTGACCAGGTCTTTATTTATCCCTCTTTTTCTCAAGTTCATCCTTATCGCTTCCTTCCATGACCTTTGCCTGCCGGCTGAACCTGCTACCTCAACTGTTCTACATCTACTAACCCAAGAACTTTCATCCATTCTTTCAATGTGACCATACCATCAAAGTCTACTCTTCTGCAGACCTTTCTTTATACTGCTCAGATTTAATCTTCCTCTGAGGTCATCAGATCTAAGCTGGTCTTTAAGACTCGGATTACACATCCATCGTATCATTCTGATATCATTACTCTCCATGCAACGCATGTCTTCAACCCTAACTAACTAGGTTTCACTTCTATGCATCATACTGCATACACATGCCTGATAGGTTCTAGCCTTGGTAGACAGTTGAATTGCTCTGCTAATTAGTAATAGCAAAAATTCCCTGCTCTATCGTTATTTTCATGGCAAGTGTTCGACTGAGCTCCAATCTATGCCCCTCGCCAATCTTTCACAAAAAACACTCATCTAACTAAAATCACTATCAATAAATTCCTCCACTATATATTGGTGCTTAAACCTAAACAGATTGCATCAACAAAGCTTCTTTCCTACAACTGCCCGTCTGTGGAACTCTGTTCTCGTGGTCTGCTTTTCGGCTTATTACAATATTGTTATATTCACGTTAATTGAACCGTCCTCATAAGTAATCTGATTATATCAAATTTCTATCCCAAACGATTACTATGCTAATGTTCCAATGACTACAATATACACATTAACCCTTATCCTCAAATGCCCTCTGGGCCTTGATATGTGGTAACCCCTTTGTAAAACAAAAGATACTCCATCTACTTCTAATTCTGGAGCCTATCTAGGAACATTACTTTTCTCATACAATGAGTGTTTTTCTTGCTTTAACCCTACCAGACCGAATTACTAATATACCGAGTTACCGCTAAACAGGTATTTTTCCGACCATGTTTTCGTGTCGTCAGGAAGTTAAAAATAGTTACCCAGTTGCTGCTTAGCCTCGATTTAACGCAAGCCTAATGTTCTGCAAATGGCTTTCATTTGTTTTACCGGAGTTGTGAGTTGTTTTGTAGACTAAAGTAGCCATGAAGCGAGCTAGTGACGAACCAAGCACTTCGACAGGTAAAAGAGCGAGCCCAAGGAATTTCACGGTGCAACAAGTGTTGGATAAAGTGATAAATTCTGATTCAGATGAAGGCGAATTTGATCAGGAGTATGTTTCTGATTCAAGTAACGCTATTGATGATGAATATATCGATGAAGGAAAAAAAGTGATGATAATTCTGACGATGCAAGTGGGCCTGTGCATCAAGAGGGCTCCACCTGCTGGGCAGACTGGCACACGAAGGCTGAATACTGGCGGTAGATGAAAGGCTAAAAATTACTAACGTGTTTAAATTTTTTTCACAATTTTACCCAGGAGACCAGGCACAGAGGCAAATTAGGTCCAGTAGTTTAGGATCTGATGGGGTTAAATGTTGTTTCATTATTTTTTCCGCAGTGTTTTGACACAAATTCATTTTCGTTTGGCTGTTATTGCGACGATTAATTAGTGTTGAGAATTGAAAAAAAATATCTTAATTTTTTGAGGCATCAGAATCAGTATCAGAAAAATTTGTGCCTTTTTTCCGATGCCAAAAACGATTCTTTTATTTGTTTGTTTAGAACTTAAATATTAATGAATGTTTATTGATTTTAAACTATCAGCAAAATTAACATTTATAAATCACTCCTACAAGTGTATTTTTATGTTTGCTAAATTATACGCATAAATTACGTGGGTTTTTACAGTACTCCTTCCCTCTCCTGAGGGGGAAATAAAAAAGAAAAAAAACAATAAAAAAAAAAAAAAACAATTGTATCTTTTGAAATTTAAAAAGAATTGTAATCAGGGAAAATATTAGAATCGTCCCATCACTACTGTCAATGCAATGCTACATCAGCAAAAGTTAGTTTTTATCACGGTTCACAAACTGTACCAGTAGTCTTTTATATGGCGTGCTGCACTTTGCTATTATTTTTAATAATAAAATTGATTGAGTGAATTTACAAAAAAAAATAAAATATAACAAATAATCCTTTTTTTACAAGGGGGGGGGCACCATTATCAAGGTCCGAAGACCACTGGAGGATAAGGGTTAATGGGTTAATGAGTGTACAGTTGTCACTGGGACAGCATAGTAATCATTAGCGGTGGAAACTGGGTAAAAATTTGATTATTTAAGGGAGAGGTTCAACAAGAATTTGTTTACATTGGACTTGGAGATGACCATATTGTAGTCAACAGGAAAACAGATCAGTGGAACAGAGTTCCAGAAGCGGACAGTTCTCAGAAAGAAACTTTGTTTATGGAATCTACATTTAGATTCAGGCACAAATTCAGGAGAAATTATTGATAGTGGCTGTAGCTAGTCAAGTTTTTTTTTTTTTTTGTGAAAGTTTGGCATTGAAGCTCAGGTGAGCACTTAATGATAGAGCAAAGACAGGCTTGCAATGTCTCTTCTGCGGGAAAGAGATTGTAGGGGAGACAAAGTGCATCACCCCCTTAGTTTTGAGCTTTATGAAAACAGGATAGGATGCTCTGAGCAGCTCCTGACCAGAGAGGCAACAGTACTCCATCTGAGGACGCCACAGGCTCTTATGCATGTAGATGTAGTGAGATATCTACTGGAGTGGTAGAATGATCCAACTATTGTTACAGCGATCTTGGCAATGGATTTAAACTCCTCAGCCTAACGTTCACAGGAAACACAATCACGAGGTTGTCTCCTCAGCAACCGACAAGGCTAACATGCTTGCCAGTCGGTTTGCCTCAAACTCCACACTGGACCCTTCCAACCACCCCCTACCTGACTTTCCTATGCGGACAGACGCCACACTAGACGATCTGAAAACCACCCCTGCTCAGGTGCATGCTATCATAAAAAACCTTGACACCTCAAAAGCATGTGGACCCGATCTTATCCCAGCTGTGCTATTAAAAAAGTGCTCAGCCGAAGTAGCTCCAGTTCTCTCCAAACTCTACAACAAATGTCTTAATGAAGCTTGCTTTCCGGGCTGTTGGAAAACTGCTTCTGTTGTACCAGTATTCAAGAATTCTGGCGAAAGGACAGACCCATCAAATTATCGCCCCATTAGCCTCCTCCCACTTTTTGCCAAAATATTTGAGACCATAATTAACCATGCTCTAGTCCATCATCTTACAGATGCTAAACTACTGACTGACAAACAATATGGATTTAGACAAGCCCGTTCCACAGCAGACATCCTCACCGTGATCTCTGAACGTATATACCAATCACTGGACAAAGCGGGGGAAGGCAGAGCAGTAGCTCTAGATATATCTAAGGCTTTTGACAGGGTATGGCATGAGGGTCTCCTCAGGAAGATTAGATCTTACGGTATCACTGGTAGAATACTTAACATAATTAAATCCTTCTTAGATAAGAGAAAAATCCAGGTAGTCCTCGACGGTCGCACATCTAAACAATATGATATAAATGCGGGAGTGCCCCAGGGTTCTATCCTTGGACCTCTATTGTTCCTGATATTCATAAATGACCTCCCCGACAACATTGCCTCTGAGATGGGTATATATGCTGATGACACTACACTCTATGGCAGACACGACAGGAAGACGAATGAACACATTTCTAAAGAAATGGCAGAAACACTAGAGGAAGACCTCCAATCTGTAGTGGAATGGGGACAAAAGTGGTTGGTTGCGTTCAATGCTGCCAAGACTAAACTAGTTTCATTCAATAATTACAAGAAACCCTCTCTACCACCAATAGCAATGGCCAACGACCCTTTATCTGAGAGTCCATCTTTCAAACTCCTTGGCCTAACGTTCACAGGAAACATGAGTTGGAACAATTACATTGAAGGCATTGCCAGGGCCGCTGCAAGAAAGGTAGGCTCTCTCTACCGTGCTAGAAAACTACTAACACCCGAAAGTATCCTGTACCTCTATAAGGCCACCATTCGCCCATGTATGGAGTATTGCTGCCACATCTGGGCTGGTGCATCTGCTACTAGTCTCTCGCTCCTTGACAAGGTTCAAAAGAGAGTCGCAAATCTGATAGGCCCTGAACTGGCATCTAAGCTTCAGCCTCTGTCCCATCGACGAAATGTTGCATCCCTCTGCCTGTTCTACAAGTATTTTAGTGGTGAATGCTCTGATGAACTGCAATCACTTGTGCCCCCACGACGCGAGCACCCTCGACAAACCCGACAGGCTACTAGATCCCACCCCCACACTGTAGAGGTCCCTAGATGTAAAAGATCTTTTTACTCCAATAGTTTCTTCCCCAGAACCGCAAGACTCTGGAATTCCATTCCAGGTCCCTGCTTCCCCAACAGTACTGACGTGCAGAAGTTCAAGTGTAACGTGAACCGACACTTTGCTGCCCAAATCCCTACATAGTACCCCAGTAGTTGTTGCCCCTGATAGTAGCCCCCTACACCAAAGTGGCAATTTGCCTTGTTTGGGGTGAAAATGTAATAAAAAAAAAAAAAAAAAAAAAAAAAACACGAGTTGGAAAAATTACATTGAGAGTATTGCCAGGACCGCTGCGAAGAAGGTAGGTTCTCTCTATCGTGCTAGAACGTTACTAACGCCCGAAAGTATCCTGTACCTCTATAAGGCTACCATTCACCCATGTATGGAGTATTGTTGTCATATTTGGGTTCAAAAGAGAGTCGCCAACCTAATAGGTCCTGAACTGTCATCTAAACTTCAGTCTCTGTCCCATCGACGAAATGTTGCATCTCTCTGCCTGTTCTACAAGTACTTTACGGTACTTGCTCTGACGAACTGCAAGCACTTGTACCCCTTCGACGTAAATACCCCCGACAAGTAGCTAAATCCCACCCCATCACAGTAGAGATCCCTAGATGTAAAAGAGCCTTCTACTCCAGCAGTTTCTTCCCCAGAACTGGTAAACTTTGGAATTCATTTCCGGGTTCTTGCTTCCCCAACTGTACTGACATGCGGAAGTTCAAGTGTAACGTGAACCGACATCTTGCTGCCAAACTCCCTACATAGTACCCCTGTAGCTTATGTCCCTGATAGTAGCCCCCTACATCAAAAGTGGCAACGTGCCTTGTTTGAGGTGAAAATGTAATAAGCAAAAAAAAAAAAAAAGAAAGATTTGATGTATGTGTTCCATTTCAAATCAAGACTGAAAAGCAGTCCAAGAAGCTTGTCAAAAGATGTTTCCCCAACATGAAAGCCATTCATTTCGATTGGGGCCAGATGTTGATAAAAAACAGAAATACAACAAGAGGGAGGAGAAAGATTAGCGTACTATACAAACCTTTTCTTCTGGTTCCGTATTTTCATCAAACTCTGGCAGAGAGGGTGATTTTTTGGCATCGCAAACCTTCGCCATTGCTTCATCAACCGAAACTTCAGCCAACTGAAAAGAGTACAACAGATTAGACAATAATAGCAACGGTCACTAAGGAGAATTGCATCATAAACAAAAAGATTACAAATTTGTGGGAAATCAAAATAAAAAAAGACTTCAAAATGCATTTTTTTTTTTGGTTTTTACAAGGGAGTCACTACTTATCAAGGCCCAAAACCCACTCGAGGATAAGGGTTAACGAATGTAAGGTGGTAGTGTAATAATCATAAATGGTGTAGACTGGGTAGAATTTGGATTATTTAAGGGGACTGTTCAACAAGAACTTGTTTACATCGGACTTGAAAGCTACCATATTATAATTGGCTGGGAAGCAGGCCAGTGGAACAGTGTTCCACAGGCAGGCAGTTCTAGGAAAGAAGCTTTGTTCATGGAATCTGCGTTTAGATTGAAGCATAGATAGCGAGTGGAGGAAATTGTTGATAGTGGTTGTAGCCGGTCAAGTGTTTTTCGTGAAAGTTTGGCAGGAGGGGGGGGGGCACAGATTGGAGCTCAGATGAGCGCCTGTCATGAAAATAACAGTAGAGACAGGCTAGCAATGTCTCTTCTGTGAGAAAGAGGTTGCAGGAAAGAGAAAAGGACATCTTTTACTAGGTGTCAAAGCCGGTTTTGAACCATCAAAGAAAGATGGGGCACGCCGAGCAGTTCTTGCCCAGATGTGGCAATGGTACTCCATTTTAGGACATACTTGACTCTTATACAGATATAAACAAACAAAAAAAAGACGTGCCCGGATGTTGAGACATGGTGTAATAAGAATATTGAGCAACCCCCAGAAAAAAAGAAAAAATTAAACGCAGCCTGGGTGGAGAGAGGTGTGAAAAAAAAAAAATAAATAGAACAAAGTAGTATGTGAAAACCAGTTTAAACGAACTTGAAAATAATTCAGTTTTGGTTTTAAAAGGGGGGGGGGAATCACATTATGTAAGCCTCAAAATCCTGTTTAAATGTTAAAACTTAAAAAAAAATATTAGACCACCGTTATGTGGGCTCCAACATGAAAGCTAAAAGCTTACGACCCGACCTCGTTGACCACTGCCCACGACATTGCCAGCGAAATAACGTCATTTTTTTTTTTATTTAAACCAATTCAAGAAAGAATGTCTGACGTGCATGCATACTTGCCAAAGTTGTTAACAAAAAAAAAGGAACAATTTTTTCCGACCCTCTCTTGTTATAAACGTTTATTTCTATACAAAATAATTGATCTTTTTTTTTTTCTAATTTTCACATATTATTTGAGGGAGACATCACTCTATCGGATGATACTGGTCTCAATGCAGCTGAGAAAAGATTTTAGTAGACATACAAACACACACACATTTTACCTTATATATAGACTAACAGAGATGCCCGGCATTGCCTAGGTGTGTAGAGGTGGTGTAGTAAGGAACCCCGGGGGTGTAAAAAAAAAAAAAGTGATAGTATCGGGGGTGGGGGAATCACAACAAAAGTAGTAGTGTTAAAAAAAAAAAATGTGGTAGCAGGCAGGCAGGCTCATACCCGTAACGTGAAGGAGGAAAAAAAAGTTTTAAAAAAAAAAAATCATGACGTCTTAGCCGATGTCTCCATCGCTCAACTGGAGGTTCCGAATGTTGAAATTAAGCGTATTCAATCCAACCGCTACGATGACTTGCAAAAATCGCGACGCAAAAACCGACCCCTCCTTGCAGAAAACTGGCAAGTTGAGATTAAGGAATGAATGTTTTTGGACAATTTTCTGATATTTGTCATCCACGACATTGAGCTTCAAAACGATACCGATCTCGTCAGGATCCGTTGCATCTGTCGAAAGTTTTTGACAGACATACATATATACATACATACATTCACACATACTGATGATTGAGATTTATATTATAGACGTGCCCGGCGTTGCCTGGGTGTTTGGAGCTGTAAAAAAAAAAAAAAAAAAAAGTGGTAGTTGGCAGGCAGGATCCAATTCATGACGCGAATGCGGAAAAGAAAGTGAAAGAAAACCTGATGTCTTACCCCTACTCCATGACGCGACCAAAAGTGTAAAGCGTTCAAATTTAACAGTCAATCAAAAACAAAATATGACTTGCAGAAATGGCATTGCTTTTAAACCTCCCACGAGATCGTTTTTAATGTGGGGGGTAAAAACAGCTACACCAAAAAAGGGGTGCACTCTGGCAGTATCCAAATAAATTAGTAAGTGTCTCAGTATGAAGGATTTTCCTTACAATGACCAAGCACCAATACAGAACAGTTTTTGGTCGATTAGTTTCGCTTTATTTATACGAAGAAGACAAACAAACATTTGAAACGAGTGAATTTTTTAAAACTCGATCATAAAAAAAAAAAAAAAATAGAGAGATGATATCTATTTGCGAATCCGAGATATTACGATCTAGGAAGTATGCAAAATCTTCTCCTGGAATCTAACCGACGTGAAAACCTTGGACGCAAAAGGCCTTTTGCGGACATATACAAACGCTCGCGCCCATTTTGCCTTTTATATATTAGACTAGCGGGGGGGGGGTGCTCGGGTGTTTAGAGGGGTGTGTGCTATAATACTATAAAAAAAAAATGTTAAAACTTAAAAACGAACGATGTTAAAATTTCTTCAAATCGGAAAAACAAAAACAAAAAAAGAAAACGCGAATGTGATGGACCCCCCACCCAGAAAAATGAACGTTAAAACTTCTTTAAAAAATCTGAAAAATAAAAACAAAAAAACATAGAACGTGAAAAATGGCTTAAATAACCCTGTTTCAATATTAAACCTTTAAAAATCGAAAATAAAAAAAGAAAAGAAAAAAGACATCTCACACCATGATTCGAACTCACAACCTTTAGATAAAGTGTGCAAAAAACCTGACACGTTCCCCACTCGATCACACAAAGAGCAACTGAAACACGTTTGAATTTATTTAAGTATTAAAAACAGAATTGACACATGCTCGCAATAAAAGCTAACTCTGCTTCTTTTTTTTTTACCTCATTAATGAGGTCAAATAGAAGTAGCTGGGTTAACTTTTAGTGCGGGGCAACTTTTGGGTTTGTTTACCCAACTTTGGCCGGTTGTTTCCCCAAGATGTTGGGGTGGGGGGAACCAGCTCCCCATTGTCCAGATTGAATAGCAACTGTCTGATATAAGGAGTTTGGCCCCACATTGATCAAAGCTGATTGCTTCTGGACGTTCCCCGGTGCGATTGCCGGGAACGGTGCCTTAGAGGCAACCCGCATTTCCAAATCCCAGATATTATTATCTAGGGGCTATATAAATACTTCTAAGTGATAGTACCCCCCCCCCCCCGGGACCGTCGGCGAAAAAAGCCTTTTCGAGACATACAAAAAATGCACGTGCGCATTTGCCTTTTCTATATCTTTGTCTATCTGTCAGTCACATTTTTTTAAACTTAATAAATACATTTATATATATAGACTAGCCATGGGTGCCCAGGGTTGTCCGAGTGTTTGTAGGTGTGTGTTGAGCAAAAATAAACTTGTTGTAGGCAAGCAGGCCCAAACCCGTGATAAGAAGGCGAAAAAGAAAGTGGAGGTTGTGTAAGGGTGTTGGTTGAGCAAAAACAAAAAAGGAAAATTTTGAGAACAAAAAAAAAGTGGTAGTAGGCAGGCAGGCTCGAACCCATATCACAAAGGAGGTAAAGAAACTGGAAAAAAAAAAAAAAAGTGACGCGTTAGCTGTTGCGCCCATTGCCAAACCAAAAGTGATGTAGATTTAAATTAAGGCTAGTTAATCGAAAAGAGGGGATGACTTTTGAAAATATTGGCATAAAAAGCAACCCCTCCCTGTTGAAAAGTGCCAAGTTGAGGGTGAAGGAATTAATGTTTTTGGCCAATTTTTAGATATTTGTTGCCCGAAGGGCTGAGCTTCAAAATGATACTGATCTTGTGAAAATCCGTCGCCTCTATCGAAAGTTTATGCAAGCCATACATAAATACATACATACATTTAAACAGACAGGTGAGATTTATATTATAGACTAGCAAGGGGTACCCGGTGTTGCCCGGGTGTTTGTAGGTGTGTGTGAAAAAAAACAAAAAAAACAGGTACCTGCGAAAAAAAAACAAAGCCTTGACGACGCGCAGTTGGAAAATAGTAAAGTGTGAAAAAAAACCCCCCCAAAAAAACAGGTGCGCGTTTTTGATTGACGTGACGGCGATAGGTATTCAGCAGTTAGCATTTTGTGCGGGACAGTTTTTAATGAGGTCAATAAATCGGTTTGTTTGTTTTTAAAAACCCGCTCCCCCGTCTGATATGACGAAGTCGACATTGACCAAACGTTCACTGGCTCTGGGCCTGTGTCGAGTTTCGCTTTTTGTTTATACCGAAAACTGAATGTAACGCGTGCCGATGCGGGAAATGTGGAATAATTAACGTTTGAAAGTCAATAAAATTAAATAGACAGGCGAGCTCCGTGGTTAAGTGCGAGATATTACAATTTATAGATGATATAAAAAGTTTTAAGAAGTTGTGAACCGAGCGAGCACTTCTCTGAAAGAAGCCTTTTGTGGACATCGAGGAAAAGCGTACATACATACATGCATACATACATTTTCGCTTTTATATATATATATAGATAAACAAAAAAAAAAAGAATAGACCTGATGCAAGATTGTTTTTTTTTTTTTTTCATGCCATATCAAGCTTTTTTCCGGTCATTTAATGCTGAATCAAGTTGGATCTATATATCATTAGATTTTTAGATTTTTGTATAACGATCAACTGCTTTTAAAAAGTGCATTATAGCAAGACCGTCTTAAAAGACAAGATGGCCGGTGGGCAAAAATAATTTAATCTGCTGATGTCATCACGGATAGTCCATACCGGTGACACCGGTAGTCACCGGTAGGCATTCGTAACGTCTTGAAGTCAGTGTAATATTTCTTTTTTTTTATTAAAATGCCTTCACGGTGCATCGTTCCAACTTGCTGAGGAAATTATCGTAAAGGACCAAAAAGTGACAGTATTTTCATTTCCGAAAGATAAAGAATTATAATGCAGTAAAAAAAAAAGAAAAGATTTTACACCATCTCCATTCAGCAAAGTAAGTTTTAACGTGCTCCCCCCCTGTATTTAACACGATGTAACTATAATTTAATTCAATATTATCATCCTAAATGTTCTACCATTCAAAAGAAGAAGCTTCAAATAAATTGCTAATATTAAAAAAAAATTTTTTACAGCATACAAAACTAATGAAAATGCGAGACAACTTCGACTCTTTAAAACACGATTTTTTTAAGCTGTTGACACACGTTTTAAAAATCTAACAATAATTTATTTTTCTGAAATTTTTCAATATTTAAAAATAAATTATGCCGGCTGATAAAATTTTTAAACTTTTTTTTAAAGCTAGAAAGATAAAATTTAAAAATACTTATTTTTATATATATATATATATATATATATATATATATATGAAACTAAACTAAAAAAAAAAAAAAAAAAAAAAACGCGCGTTCACTCGTGGTCTTAAACAGTCTTGGCCTTCGGGACCAGATCAAAGTGTAGTATCTGTTCTCCAGATGCTGCATTCTATTTCTTGTTCTCTTTCGGTGGAGGAGAAATCCTTCACGACTGAGACAATTTTTATTTTTGTACCTTTTCTCCACGTTAAAAAACGACCCTGGTGTCTAACTCTGTCCCGTGGGGAGGCATAGTAAATAAGTACAATTCATTTCATTAACGTAATTGGGTTTGTATTACTGTACACATAGATTCGAAAAAGTTGTCAAAAACAAATATATAACAAATAAATGTTATCAAAGGCAAGATAAGTTACTTTTCTACCAAATATTTTTCGTGTTTTTATTCAATGTAACATGTTTATTCAGCTCGAAAAACAGTGTTTACCGATGTATTCGAAAATTCAAGATGGCGTCTGATTCTCTCTTTAACACGGTAAGTTTGGGATAAGGTGTTATAAATAAAAAACTATACAACATACTATTAAAAACCCGCCGAATATATGTCAACCTATGTCACGGTAACATATATTGAGCGAGTTTTTAACAGTATTTTATCCGGTTTTGTATTTATAACACCTTATCCCAAACTTACCGTGTTAAAGAGAGAATCAGACGCCATCTGGAATTTTCGAATACATCGGTAAACACTATGTTTTTCGAGCTGAATAAACATGTTACATTGAATAAAAACACGAAAAATATATCCAGTTTGGCAGAAAAGTAACTTATCTTGCCTTTGATAACATTTATTTGTTATATATTTGTTTTTTGACAACTTTTTCGAATCTATGTGTACAGTAATACAAACCCACGTATTTTAACAAACTGAAAATATGGATATAAAAAAATGATTTTGCATGTTATTTTTGTTATGTGGTGAAATAATCTTAAATAAGAAACATGATTTTTTCTTTAGGTTAATTTTTTTACTGTGCAATATTTCATGAATTTATTAAAAATATTGTTTTTGATTTTGAAAAAATATTGTGGTTCATTTTGATTAAAAAATATTCATTTTGATTAAAAAATATTCATTTTGATTTAAAAAAAAATATTCATTTTGATTTAAAAAAAAAAGTTTAATTTTAATATTTGTTTATTGTCTTAACTCATATCAAATGTTTTGCTTGTGTTCTGCTTCAAATATTCATAATCTTACATGCATAATTTTCATTTAATTATATTAAATAAACTTCAAGTTTATTTCAAATCAAATCGTGTTCCTTCACTTTTTTAAAATGTAATTTATAAGTAATTAAAGAACGCATTCTAATCTTTAAAATCTATACTACAACGAAATATTCAATTGCTTATAATATACTTAAACAAATAACTTGTGTTTTTTTTAATTATTTTTTTTATTATTAATATTAGATGAGTTTCAGTATAAATCGTGTTCTTTCTTTATTTTAATCCAATTTTGAAGTTTTGTAACGCTGTCTGTAAAAATTACTGTTCATTATTGACAGTCTAAGAGTTCCACATATCTTGCTTGTTGGGACCTCGGCGATGACGTCATTTTTTCAGCTGGCCGGCCATCTTTATAACGAAGGCCACGATTATAGTCTCTACTTCAGTTTTTGATTTTTTGATTTTGGTTTGGTTTTCGGCATATCAACCATTTGTGGGTTATGTAAGAACGAATAACGGTGTCAAATATAATTCTGTTGGTAAAATAATTATTTATATTTCTAAAATGCCTTACTACTTGAGAGTATTCACACCAAAGCTGGGAAAAGATTGACAATCTTTCAAAGCACAAATCAATCGCATATGTTTGATGTGGCTTTGTTTGTTTTATGATATACTAGCATGCCGCCTAGCATTGATGGTTGTAAAATATCTTTAAATATTAAATTTTTATATTTACAGATTTCATATTATTATTATATTGTACCCAATATATAGTAGTGATTTCAAAAAGTTACAAAAAAAAATAAAAATTATGACTTGGGTGCCAGAATCGAAACAAAAACATTTAGCACTTGAGCAGTATTCACTATTATACGGCCTAAGGACAAATGGATATCAAAACTTTAAAAATTAACACAGTTTAACATATAAATGTATATTTGTGCATGCGTATAAGAATGCTTTGTTTCAATTTTTCAATTTTAACCCCTTAGCAGCTATTTTTACTGGCTAAAAACCAAACTGAATTTGTTCTACAGGTTTGAATCCCTTATATATCAAAGTTTACGTTTGCAGATCAATAATTGACAGAGTAGTTTGGGAGAGCCCATTTGGCACACACACATACATGAGGTCACTTTATATATATATATATATATATATATATACACACACACACACACACACATCTACTATTATATAAAAGTCACTTTGTGTATATGTGAGTGAGTTCCTCATAGGTTCCGAAACAGCTGAGCCTATCTTGCAAATTTCATACAAAGCCAATTTATATAGCTGGCAGTGTTCTTAGATATGTTTTGTACAGAAATTCACCGATAAGCACAGAAAATCGAAAAAAAATATAATCTTAAAGTCTTTCTCTCTTTATAGATAAAAAAAGAATGATTTTTACAAGGGAATATTTTACATTACACTGGCCAAGGAATATAAAAAAAATTTCTACAAATCCTTATTTCTTTAAAAAACGAAAAAAAAAAAAAATTATTATTTTGAGATATAGCTTAATGGTAAAACATTCGACTACAGATCAAATGGTCCCTTATTTTACCTTCAGTTTATTTGAAGAGGTATCATTTAAAACCACTCCAAATTATTTCTTTCTTTGCATATTTTAAAAGTAAACATTAATCAGAAGTAACTTTTCCAGGGCATTCATTGTCAAGCCCAAATATCAGCTGACGTGATATTGTAAACAAACACAGACGGAATTTGTATGAATGACATTATCATTATTATTTTTTAATTTTTTGCAAATTTGTCCGAAAAAGTCCAATCAACACGCGAGAAGCCAAAATAGCAATAATTTTGTAAAAGTCGATGTAAATAAATCTAGACGCGACGCGCTTTCCCAAATCCTAGACATTATTATCTAGGGTGTATATAAACACTTGTAAGCGATCGTTACCCCCACCCCGGGACCGTGTGCGAGAAAAGCGTTTGCGAGATATACACGAAATGGTCACACACATTTTGCCTTTTATATATATTGATTTATAAAGGGGGGGGGGGATCAAAACATATATATAAAAAAAAAACAATGTTAAAACTTCTTTAAAAAAAATCGTTGCCTGGGTATTTGTGTTGGGAGTGGGGGGGGGGGCTTTAAAAAAAAAAAAAAAAAAAAAAAACAGTTTTGGTAAGTAGTAAGGATCGAACCCGAAGCCTTGAGAAAGTATGCAAAAACCTGACACGTTACCTGCTTAGCCAACAAAGAGCAACTGAAACATGTTTGAATTTATTTATTTAAGTATTAAAAACAGAATTGACACATGCTCGCAATAAAAGTTAAGTCCGCTACTTCTATTTGACCTCATTAATGAGGTCAAATAGAAGTAGCAGACTTAACTTTTGCTGCGGGGCAGCTTTTGGGTTTGTTTACCCAACTTTGGCCGGTTGTTTCCTCAAGATGTTGGTGGGGGGGGGGGAGAAACCAGCTCCCTATTGTCCAGATAGAATAGCAATTGTCTGATATAAGCAGTTTGGCCCCACATTGATCAAAGCTGATTGCTTCTGGACGTTCCCCGGTGCGATTGCTGGGAACAGCGCCTAAGCTTTGAATTAGTTTCGGTTTTATACAAAAAAGCTGAACAAACAAAAGACAGGCTGAAATAGCAATAACTTTGTAAAAATCGACGTAAATAAATCTAGACGCAACGCGTGTTCACAAATCGTACATATTATGATCTAGGGGCTATATAAACACTTCTAAGCGATAGTAACCCCCCCCCCCCGACCGTCAGCGAAAAAAGCCTTTTCAAGACATACAAAAAAACGCGTGCGCATTATCCTTTAAGAAATATAGATGTCTGTCTGTCTGTCACATTTTTTAAAACTTAATAAATACATTGCAAAACTTGGAAATATCACAAATCTTAACTACTTATAAAAATGGTGTACCAGCGATCTCCTTTCACATTGTGTTCTGCTATCCTGAACATGCTGCCTCAGAATTGTGTGAATGAACATGTACCACTCACATTTTCAAAGTTCTGTATTTACTAACTATTGTGATGTTCCTAAGTTTTATGCATTCCCTAATTAGCTGAGTAGCCTCTGTCTATTGCTAATGGCTTTATGACTATGGCTTAATAAAGGAATATATATATATATATATATATATATATATATATATATATATATATATATATATATGACAAAGTCTATATTCTAAATTTCATGAGGTTGACCATCTTACAATTTATTCCTTGAAGTATGTTGACATTCACACTTCTTGACAGCACCTGTTTCGTAATGCAAAATCATTCATTAAATTATTATATCAATCAATGAATCTATTCTGCCCTTAAGTCCTCAGAAGAAATAGCAACTATCAATCCAGTAAAAATGGAAAATGGCATTAAAAAAAATAAATGGTAATTGTAATTTCTTTTCCAATTTTTGGATTTTGTAATCTGCCCATGTGAATTATATTTTCTTTTAATGAATTGACTGATGAGTTATGGGTAAAATAATTAAATGAATGATTTTGTGCTACCAAACAGTTGCTGTCACAAATTGTGAAAGTCAACGCACTTAAAGGAATAAATTGTAAGATGGTCAACATTGTGAAATTTGGAATATAAATTTTTGTCATTTAATTGTTATATGCTCTGTAATTAAAGTTTCATAAATTAAGGATTGGTATATATAAAAGGAGAAATATAATTGAAAAAAAAAAAAAAAGAAAAAACATACTTCCAGATATATATATATATATATTTTTTTTTTTAAATTAATTTTCTATTTATATTATTAATGCTAAATATTCATTGATCTTAAATTATCAGTAAACTTATAAATGATAACAATGAATTTATGTAAAAAAAAAAAAATCTGTACTGGGAAAGAGACCTGCCACAAATAGCACGGCTAAAAATGGTAGAAGTGAATAAGAACAAAAATGCCACAAGTGAAAATGGAAATTTGCCAAATTAAAATAAAAATTATATTAAAAAGTACAAATGTCTTTCCTCCAAATGAAATTCTGACTTTGTAGGTGATTAACCCTTTATGATCCGAATTATGATGTAGATGATTGCCTTTTTGGCATTCATAAGTCTAGAAGATTATGATGATAAAAAAATATTTGTTTATTTTAGTTATTTTAAAGGATAATAACACTATGATTGTCTTCAAACTAGAAAAATTATGAAGTTCAATAGCTAAACAATCACTGAGAATTTTTGCATTTCATAAACTTAACTTGATTATTAGCCATAGTGCTTAAAAAAAAGTGTGTTTATGACAACAAATGAAATCCTCCATTCTCTGAGACAGATGGCAGCATACTAAATTTAAGCAATGGACAGTTGCAATCTGGAGGTATCTAACATCTACCCAGATACTGAAGTAATACGTAAAAGGCGTATTTGAATCAAGTTCCACATTATTTATGCCGTTATATTCATTTATTTATGACTGAACGAATGGCATGGGCGGTGCTGGGTCCTACGGAACCCATCCCGCCTAGGTTAGCATTATAAGTTCAGTAAAGTAACTCTTGACTGGTGGTACAAATGAGGTCCTGTTCCTGATTTTATTTTTTGGTATTAGAGAACCTCTGAGTCTGCCCAACCCCCCTGCTCCTCATCTTTATTTTCTGATGCCCCCGGTCATCCCCCTACTCAGAGGTCACCTTCCTACCCCCTCCATCCGTTGCTTTATTTTCTCCCACCTCCATTAAGGCCACTTCCCCAAACCCCATTAGGGATGCTCTGCTTGTTTTCGGTTCCCCGGAAAACAGTGGGGGATCTAGCCACATAGAATAGTACAGGGGGGTCTTACTAACAACACATTAGTAGTTTTTTCCTTATTTTTGAAATGAACATTTTCATTAGTTTTTTCCCACTCCACGAACATTTTATGCCAATTAATTCAAGAACTCTTTCTAATGAAATCGAACTTTATTTTCTCACACATACACACACACACAAAAAAAAAAAAAAAAAAAAATGCACACACAACATACAGAAATGAATATACAAATTGTACATAGTTAAATTTTACATTGAACGCTGGGGTTATTAGTTAGATTAGGATCCACAGAGTGATTGAGGTATTTTGGTAAATGTTGCCAGTCAAGAGTAAGACTTCAAAGTCTCATCTGTTACATAGTCAAAAAGACCCTGTACCCTCCCCCTCCCAATTTCTTGTAGGGCCTTGTGCCTAATTTTGTTGAATTGAATTTTTTGTACGTTTTTTATGTTCAATTTTTTCTTTCTCAATAAAATATATAAACAAGTCATAAAGGGTTAAGAAACTTTAGAATCGGAACCAGGAAAAGTTTTAACCTTTCCATTGCTGATCTACATTCTACGAGGGTCCTTCCAAAAGTAAAGCCTCCTATTTTTTTTTATCTTAGAAAGTTGAAGAGCTACTAAGACAGGAGTGATATCATTAAAACGAGTGACCTTTTGTGCTTCAGAATTTCTTTTTCTACATAGTCACCAGCATTCTCAACGCACTTTTGCCACCAATGAGGTGGTTTGTTGTACATGGGCGTCCAGAACACATTTTGTCACTCACATCTCTGATGTCAATCTGAAAATGGCAAACCAATCTCCTGGTATCACTCATCTTTGTAGCACTTCAACTTTTTTTTTTTTGTTTTATGTTTTGTTTTGTTTTTTATTAAAAAAATAGGATGCATTACTTTTGGAATAACCCTCATATTTAAAATGATTGGAGGAGCTATAATCTGAGCTCGTAGGTCCTAGTAATTCTAGTTTTTAAATTTAAAAAGGTATAAGCCATGAATATGATGTAAATGTTTTTTTCATTAAAAAAAAAAAAAAATTATTTTTTAAACTTTGATCTTAAATTTTATGGGTAAAATACTCTTCTTCAGAGATAGGAGATGTTTCATATTAGTAAAACTTATTTTCTTTTTAACTAACTTGCAGTGTTTATGTATTGTCATGGAATGATAGGATTTATTATTCAGAAATTAGCATTTGGCATATAATTTCATGTAATAAAAATGGAGAAGTTTTTTTAATGCAAAAATCATGTGACACAAATAAAATGGATTCTTTTGTTTTTTATTTCCTTTCTTTGAAGATTGTAACGCTGGGTTAGGGTTACTATTAGGTTACTTATTGTTACTTTTTTTTTTTTTTTTTTTAATTTTTCTTCTTTTGAAGATTGTAACGTTGGGTATGGGGCAGCCAAACCAGCTGCCAACATTCCCCTGCTTTTTTATTGAAACCAACCGAGAGCTCTTTTTAGTATCCTCGCTGTTTCCTTAAGTGCAATTGTCTGGATCTCTTTTGCACTTGGTTCACCAGGAATATTAGTTAGGTAGGACTTTAGGTTCTTCTTCATAAGCCCTGTGGCACCTATAATAAATGGTATGATTGATATCTGCCTAAGATTCCAGTTTCTTTTCATATCATACATGAGGCCTTGCTATTTAGTCTGTTTCTCTCTTTCAGCTCTGTTCAGACCTCCATCATTAGGGACACTCACTTCAACAAGGTTGCAACTCTCTCTGACTTATTCCATATAACTATATCGTTGTCTCCATGTACAATGGATAGCGTAACAAACGGATGTGTAGTAGTCAACGTACAAAATCAAAATGCGTAAACGCGTTTGTGTACATATTGTCTGTGCATACACTATCCTGAATAAAAACAGATAGACCAATCAGAAAACTTTCTGAATTTATTTGAAATGGTCTTTCTGAGAGCCATCTCATCATCATCATCATCATCATCAGTGACTCTGCTGGCTTCACAGCATCGGCGATCACTGCTCTCTAAATTGTAGAGCCTCTATAAGACAAGTAAAGACAGTAGTTTCCCTGTTGTTTTCCGTCTTGATTCGAGGGGGGGGTACATCTCCCACAGCGAGTTTAACACGCTCCCAGATACCAACCTGGAATTTTTTTACAACTTGGTGTGGTACATACAGCACTTAGCCTTCCCAAACGGTCACCCATATGGTGCTGGCCAGGCTCATCATTGCTTAACTTCGGTGATCTGATGAGAACTGGTGTGTTAACGTGATTGAGCCGTTTAAATCCTTTAAAAAAGTTAAATTTTTTTTCAATAAACCAGTAGAATCCAGTTGACCCAAGTCTATGGATCAGTGTCGCTGGGCGTCCAATTGTGAACGCTTCCCTTGCCAACATCTCTCCACACACAACCACACAAACATTAATGAACATGCAGAAACACACAACTCATTGACTTATTATCGTCTGGCAAACTATATAAACTTTATGCATTGAAATACGAGGTGCTTTCAATAAGTTTCCAAACTTTTTTTTTTTGTATGGCCATTTAAAATTGTCGTAGACTCTTGAAAATTCAGTATGTTATTGCTAGACATACTATGAGATGATTGATCAATTTTTACGATTTCAGGTTCAAATGAACAGTTACAGCAGGAATTGGAATACACCCTACTAAAGCCTGATTGTTACAGCCAGTGAACTGTTAAAATGCAATTTGGATGCGAGGACACTTTAGAAGAATGATATGCAATTATATTCTGTTTTAAACTTGGACAAAAAATGCCACAGAAACGTATGAAATGCTTCAGACTGCTTTTGGACCATCTTGCATGAATCGAGCATCAGTTTTTGAGTGGCATAAGAGATTCAAGAAAGGCAGGGAGTCTGTGATGGATGATGAGAGGTGTGGAAAGTATAAGGAAGTCAGAACATCAGAGTTGATTGGCCAAATAAATAAAGAGTTTAATGGATAAGGACCGTCATGTGTTGATACAAACAATAAGTGCAGTTTGATGTCAGTGTGGGAACTATACACACAATTATTCGCAAGGAACTGAGGATGTGGAAGATTTGTACAAGATTTGCCCCAAGAATGTAGTCCACAACTCCATTCTTGTCACAGACTATTTGACCAAGATTGGCATCAAGACAGTTCCTCACCCTCCCAATAGTCCAGACCTTGCTTCCTATGACTTTTGGTTATTCTGTGAGCTCAAGGAAAACCTTAGAGGCTGTTGTTACGAGACAATTGAGGAGATGAAAGAGGCTGTGATGAAGGTCATTGACATGCTCACACAAGAGGACTTTCTTGAGGCCTTCCAGAAGTTTTTTGAATGGGACAACAAATGCACTGGAAGAGAACTAGAGTTTTGTGTGTGTACAATCAATAAAAGTGTCCAGACAAAAAAAGTCTGGAAACTTATTGAAGGCATCTTGTATTTCCAATCTTTCTCACTGACTATCTTACTAATACGAAATCAAATGAACGTTGACTCTTATAAACAACTTTCAATGAATTATCCATCCATCCATAGCCCTTGAGCCCCTGGAGGGGCATGGGCCATCTACAACTTTGTAGATGTTTTTGTAGCGAGGAGTTCTTTTTACAGGGTGAGGGTGCTGGCCCCACGCCCAATCTTCCCAGAAGCGCCTAGCCTTCCCAAATGGTAATGTAACTGGTACTGGCCAGGCTCAACGTTGCTTAACTTCGGTGATCAACGTGATTGTGCCGTACTTTCAATGAATTATAATTTATTAATTTATAAAAATGATCATGTTACTTTTTTATTTTTTTTTATTTTTCCTTTTCTCAAAAATCAAGGGGGCCTCCCCCTTCCTGGGGCTAACACTTGATTTCTTTACGAGATACATAGATATTCGAACATTATTCAAATATTCCATTAATATACTCCTTTGTCTCTCAAACACTGAGTTAGTAAAGAAGTTAATATTAATTCTCCTCTCCACAATTTAGCAGTTAAATACATTATAGTATATCTTTCGTTTTGGTCTCTTGGTCTTAAAGGATTCCAGGATGAAAATTCATCTATTCTGGTGGAGTATCCAGCTTTGTGCTATTACTTGAGGTATCATCACTTGGAGAAGGTGCACCATACCTCGCATAAGACCCTGTGAGTGAGCCATACCAAAGAGATCTTATTTGGGCAGCGAATGCTATGTGATTTTGAATATTTAGTCAGGGTTTACTTGTATGGAAAAGTATCCTCATGCCAATTTGTCCCGACAAACCTTTGTATAGAAAGACCTTAGACATTTGAAGACAGTAGACATTCAACTTGTGTGTGTGCGCGCACGTGTAAACTAAAATTCAACGAGAGACGAAAGTGGTGAAAGTCAAAATGTTGGACATTTCGTTCTGCCTGAAATGACTCACCTGCTTTTCCAGATCTTTGACTTTATCATCAGATTCTTGCACTTTGTTCTTCAGAGCTTTGATTTCTTCCTCAAGAGGAAGGACCACGGATTTCAGGATTTCCGCATCCTCCTGGGCCTGAAAATAAACAACATACGAACACATAATTTTCTGAATCCTGCTTCGAAAAATGCACATTTGCGTAATTAAAAAAAAATAAAAAATAAAATAAAAAAGAAATGGTTGCAACAATAAGCAAAATCATTGAACTAATGATGCTGAAAAAAAAAAAAAAAGCAATATATATATATATATATAATTGGAGATAGCCACAACCAGCTGTCACCTTGATTTATTATATTTCCCAAATAAAAAAGGATACACGTTAAAACATACATATCTGCCTATAATATGATATATATAGCACAATCATGTTGACACACTGTTCATCAAAGTTAAGCAACATTGAACCTGGTCAGTACCAGATGGGTGACCATTTGAGAATGTCAGGTGATGTATGTAAAAGAACATGGATATCACTTTGTAAAAATTGCAAAAACCCAACGTTGTCATTGTTTTCCCCTCAGACAAGGGACATACATGCAACTAGGGACCGATTGTAAACTTGATATTCCCATGAAACTTCCTTCTTCGAAGGAAACGGGTTTAACCCACATAGAGCAAGTGCTGCTTTGGATATCTATTGATATATAAATTGTAAAATAATGTTTTTTGTTTTTATTTTTTGTTTGTTTTTTTGTTTTTTTTACAGTCAGGTTTTTCAGGGTATCCCATGTAATCCCGGGATTGAATGAGAATCAACGAATGTTCCACATGAAATCATATATTTTTCAATCAAATTGATTGATTGCCTGCTCTAATCTAGGACACCCGCATGGCGCACCGGGAAGAAGCTTCACATGCCTCCGCGCAGTGACTTAGTCTAAAATACAAGCTGAATACACCGGATAAGCATTTTATATCAAATAAAAACACTACAAACTTATTCAGTTAGGTAGAAAAGTAAATTATCTTGACTTTGATAACATTTATTTGTTATACATTTGTTTTTTGAAAATGTTTTTGTATCTCTGTGGATTGTAAAACAAACCCCAATTTTTTTATCAGGTCATAACTTAGGGAACAAGAACAATCTACCTTTGTGGATTAAATAAAGGATTCAGTTTAAAAATTCCGTCTACAGTGTAGAACTATAAAATTATCGCCCTAGAAAAGACGACATGATTCCATTTCCTTTTGATGAAAACTGGTTTCTTTTATTTGTTGCAGACCATCTATCTACTAGTTGGTCAGTTGTGTACAAATCCCAAGAGCGATAGGAGCCTTCTATCATGTCTGAAAGTGATACAATGCTCAACGATCGTGATCAGAGATGCGCCGCTGTACAACTCATGCTCTCTACCTATCGAAGTTATAACAACAGGACCACTGCCAGCACCCTCAAAATGCAAATCCGGACGGTTCAACGCTTCATGCCACACAGCTCATTGCATTAGATAATCCACGGTTATGATCTTTGATGTGGTTTCAAGTGGGGGCCACATCATGCCACCTCACATCTTCGAAGTCGGCTTGAAAGCCAACACCAAAGTGTACCTGGATGTGCTGAAGAATATGGTAATCCCCTGGTGCAATCAGGTGGCCGCTGGCAGACCCTGAGTGCGGCAGCAGGATTCTGCACCAGCTCACAAGTCCAAAGAGACCAGGCTTGGCTTCAGAAAGAGTGCTACGACTTTATACTATTCTCTCACTGGCTCCTCCTTCTTCCTTGATCTGAACCCACTGAACTACTTTGTTTAATCATATGTCAAGAACATCAACATGACCTCCCACAACACCAAAGCCAGCCTGATCACTGCCATCCGCCAAGTATTGGTCGAGCTCATGCCGGCACTTGTGGAAAAGGGAAGCTCCCAGTTCCAAACCCATAGAGGCGGTGATTGAGGCTGAAGGCGGTTACATTGACTAGATGTCAGCTCTACTACATAATCAAGTTATCTGAATTCATTTTTTCAATAAAAGTTTTATAAGTTTTTAATAAAAGCTGTAGTGTTGTTTTCTTTAGGGCGACAATTTTATCGCAGGTTCCTGAAAGGTACACAATTTAGAACCGATGTATTTAAAAGAAGGTTGGCGATTAGATTGCCCGAAACGAAAATAACAACGAAGATGAGGATAATAGTCTGAATAATATAAACAACAAAAATCATCGGTAAATTTTTTACCTGATTTCTACCTTAACATTTTCCTTTAAAATTAGTGGGACCTGTGGAAATTCCACAGGGGACTGATTCATATGTAATATATTGCTGTTGGCATTCTGTAGATGTTCAGTGTAAATGGAGATGCTCTGATATTATTGTAGCTCTTTTGTTAAAACTGCAAAAGTATTTATCCAAGCTAGCAGGGACACCTGGCGTAGCCAGGCCATAAAATACGCTTAAATATGATAGTAATTCTTGCAGATTTCGTATATATTATTATAGAGTTAATGCTCTATCAATTTTTATATATTATAAAGTTACGATTTCAAAAATGAAAAATATATGTATGACTTGGGTTCATCAGCTTGAATCGAAACCAAAACTTATGAAGAATTCTTGGTAAAATTATTTATTACAAGAAATGGAAGTACATAACAAACGACCCGGATGTAAGCGTGACAGAAAATAACACACACACTATCATATTAATGTATAGATGACGGCTTTTAATGGTTTTCGGGTATGCTGAAAACGAATATTGCATTTAAATTTTCTGCAAATACGTAGTTTTCCAGATATTAAGCAATGTCTTTTCTTGTGTTATTACTGGTGACCATCTTATTACATGCGAAAATGCGTATAGTTTCTCAGGCCTGCGTTTACATGCAAGAGCGTGTGTAAGCATGTATCAAGATAGCCACCAACAATAGCATAAATGACATTGCTTGATACCCAGGAAACTACTTATTTGCGGAAAATTTAAATGCTATATTCGTTTTCAGCATACTCAAAAACCTGGAATAGTCGTAATTTTTAAGGAACATATTAAGATAAAAAACAGGTAAAAATTTACCAAATCATCTATACTCCTATTCATATTCTGAATACCTTATATACCAAATTTCAATGCTGTAGATCAGGTTCTCAACCGGGGTCCATGGAATATTTCTGGGGGTCCACAGGCAAAACATAACAAAACATATCATAATTATTATATTTGTTGTAGAATACTTTATTTGCATTAAATTAGTTTTCATTTAAAAATAAAGCTTAATTATATAATATTGCTTTGATTATTAAAACCTCAAAATTTATATGAGTGAAAAATAGAAGATTGTCTTATGACCAATAGTTATGAAGGGGTCAACCAAGATAAAAAGAAGGGAAAAGGGGTCCATGAGTAAAAAAAGGTTGAGAACCACTGCTGTAGATCAAAAATTCGTTGAGCATGTAGGTTGAGTGAGAATTGATCTCACACACATTCTCACTTTAATAGTTATATCTATGTTCCTATAATTTTTTGTTTTTTGTGCATTGATATTTATACTAAAAATCCTATTTTTATTGGTATTTATTTGCTTCCCTATGTAAGCAAAATGTGACACAAGGTCGTTTTTGATGTGAGAGGAAAACCAGCTCCCCAAAGGAGGGGCAAAAGGGGCGCTCAGGTAGGGACCAAAAATGATAATTGTCTCAGTATAGAGGGTTTCCCCTCCATTGACCGAGGACAAATTACATTAAGTGTAGCATCAGAACACGTACTACACTTTGAGGTATATATTTTTTATTCACTCTGGAAATTTACAAATCTATGGTCATCCTCATCACTGTACGTTTGCTAGTCTATGCTTGATCCTAGCCCACCTTGATCTTAGTCCGAAGGCCAAGAAAGAAAAAAGCAAGCCTTTTTCTTTTTATTTAAAAGGAAAATACAACTTTGTTTATATGTATATATATATATATATATATATATATATATATATAGCCAGTAGAGTTTAGTTTCCTAGAAGTACATCCAATGAAACAACATGTGTCTACCAAAATAGTGCTCAATGAGTGAACAGAGCAGGTATATTAATTTTATTTATACAAACATTAATGGCTACATATGTGCATACATGTTTCTGTAATCACCCACGTTGGGGGATTACGTCTTCAGGCCAAGAACTACCTTCAAAAGTGACATTTCCACCAAATATATTTTTCTATTTCGTTTATCTAGTTAAAAATACAACCTGGGTGGGAGTCAAAAAAAAAAAAAACAAAAAACAAAAACGGTAAAAGGATGAGTGAGGTCTTTGAAGATGATAAACATCTTTTTTCTTTTCCCCTTCCCCCATCTAACCTAACTTTTGGCTTTTTATGGCATAGGGTCATTGAGAGTTTAGTTTTCTTGTCTTAGAGTCTGTAAGTTAATAACCTTAGCTATGGTCAACCAAGTACTGACCGGTGCCTTTTTAATCTACCTCCACCCACACATACACGCAACACACACATAACACATCCATACACAGATACTGCCAACACACACATACACACATTAATCCATATATTCAAAAACGAATCCATGCTGAACGCTATATATATATATATATATATATGTATTTTAAGCCCCCCTCTTTGGGTAGAGCACTGTTGTAAATAATCTCACCCGCTACTTAATTGGCTGAAAAATGCGAGGCTCGCTGTTTGTTTGCAAACAGGCGGTTTGAGCACTGTAGAAGTGGTGGATGGATGTTTGTTTAAATAGATATTCGGACAGGTTATTTGCGGGCATCGCTTCTGTGGTCGAGTGGGAGAACTGCCGACTGTCATCACAATGGTTCTAGGTTCAATCCTTCGCTTGGGAGAGGTGCTAGTCTAGCGGCACAGATGAGTTGTGATACAACGAAACAGGACGACTACAAATATATATATATATGGGTTGTGGAATTACATTCATCTGCAAAATGCTAATTAGCATATTCTTTTAAACATCCATTTGAATTAATTCCCTACTAGATTTTTCAGTTTTCTTATGGGATGATCATCTTTAGTTAACTATTATGTGTAATTATATTCATGCAGATCTATATATCTATAAAAATGTGTGTGTGTGTGTGTAAACTTCCCTAACGAATAACTCGGTCAATTTTTGGTCTACATATTAGAGATTTGACATAATGGGTATTGAGATTTGAGAAAATCTTTTTAATCAGTTTTCGGTCAGAAATTTTGCTGTCACGGGGGTCAAAATTCAACGATTTGACCTTTGAGAACTCTACCAAACTTTGGGTCTAAACACTTGAAATTTTAAATATAGCTTACTTGGACATGGATATAACTTTATAATTTGATTTGAGCCTAAAACAAATGTTAAGGGATCATAATTGGGGTCAAAGTTAAAAAAAAAAAAAATTGACTTCGGCTGTCTCTACGAAATTACTCAGCCAATTTTTGGTCTAAACATTTGAAATTTTACATAAAGTGTTTCCAGACATAGGGCAAACTTTTTAATAGTTTTTTTGCTGAAAATTTAGCTTCCAAGGGATCAAAGTTCAAAAGATTTTACCTTTGCAGTCTGTAGCAAACTATTCAGCAAATTTTCGGTCTAAATATTTGAACTTTTACAGAAATTGTATTCAGATATGCAGCAATCTTTTTAATCAATTTTCGGGGGGAAATTTTGCTGGCAAGAGGTCAAAGTTTACAGAGTTGACTTTTGCAGACTCTACCAAACTCCTCCGCCTATTTTGGGTCTAAACACTTGAAATTTTAGATGTAGGTTACTTGGACATGGATCAAAGAGTTTAATTTAATTTGAGCCCAAAACAATAAATGTTAAGGGGGTCAAAATTGGGTTCAAAGTTAAAAAAAAATTTGACGTCTGCGGTTTCTACCAACTTTTCCCTATGATAGTTAAGGAAGCCTTTTATATAGAAAGGCATTACCGTACATATTCACACTTTTTAATATATACATAATATGCACAAAGTTATGAACAATACATGGGGCCTATTAATTTATTTTTATTTCGGACTATTATTCTCATCTTTATTAGTTGTTGTTTTTCATCTTTTATTGGTTTGTTTATCCACAACGTTTTGGCCAACTATTCCTCTGGCCAAAATAAAACAAATTAATATATATAATGCTCATCTCAAAAATGAATTCCAATTAAGGAATAATATATATACCAATCGGTACGGACCCGACTATGGAAGATCAGATAATAAATAAACGTGGATTTATAAGATCAAAAGAATCCAACCTTGATCGCCCCTTCGGGGCCCGTGGCGCAGTTGATAGAGACGTTGAATCTCTACAGTTCCAGATGAACATTGTCTGAAGATAGCGGTTTCGATCCCACCTAAAGCATGCCAGAGGTTTACTTGGCCAAAATGTGGTGAGACGACAACAACTACGGATGGCAGTAATTGCTGAGAATGCAGTTAGGAGATTCGAAGTTCCTATCCGTCGCGGTTACCACCTGACGAAGGCCAGAGGAATAGTTGGCCGAAACGTTGTGAATAAACAAACCAATAAAAGATGAAAAAACAACAACTAATAAAGATGAGAATAATAGTCCGAAATAAAAATGAATTAATATATATAATGCTCATCTCAAAAATGAATTCCAATTAAGGAATAATATATGTACATAGGGCCCTAGCAAAACTGAGCGGAACTGCTAGTATTCTATATGATTTATACTAGTGTAATATTTGTGTAAAAAGGTTATAGTAAGCACAAACCTCTGTCTATATATATATTTATGTATATATATTTGTTTAAAAAATTTTGCCTACCAAACTCCTCGAGTCTTTGGTCTACAGACATGAAACTTACTATATGGGGTATTTGAACCCATGCAAAATTTTATAAATCGGTTTTAGCCAGAGAAATTCTGTGCAAAAGTATGAAAATTAAAAAAAAAAAAAAAATGGAATTTGGCAGGTGAAGGTCGAACAATGGCATTACGAATATGCATGCGTAACATAGTAGCTATTGGTTCATGCTTTAATTTTTAGCCTTGCAGCAAACACGTCTTCATACGAGCTCCGTCATTAACGTCAAAGGAAAAAGTAAATTGTAAGCTAAACGTTTTGGTTTTGATTCTCGGTGGTGGCACACGGGTCATTTTTTTTCTTTTTAATTTTTTAAATCATTACTATATATTCGGTCCAATATAATATGATTATAAATATGAAATCTGCATTAATCAAAATATATTTAAGTGTATTTTACAACCGGGCAATGCCGGGCGGCCTGCTAGTCTATTAATTAGGTACGGGCAAAAATGGATGGATAAAGTTAGGGAGACATAGTTTTGAAAGCCGATTTATCATAATTTTTTAGTAGGTTTCCGACTACTTTTTGGTTGTATTTGAAAGATTAAGGACGAAAGTTAATTTCCAAAAGGAAGAAAATATTTGTACACGTGAAAAAAAAAAAAAGTTATGAGAAATGTTTTCACGGCGAGCTAAACTAATTTGGCTAAATTTTAAAGTTAAATAAATTCATTGTAAAACTTCTTTGAAAGATAAATATTAGTTTTCTGAGTCTATTTCAAAAATAATCAGTAAAGTCCTAAGATATTGAATTAAATAAAAAAAAAAAACACGTTGTTTGTGCAAAAAATTGCTTACTTAGTCCACAAAAGCGAGAGATTCTTGCGAAAGAAAACAAAGTCCTCATCACATACGGAAGCCCAAAATTTCAGACAGTCGAAAGGCTGTCTGAAAATGATGTCAGGTAGTTAAAGAGAGGGAGGGAGTGCTGATTTTCTTTTTTCCTCCCAGACGTGCATCCGTACATTCCTATCGTGAACGTTTGTCTAATTTTTACCATTTTTCTAATTTAGTTTTTAAATTAAAAAAAAAAAGGTTATTTTTCAAGATTATATAAAAAATTATGTTACGCTGAAAGTTTCACATTCATGTAAGCAAGGAAAATATTAGAATCTTACATATAAAAATCATGCGAAACATGTAATTAAAAAAAAAAAAGTAGAAATATTTTTTGCAATTATAATTTTTTTTGTGTGTGAAAATATTAAATAAACAATGCTTAATTCAATGATATTATCGGTAGTTCGAGAAATTAATTTTTCTTAGTTATATCGAATTCATTAATACGGACTTTAGGGGCTTTTATCGTAATGTTTCTGTAAAAATTAAAATATATTTTGTTACAAATTTACCATGTTTTATTTTCATAAAAAAGCAAAAAAAAAATAAACTCATTTTTTTTGTTTTGTTGCTTACTATTGAAAACCATAACTTCAGTAAAGGTATTTTTTGTTTAAACAAAAAAATGCATTTCCACTCGGATTTAAATAGAAAATAATGTGTGCATTAAATTCCGTGATCATTATTTGATATAAACACTGAAAATTTAATTAAAATTGGTTAATTTTCTCGATTTTTGCTGAATTTTTAAGTAAAGGGAGAGTGTCAAAATGTTTATACATTCTGAGCATCGGCTATTCATTTTGCACATACCTAGTTTGAATACAAATTAAAAAAAAAAAAAAAATTGGTCAAAACTAAACGAAGTAGGTGAAATAGTCTAACAGCCTCTATGCTAAAGTTGAACTACCTCGAGTTTGTTTACCCCCCCCCTTTCACACACACACACACACACACACACACACACACACACACACACACACGATTCCAAGAAAATAAAATACCTTAATCAATTAGTTTGGTGCTGTATTTTTTGTCAAATACAAGAGAGCGTCAATAAAATCATCTGGGAAAACGGCATTTTTCGTACAAGCCGAGGTGTGACCGGATCCATGCAATTACTCACAACGATTACTTCAATTAGACAACGTAATCAGTATTTACCTACTAGAATTTTTATTTATTTATTTTATTTTTTTATTTATTTATTTTTTTTACTTTTTTTTTACTTATTAAGATAAACCAGCGCACGCGCGTGTTTGCGTACGCGCGTGCGTATAAGTGACATTTTATTGTTTTTATCAAGATATATGGTAATCATTATGATTACAACACAAATTACTCCTATTTACTTTTTTTTTTTTTTTACAGTGCTCACCATCACCACTTATCAAGGCCCGGAAGCCACTCAGGGATAAGGGTTATTGCAAGTACATTACGTTAGTGTGGAGATTTGATCAAGTGTTTACTTAAGGGGGCGGTTCATTAGGAATTTGTTAACGTTGGACTTGAACACATCCAAGTTGTAGTCAGGTGGGAAGCAGGCAGACGGAACAGAGTTCCACAGGCGTGCAGTTCTAAGAAAGAAGCTTTGTTCATGGATTCCACGTTTTGATTTAGGCACATACAGAGTGGGGGAAATTTTTCACAGTGGATTCAGCTAGACGGGTGTTTTTCGTGAAAGATTGGGGAGGGGGGACCAGAGATTGGAGTTCAGACGAGCACTTGCCATGGAAGAGTTAGACACAAGGTCGGGTTTTGATGTGAGGAAAATCTAGCTTAAAGGGACACTCTGGATAAGAACCAAAATAAAACATTATCTCAGTCATGAAAGATTTCTCCTCCATTGACCGGACAGTAAAGGTAAAGTGTAGTATCCGAACAGGTACTACACTTCGTTCCTAGTCAAAAGGCCACGTCGAACCTTCAACCCTCCAAATAGTGGAAGTAGAATCAACTATTCTGATGAATTAAATAAAGGCTTCAGTTTGAAACTGCATATAGGTTGTCGAGATAAGAACAATAGTCCAAATAATGCAAAGTTAAATAATTCAATAACACTTTCAGTGCCGAGTAATGTCTGACGGAACAAGACTAATCTACGCCAGCGGATTAAATAAAAAGCTCAATTCAAAATTCTTTATCGGTTCCAAAATAGATAAGTTCAAAATGATGCACCTGAAGAAGGCTGGAGGTTACATCGGTCGAAACTTTGCGAAAATAGCAACCAAGATGCGAATAGTAGTCTGGATGATGGAAATCTCGTAATACAAATATTTCTAAATAATTTAATTGTTTTTTGTTTTGTTCTGTTTTTTTTTGTCGACATTAAATTGGTTGCTTTCAATCAATAAAAAGATTAGTTTTTTTTTTGTTAAGTCGGTGAATTACATTTTGCTTAATCTTATCTTTGCCATTTATTGACTTAAAAGGATGAGAAAGAGGAGAGAGGAAGAGAATGAGCGAGGAGGCAAGAAAGAGATTGAAGAGGTTAAAATATGTTTAAGGGAGTGTGTAGATTGAGAGAAAGGTGGAAAGATAAAGCTTGCATCAGAAAGGGTGAGAACAGGAGGAGAACGAAAGGAGGAGGAGTGAAATGGGTGAGAACGGGAAGAGGAGGAGGAGGAGAGAAATGGGTGAGAACGGGAAGAGGAGGAGAGAAATGGGTGAAAACGGGAAGAGAAGGAGAGAAATGGGTGAAAACGGGAAGAGGAGGAGAGAAATGGGTGAAAACGGGAAGAGGAGGAGAGAAATGGGTGAAAACGGGAAGGAGGAGGAGAGAAATGGGTGAAAACGGGAAGGAGGAGGAGAGAAATGGGTGAAAACGGGAAGGAGGAGGAGAGAAATGGGTGAAAACGGGAAGGAGGAGGAGAGAAATGGGTGAAAACGGGAAGGAGGAGGAGAGAAATGGGTGAAAACGGGAAGGAGGAGGAGAGAAATGGGTGAAAACGGGAAGGAGGAGGAGAGAAATGGGTGAAAACGGGAAGAGGAGGAGAGAAATGGGTGAAAACGGGAAGAGGAGGAGAGAAATGGGTGAAAACGGGAAGAGGAGGAGAGAAATGGGTGAAAACGGGAAGAGGAGGAGAGAAATGGGTGAAAACGGGAAGAGGAGGAGAGAAATGGGTGAAAACGGGAAGAGGAGGAGAGAAATGGGTGAAAACGGGAAGAGGAGGAGAGAAATGGGTGAAAACGGGAAGAGGAGGAGAGAAATGGGTGAAAACGGGAAGAGGAGGAGGAGGAGGAGAGAAATGGGTGAAAACGGGAAGAGGAGGAGGAGGAGGAGAGAAATGGGTGAAAACGGGAAGAGGAGGAGGAGGAGAGAAATGGGTGAAAACGGGAAGAGGAGGAGGAGAGAAATGGGTGAAAACGGGAAGAGGAGGAGGAGGAGGAGGAGGAGGAGGAGGAGAGAAATGGGTGAAAACGGGAAGAGGAGGAGGAGGAGGAGAGAAATGGGTGAAAACGGGAAGAGGAGGAGGAGGAGGAGAGAAATGGGTGAAAACGGGAGGAGGAGGAGGAGGAGAGAAATGGGTGAAAACGGGAAGAGGAGGAGGAGGAGGAGAGAAATGGGTGAAAACGGGAAGAGGAGGAGGAGGAGGAGAGAAATGGGTGAAAACGGGAAGAGGAGGAGGAGGAGGAGAGAAATGGGTGACAACGGGAAGTGGAGGAGGAGGAGGAGAGAAATGGGTGAAAACGGGAAGAGGAGGAGGAGGAGAGAAATGGGTGAAAACGGGAAGAGGAGGAGGAGGAGGAGAGAAATGGGTGAAAACGGGAAGAGGAGGAGGAGGAGGAGGAGAGAAATGGGTGAAAACGGGAAGAGGAGGAGGAGGAGGAGGAGAGAAATGGGTGAAAACGGGAAGAGGAGGAGGAGGAGGAGAGAAATGGGTGAAAACGGGAAGAGGAGGAGGAGGAGGAGGAGAGAAATGGGTGAAAACGGGAAGAGGAGGAGGAGAGAAATGGGTGAAAACGGGAAGAGGAGGAGGAGGAGAGAAATGGGTGAAAACGGGAAGAGGAGGAGGAGGAGAGAAATGGGTGAAAACGAAAGGAGGAGGAGGAGAGAAATGGGTGACAACGAAAGGAGGAGGAGGAGAGAAATGGGTGACAACGAAAGGAGGAGGAGGAGAGAAATGGGTGACAACGAAAGGAGGAGGAGGAGAGAAATAGGTGACAACGAAAGGAGGAGGAGGAGAGAAATGGGTGACAACGAAAGGAGGAGGAGAGAAATGGGTGACAACGAAAGGAGGAGGAGAGAAATGGGTGACAACGAAAGGAGGAGGAGAGAAATGGGTGACAACGAAAGGAGGAGGAGAGAAATGGGTGACAACGAAAGGAGGAGGAGAGAAATGGGTGACAACGAAAGGAGGAGGAGGAGGAGGAGGAGAGAAATGGGTGACAACAAAAGGAGGAGGAGGAGAGAAATGGGTGACAACAAAAGGAGGAGGAGGAGGAGAGAAATGGGTGACAACAAAAGGAGGAGGAGGAGGAGAGAAATGGGTGACAACAAAAGGAGGAGGAGGAGGAGAGAAGAGGAAGAGGAGGAGGAGGAGAAGAGGAGGGGGCGAGAAGAGGAGGAGAAGAGGAGAGGAGGAGGAGAGAAGAGGAGGAGGAGAGAAGAGGAGGAGGAGAGAAGAGGAGGAGGAGAGAAGAGGAGGAGGAGAGAAGATGAGGAGGAGAGAAGAGGGCAAGAGAGAGAAGAGGAGGAGGAGAGAAGAGGGCAAGAGAGAAGATGAGGAGGAGAGAAGAGGGCAAGAGAGAAGATGAGGAGGAGAGAAGAGGGCAAGAGAGAAGATGAGGAGGAGAGAAGAGGGCAAGAGAGAAGATGAGGAGGAGAGAAGAGGGCGAGAGAGAGAGAGAGAGAGAAGAGGGCGACAAAAATAGAGAGAAATCGAATAAAATAGACAAACAGATACAAGAGGTTAAAGTATACGTTTATAGGACATTATCTTTTTAATGAATATTAAGAGATTTTGCTCATCGCAATTTCTTTAAAAATAATAAATTTTAGAATTTTTTTTATCTTTAAATATCAGAAATCTAAAATATTTTTTAAAAATTACATCAATAGTAAATAATAAATTGTAAAATTTGTTTAATTTTTAAATATCAGAAATCTTTGTTTAGGTGTCAAAGAGACTCATAACTAAACACCAATTTTGAAATAGCTGAGTAGTCAGGATAATGGACTTCAAATTATACGATCAATTTACAGAGAAACATTTGATAACAAATAATTTCACGAAATGGACCTGTCAACTGGCCACCATATTCATGCGATTTAACCCCATTAGATTATTATCTCTGAGGATATGTAAAGCCCCATATCTATGCTGATAAACCAGGTTAACTTCACTAAACTTGCAAATGAAGAAGACATAAATGCATCTGTTTTGAACATTTGTTCCCAAATTAATATGCATTAATAATATTGAAGTTTATATCTCGACGCATCCAAGATTTACTTTAAAGAACCACAAACCTAACTTTGAAAATAAGCGTACAAGTAGAGTAATCTCTCCTTGTATTTCAGATATAGGAAACATTAGTAAAAAGATTTTAGATAGAATATTGCCAAAAACAAAATCCAACGTTACTCCTAATCTATGGGGATTTCATCTGATGATGTTTTGAGTTGGTTTAATACATTACCCAAATGTATGAATAGTAAATTTATAATGTTCGACATAATATATATATATATATATATATATATATATTAAGATTTCTCACTGAACTAACAATGGAAGGTGACTTGTTGGTTTTTTCTATTTCTCTATTCTATCCAACCAATTTATACATATAAATTTCTATATATTGAAAGAAAGAAAGAAAAAGTCCTGGGCATCCATTTTGTTTGTATTAACACTTTAACCTACTAATGCATAACTAATACTTTTACTGAAATAAAAAAAAAATAAAAAAAGGTTTAAAAAAAGTCATTTTTTTTAAACATTTTCTTTGTAAATTTCCTTTTTGACAAATAATTTTTACATCAGTTTTTTGCAAATTTTCTTTTAACAAATATTTTTTGCTTATTTTAAGGCGCGCATAAATTACAATCGACTTTTATTTTTATGCACATTAGTTTTTTCTTATCAAAAATGTCCTATTTTTTGTTTTTGCATTGTTTTAATTAACAAAAAAACAAACAAACAATGAATCTTTTTTTTAAACGGGTACATATTGCATTTATATTTATTCATATATATATATGTACGATGCATTTTTGAACAAAGCTGCATAATCAAATTTAAGAAATGGCTTCCTTTTTCACATGCCCATCCCTTTTTAAGGTAAAAATAAAAATCAATTTCTTTTTCTTTTCTGTACACATATATATCTATGTTTGGCATTTGAAGAAAATTAAAAATGGCGTCTTTTTATATGCTAAAATTTGAAATGATTTCTAATTTTATTATGTACACTTGAATATAAAAATATATATTCATTTTTGAGCAGAATAAACCAAAGGGACTTCCCCATTATAAAAAAAATAGGGGGGGGGGGTTGCAATATTTTTGTCTTCTAATGAGGTATGATCCCGCAGTCAGGAGATTCTAATTATAAACGATGCTACTAGGAACTGACAAATTAAATTAATTCACGTTCTGCTACCAACCAATCAGAAACCAAAATTGCTCCATAAATATTAAACCTTTCTGGAGAAACTTTGCATGTTTTTTTGTGTCAAAACGGGAAGAATCTTTTGCTCTGTGGATTCCAACCCGAAAACTGTCTACTGAGAACAAGTCACCTCCAGGATTTGTGTAGAACAACTAACCATTGGAAACTGTTCTGAAACTAAACATGGCTTACAGTTCTAGAATACTCCTCCAAATTTTTTTTTTTTTTTTTTTTTTGTGTATTGATATTCATGTTAAAACCCCTTTTTTCTGTTGCCAGAGTTTGAATCTCTTGACTGGTGTTAATCATGACACCCTGCACTGATGATTCCTGAAAAGATGAAACACTAGTGTCTGTAGGTATTTAATAATTATTATAGTAAGTAACAATGTCAGCCCCTTTAAGAAACTTTCAGTTGTAATAAAGTTGATCAACTTAGCTAATACGCGCAGACCGTCATATAATGATTAGATCACTCTGACTGACGTCAAAAGCATTTAATAAGAATAAATGTTGAAATTCAACTGTATCTCTCACAGTTGACGGTAGCCGAATGGTTCGGGTCCTTGCTAATGAAGCAAGACATGACTTCTGTTGCCAGGGTTCGAATCTCTCGACTGGTGTTAATCGTGACACCCTGCACTGATGATTCCCGAAAGGATGAAACACTAGTGTCTGTAGGTATTTAACAATTATAGTAAATAATATATCTCAACGTACACAGACAAGAGTTCGAATTTACAGTTTTAACACATAGATAAGAAAAAAAAAAAAATAAGTAGAAGAAAAAAAGAGAAATGAGAAAGGCTGCACAAGATAATAAAACAGGCTAGCAACGTTACGGATGGGGGGGGTGTTATGATTTAATTTGTTGTTAAGAGTTATCCCCCTTGGGATTGACATTCATAATAAAAGCGCCCTCTGTTTCATTTTCCCGCTCGGTCCTTTCAAGAGCGTACGTGTATTTTACAGTAAATAAAACCTTTCTAAAAGGCAATTCTTTACTTACTGATACTATCCACTTCAATTTTATTAACTGTAAAAAAAAAAAAATAAAAAAATAATGGATCGAATCTTACGTCCCGACAGATTCGAGGTGGAACCTACATGCCCTAATTCCGAAAAATCCTATAGGCATTGGAAATTAACCCTCCATAATTATATCCGCTCACATAATAACGGATTAATCGAAAACACTTCAGATAATTTCTTTGCCTTGATCAATTGTATTTCAGCCTCTGTTTTCGATTTAATAAGCGATAAAACCAACTACGATAGTGCATTAAGAACATTGGACGCCGCTTATTTAAAACCTGAAAATATTGTTTATAATAGATATCGATTGATGACGACGAAGCAACAAACAACACAAAATATAGATGCCTTCATACTACAATTGGAAATGCTTGCCAAAACATGTAACTTCGAAGCGGTTTCTGCTGAAGAAAACAAAAATCAATACATTTGGGAAGCTTTCATCGGTGGAATTTCTTCTTCGTCCATCCGACAACGACTGTTAGAAAAACCCATCCTGACTTTACAAGACACATATGCCACGGCCAGATCTCTTGAACAAGCAGAAAAGCATTCGATAAGCTACGCAAATAACTTTACTGTAGCAGCTACAAATAATCCTTCGGGCTACAATCGTATAGCTGTGACTGAAGAAAATATGCATCCAAAAGGGGTTTGTTTTTTCTGTGGAAAATCACGTCATCCTCGATATTTATGTCCTGCACGAAACGCCGAATGTAAAAAATGCAAAAAAAAATGGTCATTGGGCTAAAGTGTGTAAATCTTCTATTTCTAACACTCATACTGCTGTTCTTTATGGCGACTCTGACTACCCCTCACCTTCTCTATCCTGACTAGGAACTAACTCCAAAGATGTCACATTCACTCAATGCCAAATTAACGGGCACTTCGTGAACGCTATGGTGGACTCCGGCAGTGTAAAAACATTCATTAATGAAAATACTGCTAAAAAACTTAAACTCTTCACAATACCTAAAAACAAAACTATAGCTCTGGCTGCTTCCGATCAACATGCTAAAATAACTGGCGAAGCTGTCGTGGATTTAATACTGAAAGATAAAACCCATTCTGGAATAACAATTGAAATCATTGAAAACCTTTTCATTGATTTAATAATCGGAAAAGATATTTTAAAAAAATATAAAAAAGTAACACTTAAATTCGACGGTCCTAGAGACAAACTTATAATTGGAGCTATAAACACGAATAATTTTTTTCCTACCATAAACGTTCCACCCCCTCCTCTCTTTTCTAATCTTTCTCCTCATACTACTCCTATTGCGACGAAATCCCGACGTTACACTTTTGCCGCCAACAAATTCATAAAAGAAGAGACTGCTAGAATGTTGAAAGAAGGCATAATTGAACCTTCGATATCTCCGTGGCGAGCGCAAGTTCTTGTAACTTCGAATGAGAATCATAAGAAAAGAATGGTAGTCGACTACAGCGATACCATTAATAGATTCACGGAACTAGACGCTTACCCAATGCCTAATATCAATAAGATGGTAGACGACATCGCTCAATATAACATCTTCTCTACTCTCGACCTAAAATCTGCTTATCACCAAATACCTATAAATCATGCTGATCGTAAATTCACTGCGTTTGAAGTAAGTGGCAAACTTTTTCAATTTACTCGTCTTCCTTTTGGCGTCACCAATGGAGTAAGTGCTTTCCAGAGGAGCATAGACTATATTATAGAAAAAGAAAATCTAACCGATACCTTTGTGTATGTTGATAACGTAACTATATGTGGGAAAAATCAAGAAGAACACGATTACAATCTTCAAAAATTCTACAAAATTGCTAAACAATATAACATCACTTTAAATGAAAATAAAAGCATAATTTCTTCTAGCTCTATTACTCTACTCGGCTACACCATAGAAAATAATCAAATAGCTCCCGATTATCAAAGACTAAAACCATTACTCGAAATGCCACCTCCGCTGAATCTTAAATCTCAAAAAAGAATAGTTGGAATGTTTTCCTATTACTGCAAATTCATTAAAAAATTTTCTGATAAAATTTTATTACTAAATCAAAACAAAGAATTTCCACTACCTCCATCTGTATTAAAATCTTTTCAAACATTGAAAAATGATCTAAAAGACGCCACTTTAATAACGGTAGATCCAAATAAAGAATTTGAAGTAGAAACGGACGCTAGTAACTATTGCATTGCTGCAACACTAAATCAAGAAGGTCGTCCTATTGCATTTTTTTCAAGAACTCTCAATACTAACGAAATTAAGCAGTAGAAAAAGAGGCAGCCGCTATTGTAGAAGCTCTCCGTAAGTGGCGACATTTTCTACTCGGCAGGCACTTTAAAGTCATCACAGATCAGAAGAGCATCAGCTTCATATTCGACAATAAAAGAAAATCAAAAATTAAGAATGACAAAATATGTCGTTGGCGTATAGAATTATCCCAATACAATTTCACTATAGTTTATCGACCTGGACCTGAAAATATTGCTGCTGACACATTCTCTCGCATCTCTGCTCTTACTTACAATCTACAAGATCTTCGTGATTTACATAAAGAATTATGTCATCCTGGTGTTTCAAGACTAAGCCATTTTATAAGAACGAGGAACCTCCCTTTTACTTTGGATCAAATTAAGAATATTACTGACTCTTGCTCATCCTGTCAATTACTGAAACCCAAATTCGCCAATACCAATGGAGGGACTCTCATTCAAGCCATATTACCTTTTCAACGATTAAATCTTGATTTTAAAGGCCCTCTACCTACTTCTATACATGGCAACAAATATCTACTTACTCTAATTGATGAGTATTCCCGTTTTCCTTTCGCTTTTCCTTGCAGAGATATGACAAGCAAAACCATTATCCACTGTCTAAACAAACTCTTTTCAATTTTTGGTTTGCCTGACATGATACATACTGACCGTGCTTCTGATTTCTTAGCAAGAGAAATAAAGGATTTTTTACACAAAAAAGGAATTGCTACTTCTAAAACAAGTAGGTATCATCCTGAAGGTAATGGACAGATTGAAAAACTCAACGGTACCTTATGGAAGGCCATTCAAACAACATTACATTCTAATCAAATGAAACTACCTTATTGGGAAGACATACTACCGGACGCACTTCATTCAATTAGATCATTACTTTGTACTGCCACTAATATGACTCCCCATGATAGACTATTTAAATATAGTCGTAAATCTGCTTCCGGAATTTCAATTCCTTCTTGGGTTAAACCAGGCCCAATATATATTAGAAACCACACTAAAACAAGTAAACATGACCCTCCTGTAACGCCTGCCACCCTAATAGATGTCAACCCCCACTACGCTTATGTTCAACTACCTTCTGGTACTGAAACCACTGTCAACGTTCGAGACTTAGCTCCAAACTCATCAAATGAAGAAAACTCTAATAATAATCCTACTACTTCAGAGACTTTATTTGAACCTTCTACTAATGAAAACATTGGTCATGAGGAAGACAAAAATCAATCGTCTGATCTTGAAGAAAATCAGATTTCACAAAAAAATAATACTGAAAATCAGCATTCCTGCCAATCTGTGCGGAGGTCGTCCCGAGTTCGACAATTCCCTAGTAAATATAAGGATTTTGTGACTAAATACTGAAAAAACTGCAGTTTGGGTTCATATGTTATTTGTAAATAAAATGATTCTTATGTGATTGTAAAAAAAAAAAAAAAAAAAAAAAAATTTGTCTATAATTAATTACCCCTTACTTGAATACTTTAGGACGGGGAAAATGTTATGATTTAATTTGTTGTTAAGAGTTATCCCCCTTGGGATTGACATTCATAATAAAAGCGCCCTCTGTTTCATTTTCCCGCTCGGTCCTTTCAAGAGCGTACGTGTATTTTACAGTAAATAAAACCTTTCTAAAAGGCAATTCTTTACTTACTGATACTATCCACTTCAGGGGGGAATAAAAGCAGTAAAAATGGTGACAAGAACAAGGCTAATAAAATAAAGCCATTTTCATTCTGTTAATTAAATGTTAGGAAAATCATCTTATAGGGTTCTACCATCATTTTTATTTTATTTTTAATCAAAAGTTATAAAGAGACATTGTGGTAATTTTTTTTTTTTCTTGTTCGCATATAACGCTCAACATCACTTGTTTTTTGAATAAACATTTTGCACTAAATAAAAACACTAAAAACTTATTCAGTTAGGAAGAAAAGTAACCTATCTTGTCTTTGATAACATTTATTTGTTATATATTTGTTTTTTGACAACTTTTTCGTACCTCTGTGGATTGTAAAACAAATCCGGACAGTTATCCTTATCTTTGTTATTTCTAATCATAATATTTTAGTGAATGAAATTTATAGTTGATAGAAATAAAAATAAAACATTTTTTTTATGTATATGTTCCATCGCATTGAATATGTACACATTTTAGATTTGAGATAAAACAATATGTAATACAGGTGTTGAACCGAATATGATGATGAAAAATTGGATGAAATTGCTCACACAGGACTCTACATTGCGAGTGAAACAGTCACATTTGCAAATGATTTTTCAAAGTGGCGATTAGAAATAATGAAACGCTTATCTTTTGGCGATTGTATTTCTTTCACTGACAATCTTCTAAAGCTCACTCCTGAGTGAAAAATGTCTTTTCAACGTTTTTTCTTTTTTTTTTTTTTTTAATAAAACGAAAAAAATGTAATTATTTAAACAATAAAAGTTTAATAGAACAATATACTATTTTTTTTTTTTTTTTACGTAGGCTGTTTAAAAAACATCTGGAGATATTAGAATGTTTATACCTTCATGTATCAATATAAAATTTGTTGTATATTTAGAATTACACTTATTAAAAAAATACAAAAACATTTATTATGTACATAATCGTCACAGAATGAACATGTCATATTCTAAAAATCATGTGGCAAGTAACTTTTCTATTTGGCTAGTAAATGAAAACATTTAGTTGTCAAAGGTCAACTAAAGATAAATTTGTTCATAGAGCCCTGTTACAGGTGTTGAACCAAATATTATGATAAAAAAATTGGATAAAAGTGCTTACAGGTGTTGAACCAAATATAATGATGAAAAAACTGGATGAAAGTGCTCAATTTAGATGTATAACAGTTGAGGTAGTAGGATCAGTTGGCAGGGGAAGGTTTAAGAAAAATATGGGTGGAAGTGATGAGGATGAGCCTGAAATAAAGACCTGGCCAGAGATAGATTAATTTAAAAGTCAACTTCTAAAACCGTCCAATACATGCCAACATATGAAATGGATGTAAAGCCGACAAATGATATTGTTAAACCTCAAAGTTTCCTCTGTTGTTCTAGCAGGGGAGAGGGGTCTTTTGACCCTGAAGTCACTAGAGACTAGATCATAATTGAGTTGGCTTGTTCTTTGTTGGACCAAATGGTATAGTCTTGTGCAGTTCTAGGAGCTCCATGCTCCCAGGCATTGCCTTCTCACCCTTTGTAAAGAGGTTAATTTATTGTAATCTCCAGAGGCACTCATACCAGAGAATTCCAATGGGGCTGTCCAGGCATTTTTTGTAAGCTTAAGTGCTCTTCCTCTAGGGTGCTGGCTTTTCAATTCCCACTGTTTCAACCTTGTGCAACATTTTTATGTCATGAAAGGGAGATAAATAGAGCCTAACTTGGTCTTTTAGCTAGGATCAAAGTGTAGGATTTGTTCTAATACTATACTTCATCTTCTGTCCTCAGTCAGTGAAGAAAAAATCCTTTTATACTGAGGAAATGTAACTTTTTTATCCCACTCTAGAGTGCTCCTTTATGGGGAGCTAAATTTTCTACACATTAAAAACCAACCTTGAAGAAGACTGGAATGCAACACTTTTCAAATACCTTTGAAATTTCAAGTGCAATGGCCCTGCCTTTCCCTGAATTATCCAGAAACCAACATTACTTGTAATAAATAATTTTACCAAGAATTCTTCATAAGCTTTCGTTTCGGTTTTTATTAATACTGAAGGTACACAAATTATATATATTTTCTTCATAAGTTTTGGTTTCTATTATAGCTGAAGGTACTCCAGTTATATTTTTCTTCATAAGTTTTGGTTTCGATTCAAGCTGATGTACCCAAGTCATATGGATATATATATATATTTTATTTTTGGAATCACGACTTTATAATATATAAGAATCAATAGAAAATTAACTTTATAATAATCTATATGAAGTCTGCATAAATTAAAATATCATATTTAAACATATTTTACAACCGGCTACACTGGCGTCCCTGCTAGCTTAGATAAATACTTTTGCAATTTTAACAAAAAAGCTACAATAATATCAGAGCGTCTCCATTTACACTGAATATCCACAGAATGCCAACATCAATGTATTACATATGAAAGAGTCCGCTGTGAAATTTCCACAGGTCCTGTAATTGTTAAAAAGCTTTGTCTTTGTAGCATTGAATATTTTTATATATATATATATATATATATTATATAATATATATATATATATATATATATATATATATATATATATATATATATACTAGCACTGCCTGGTTATAAGATTCGCTTAGATATGATATTTTAATTCGTGCAGATTACATATTTATTATTATAGAGACAATTTTTTATCGATTATTTTATTAAACCAATATATACGTAGTGCATACAGTAATAATTCCTGTTAGATCACTTAGATTATTTAAGGGAACTTGTTTATATTGGACTTGAAGGCTACCATACTGTAGTCAGTCTGGAAGCAGACCAGCGGAACAGTGTTCTTCAGACGGGCAGTTCTTGAAAAGAAACTTTGTTCATGGAATCTGTGTTTAGATCTATTTATTTTCGTCGTCTTTCAGGACGCTTCACCACCGAATCTCCAATTTTCTCGATCTTGCATGAGTTTGCAGGTCCCAAACACTTTCCAATCCTGTATCCTGTAGCAGGTTGTCAATGTAGGCCATTCTTCTTCTACCATGGTTTAGGTGTCCATCTGTTGGTATCCAAAGAACTAGTTTGCTTAATTCCTCTTCGCTGTGTCTCATGTAGTGACCGGCTACTCTCATCCTTCTCTGCTGCACTTTCAATGATACTGGTGGTAGGTCACAATAAAGCTGTTGGTTTCTTGCGTGGCTCCTCCATGATGTATTGAGGGCTGTCCTGAGCATCTGTGTGTAACAGCCATCCAGTCTCTTTTTCAGCGCTTTTGTAAGAGTCCATGCCTCAGCACCATAGAGAAGGACCGTTTTTATTGTGCCAACAAAGAGTTTTATTTTCAACTTTTCTGAGAGTGGATAACCATGTTTAGATTTAGGCACAGATAGAGAGTGGAGAAATTGTTCAGAGTTGTTCTGGCTAGTCTGGTATTTTGTTTTCTTTTTTTGTGAAAATTTGGCAAAGGGAGGGGAACATGAAAGGAAAAAAAAAATGTTAAAACAAAGATGAAATTACAGAAAAACAGCCGAGAAACGTTAGGTAGGTACAGCTAAAATACATGGTAACATTACGGTGACGTCATTTTAGGTTTTAGCTTAAAACAGCACAGAATTATTATCACTATCTTGACATTTACATGTACGAAGCACCGAAATGAGGAAAATACGGATTCAAAGCAGCAGTAGAGCGAGGTGACCAACTTCCTTCCAACAGGGATCGACCGCTGTCCATGATAAAAACACCCACTTGGAGATCAACCTTTATAACAATCTTAACTTGTTAACTTGAAATTCGAATTATTTGAATTATTCAATCCACTGTTCTCATCTTTAGTGCTATTCTCACGTTTCAGCTGATGTAATCTCCGACCTTCTTCAGGATTATCTTATCGAACTTAAGAATCTGTACAGAATATTGAACGGAACCCTTTATTTAATCCATGTGGCCAACATCTTTGATATTTTTTGAAAATATTTATTAGTGATGGGATAATTCCAATATTTTTCTTGATTCTGATACAATTATTAATTCTGTTCTAAATTCCTGATTCCAATACAATTACAAATTCTTTTTGGATCTCTAAATATTTAGCTGTAGAGTGTCTTTTTGTTTCTTTTTAATAATTTTCGGATTATTGTTAAAAAAAAAAAAAAAAAAAAAAAAAATTCACGTTTTCATACAGGGTGACCCCCCCAAAAAACGTGATATCTCCATTATTCACAGATTGCCCTTATTTTACAGGACATGGCAGAATCAACGACCGTGAGTACACCAAGACCTCAGTGGGAGCTGGGACAAAGGATACACTGTGTTAAATTTCGTTTGGACAAGACACTAAGAAACGGGGCCTAATTAGAGTTAGGGCCTGTTTTTCGGTCACCCTGTAACTGTAAATATACACTTCTTGGGGTATTTGTTAGGGATGGGACAATTCCAATATTTTTTCCTGTTCCGATACAATTACCGATTCCAATTCTTTACAAATCTCTAAATATTTAACTATAGATTTGTTATTTTTCCCCAGTTACCATAAAAACATACATGTTAAATGTGCAGATATTTTCCTAAACATAAAAATACACTTATGGCGAATGCTCTCTTGATTTTAGTTTTACTGGTAGTTTAAAATCAATAAATATTTCTATTATGTTATTGTTATTATGATCAGCAATGGAGGGTTTTGCTTTAAACAAAATCATATAAAAAAGGCAATTAAAAGAATCGTTTTGGCATCGGAAAATAGGCACAAATTTTTTTGATTTCGATACCCTCGAATGTTTTGATTTTTCCGATTCCCGATTCCGATTAATCGTCCCAACACTAGTATCTATAGATTTCAGTTTTACTGAGAGTTTAAAATCGATGAAGTACAAGCAATAGAAAATTAAGTTTTTAACAACAACAACAAATGTTTTTTTTTTAAATAAAAGAATCGTTTTGTGTACAGATTTTTCCGATTTTAATGCCAATTGATCTTCCCAACACTAATATATATGGCTGGGTTTGAATATCATGATCAGCAGGAATTGTTACCCCTACACTGATGATTGCGTAAGCATGAAACACTAGTGCCTTTAGGTATAAAGAATAATTACTGTTTAATTATAACAATCAAGCCCCTTTAAGAATACATAAGGATGAGCACTGTCTGCAGAATAATAACTAAAAGACAATCAACTAGCGTTTATGCAACGTTCACGACTTCAGCTCGTTTGAACACTTTAGATTGTCAAATGTAAATTTCCTAATGTATTCGGCGTTTAATAATTTTTTTAATTCCCTTCATTCTTGTGGAAACTGTTTGGTGGCCCCAAGGTAAATTCCTAGCAATTAGAGCACAAGGTGGCTTTCTGGCTGGATTTGAATCTCATAACCGGCAGGAATTGTCAACTCCTACACCGATGATTGCGTAAGTATAAGCCACTAGTGTCTGTAGGTATAAAGAATAATTATTCTTTAATTAATATATATATATATATATATATATATATACACATATACACACACACACAAACTTGTTCTGTTTTTTTTTTAGAAGCAGTGAATTTTAAATTGACAACTCTATATTTTCTTTAACTACAGATTTGGCAACTATCGATTATTATGAGTTTAGCTTGGTTTGTCAATTCATTATGAAGAGACTGACACCTGAGAAGCGTTTGTAAATGATACAAAAATTTACCGAGAGAAAGATTTGCTAACGAATAATTTCTATGAAATGGATCTAAGAACTGGCCACCTCGTTCGTGCAATTTAACCCCATCAGATTATTTTCTTTGGGAATATGGAAAGTCCCATGTCTACGCTGTGTAACGATACAAGCCAGAAGAACTTCCCTGTACAGAATCGCAAGCTCAATGAAATTGGCAATATCTTTCCATATTCTTGTAATGTATTAAGAAAAAATAATATCCCATCAGTGAGATGTTACGGCCCATATGACATGTTGCCAGAGTTCAGATCAGTATCGTCATGAAGTAACCAAGTGAAGCACACAGACGGCAAAAATAACAGGACATGACAACTAACTGTTTGTATATATAAAATACCCAACAGGCCAAAGGATGGGGGTGAACAAAATGTTAGCAAAACAAAATATCTTTTTCCTTTTTTTTTTATACATATCATGCGAAATGATCGAGTCCAAACACAAATCTAAGAAACATTTAAACATAAATGTCCAAGAAATTAACTCGGCTGTTCATTGGGAATGGAAAGGATCATGTGGAGGGATGGGAATAATAAACACAAAATATTACACAACGTTTCGGTCGATGCAACCTCCGACCTTCTTCAGGTGTATTTTGTCGAACTCGAGAATGTTTCAGTCGGTCTCGAGAATTTTGGGAATAGATAATATATACAAGTAAGAAAACATTAATATATATATATATATATACAAATAGAGAGAGAGAGAGAGAGAGAGAGATACATTAATATATAGTAATAATTAGTAATAAATAGTGACATTTACAACTATAAATAAAAAATAGGTTTAAGGCTCCTAAAATCCGTACTAGAATTGTCCGCAAGGGCGCACTGGTGCAGTGGTTAGAGTACTTGGAAAAAAATCAATTGTAAAATGTGACATTCTCCTGAAGGTTCAATCCTCAGTGTGTGCGACCAAAAAAAAAAAAAAAAAAAAAAAAAAAGATACAATTGCAAATTACTTAGGACCTCTATCCAGAGCATGCTACCCCCATGAAGTAAATAAAGGGTTCCACTCGAAATTCCATCCAAATTCCCGAGTTCAGCAGAAACATTCCAGAGTTCGACAGAAACATTCCCAAGTCTGACAACATACCCCTGAAGAAGGTCAGAGGTTATATCGACCAAAACATTGTGAAAATCACACTCAAGATGAGAACAGTAGTCCAATGAATCCAAATAATACGAATAACTAATCCTCATCTAAAAAAAAATCAGAAACGACAAAATATTACAGTCCTGGATTTTCTTTTTTTAGATGTTTTTATGTTTATATTATTTGGATTAATTTTTAGATGAGAAATGTTTAATTATTTGGATTAATTTTTAGACGAGAAATGTTTAATTATTTGGATTAATCAGACAATCGTTTTCATCTTGAATGTTATTTGCACAAAATTTCGGTCAATTTTATCTTCAACCTTGTTTAAGTGTAAAAGTCATGTTCTTTTGAGTTTTTTTTTTGGGGGGGGGGGGCAAGAAAAAAAGGGGGAGGTTAATTCTGCATTCTAAGGCTTCAAATAAGTTTGCAGAAATTATAAAGATAGTTAAATTATCAGGGAACCACTAATGACATTTTTTCTAATTTATTATGATTAAAATTTCAATCCATCAACTAATTATAAGTTCTTAGAAACATAACATATATGGAAACACAAGGTTGCTGTTATGTTAAATTCTTTTTTTTTTCCCCCTCTCCCTCTTTTATGAAGCCATTAGCAATAGACAGAGGTTACTCAGCTAATTAGAGAATGCATAAAAGTTAGTTGATACAGAACTCCGAAATGTGACAGTGATACATGTGTATTCACACAATGCTGAGGCAGCAGGTTCAGGATTGCAAAACACAATGTGACAGGAGATTGCCGGTATATCTCTAAGCAAACACCAGTGTGATTATGCAGAGGGTTTAAGGTGAAAGTAAATCAACAGGTTTGGTCTGTTCAGCTGCAGCACGGTGTAATATTTAAGCATTGCAATGGAACAAGAACCATGAAATAATCGCGTGTGTCCCGTATTAAATTGCCTCAATCTAGAAGATTTCTCATTCACTGATCAAGAACAGAAAAGATGAAATGTATTATCAAAACAGATACTACAGTTTGCTCTGAGCCAATAGGTCAAGAAATAAAAGTTCTCTATTATATAAACCTCACCTGTCTGTTTAAATATATGTATGTATGTATGTATGTATGTCTGCCTAAAACTTTCAACAGAGGCAACGGATATTCATGAGATCAGTATTGTTTTGAAGCTCGACCCTTCGGACGACAAATATCGAAAAATTGGCTAAAAACATTAATTCCTTCACTCTCAACTGGGCAGTTTTCTACAAAGAGGTTTTTTTTTCTGCCGCCAATCTTTGCAAGTCATTGTATCTTGGAATGACTTTACTAATTTCAACGTTCTGAACTTCTAGTCTCGTCATGGAGTAGGGGTAAGACGTCAGGTTTTCTTTCACTTTCTTTTCGCCTTTGCATCACGGATTTGAGCCTGCCTGCCTATTACCACTTTTTTTTTTTGCTCAACACACACCTCCAAACACTCAGGCTAATTTATTCTTTTTGTAAATACAGTCATATCTTGCTATGATGTGCAGACCGTTTCAATCATATTAGATATCATCAAGCAAGAAAAATTAAAGTGCAAAAATTAAAACGGTTCCAGACCTTTTCAAAATTTGAACCTTTTTAATTTTTGCACTTTAATTTTTGCACTTTAATTTTTGCACTTTAATTTTTGCACTTTAATTTTTGCACTTTAATTTTTCTTGCCTAATGATGATTGAAATGGTCTGTACATCGTAGCAAGATATTTTTTTTTTTATTCAATTTTCACCCCAAACAAGGCACAGTGCCACTTTGAAGCAGGGGGCTACTATCAGGGACTTAATTAGTGGGGTCATTATGAAGGGAGATGAGTAGAAAGATGTTTGTTAACATTACACTTGAACTTCTGCATATCATTGCAGTTGGGAAAGCAGAATCCCGGAAGGGAGTTCCAAAGACCCGCAGTTCTATGACTGTAAGAATAAAAAAATATAATTTGCTCTTTTTGATTGAACACTATTCTTGTTGAAATTCAATTATTTTCAATTTTTGGATATCTTCCTACCCGAAAGAAATATATATTTATGAATAGTTTTCAAAATATATATATATATATATACACACACACACACACACACACACACACACACACACACACACACACAGTGCTCCCATTCAACCCTACCTCCTGAAAAAATTCCAAGAAAATAAGTATTCATGGAATCATTAATAAAATCAACAATCCTTTCTACAAACGAACTACATTTGGTACAAATAAACTTCATTTAAAAATAATCCCTTGCAAGAATAAACTAACATTATTGGAAGGATAATTCAACAAAAGAATGTCATGGAAAATCGGTTTTGCAATAATACTTTCAATTTTGTTTTAACATCTCCATATCCCTGTTTCTTTTTCTTTTACCCAATTATTTTTTTTTTTTAATTTTGAAAGTTTAATTTAACTACTCTGGTATCATTTGATCATTAAATTGAACAAAATTGCAAGAAATCTAGAAAATACAGATTTTCCTGTTTAAAAAGTTTGATGAAGCAAATTAGAAACAAGGCTGTTTACAATATCAGCAGGCCTGTCGAGAGAATGGATTTAGATTTATTTGACAAATGCAGGGAGGGGAAAGCTCGATGAAGTCTGATGTGTGGGCAAAAAGAAGGAGAGCATTTTAGAAACAGAAATGCATTCAGATAGATTTTGCAATTAAACATTTTCTTTAATAAGATTTTTAAAATGTTTTATTGTTTTACACTATTGCAGTTATTACTCGAAAAAATATTTGATTAATAATAAAAAATTATAATTCAATAAATAGTTATCAAAGTTACATTGATGCGAGAAATACACACACATAAAATGGCTCATAATGTTTTTTTTTAAAGATTTTAAAACGTTTTTCATTTAACACCGATGAAGACAATTTCCTTTAATACGTAAATAAATAAACCAAGTGTCCATTAAAAAAAAAAAAAAAAAAAAAACATCCATATTTTGTTCTTCCCTCTGAAAGGGAAATAACTTTGTACATACGAATACAGAGTTACACACACAACCCTTTCTTTTTTAAGATGGTGGCCATTTGAAAATAACAAAGACTAAGTATTCTCTGGCAAGAATTAAATCAAATTCGTAGCAACGCATGCTGCACTGATCCGCAAAGAAAACCAACGATTTTGTCGGAAGAGAGCTGTCAATGATAACAAAAATTGAGAAAGAGATCGACTTTACTTTATATATTAAATGAAAAAAATTATTTGAAAGAAATGGTGAATAAATGGAGAAAAAAAAAAAAAAGACACCAAACAAAAAATTTACATTAAAAAAAAAAAAAAAAACACAAAGACAAAGCCAAGTGTCAAGAGTAGCAGCAGCTTTTAAGGGTTGCGGTGAATTTGGTAGCGTCAAAAGGGCAACAGCGGTAATAATACAAGTTAAAATAGTGAATACTAGTAATAACAATAAAAATAATATTAATAATAATAATAATAATAATAATAATAATAATAATAATAATAATAAAAATACAATGCAACAACATGCAATAATAGCTTCTACAAATAGTAGCACTAAAAAAAAAAAAAAAAAAAAAAAAAAAAGGACTACGACGGATAATCTAGGAGGGTTTTCGGTGAAGCCTTACTTGTGCCTCTTTGGTGTCGCCATCTTTCCTGAAGGCCGTGAGCAATGTTTTCAGATTGCCCTGTGGTTGCTTGGGTTTCGTGGTGGGGGATGATGGTAGCAGAAGAGTCTTCATTTTGTTGCTAGCCTGCACACGAAACGGATGGCAGGAAAGATAGACATAAAGATTCCTATATATATATATATATATTTTTTTTTTTTTTTAAGTGAAAAACAGATAAAAATAGAATAACAACTTGTGGAGTCTAACATGTTTCTTTCTTTTCAAAAACCGTCATCAAGAGTCGATAAAAAGAATCCCCCTTGAGTTCCTCAAAACTTACTGGCCTTGCACCTAATTTGCTATATAAATTTTATAGTGAATGAATATATAAAATAAAAACAAAGTTAAGACACATTGGGATTCTATTCAGATATTCATGTTTGTGATGAGATGATTCCAAAATTTTTCCAGATTCCATTTCTTTTACCATTTCTTGTAAAATTTCTAAAGATTTAATTTAGAGATTTGTTGCATTTTTAAGATATTTTTTTCAATATTTTGCAAACACTTCTGAAATGATTGGGTTTTTTTTATTATTTCTTTTTTTTTTTTTTACCCTCAACTATTCACAATTATAACTCACTAATTCACCTTAACAAAAAAAACGGGATTAACATTTTTTAGGCAATTATGCGTTAACTAGGTACGTGCAAAATGAATGCCGATGCTCAAAACGTATAAACATTTTGAACCCTCCCTTTACTTAAATTCACCAAAAATCAGAAAATTAACCAATTTTAATGAAATTTTCAGTATTTATCAAATAATGATCACAGAATATATTGAACCCATTATTTTTATTTAAATCTTTGTGGAAATGTATTATTTTGTTTAAACAAAAAATACTTTTACTAAAGTTATGGTTTTCTGTAGTAAAAAAAAAAAAAAAAAAAAAAAAAAAAAAATGCATGAATTTATTTTTGCTTTTTTTTATGAAAATAAAGCATCATAAATTGTAACAATTAAAAAAATTATTTAATTTTTACAAGATCATTACGAAAAAAGCCCCTAAAGCCAGTATTAATGATTTTGATCTAACTCGAAGAAAAATTAATTTCTCAAACTACCGATATTATCATTGAATTAAGCATTGTTTATTTAATATTTTCACACAAAAATGTTATAATAGCAAAAAATATTTCTACTTTTTTTTTTAAATTACAGGTTTTGCATAATTTTTATACGTAAGATTTTGATATTTTCCTTGCTTGCATGAATGTGAAACTTTTGGCGTAACGTAATTTTTATATAATCTTGAACAATAATTAAAAAAAAGAAAAAAAATTTAATTTAAAAATAGGAATATAGAAAAATAATTCAATTAAAAAATGGTAAAAATGATACAAACATTCAGGATAGGAATGTACGGATGCACATCCGAGGGGGGGGGGAAGAAAAGAAAACTAGCACCCCTACCTCCTTTTAATTACATGACGTTATTTTCAAACAGCCTTTCAACTGGCTGAAATTTTGGGCTTCTGTATCATCCATGTTTACGAAACCTCTGTTTGTTGCGATTTTAATCCCTCACATTTGGGGCTAATTAAGCTATCTTTTGTACAAGGTGTTTTTTTTTTTTTTTAAATTTAATTCATTTAGGACTTTATAATGATATGTGAACACATAATTGCCTAAAAACGTAGAATCTCATTTTCCTTAGTTGATGGCATATCTTTTAAACGTAGATATTTTTTTTTTTTTTTGGAGAAACTTCTAAAATGTTTTTCCTTTATAATATTTTCCTTTTATGTATTTTATCCAAGATTTTGACAACTCATTGCGAGATTTTCGTCTATATTTTTCATGTAGGCAAAAATAGAAAGTACAATAAAACATTAAGTCATAATCAGCTAACATACTTCCTAACTTCCGGCATAGCGCTACCAGAAGCGGTGACAAGGCAAATCAGTTCCTTCACTATTTTTTCCTCTCCCGCAGTACTCTGCATGTACTCTTTCTGTTGTAGATCTGTGCTAGGGCTCACAAATGAAAAACAACAAGTAGGGTAAAATGTATAAATATAATATGTATTTATCATAAAGAACACAGGAGCCACTAAAGTGGTACGAGAGGAACGTGTTCGGAGCATGCGGTTAAACATGGTATGAAGGTCTCCATCTAGTCTCTGAAACCAGTGGTATTTATAGGACTGGTGGATTCCACTTAGTTCTCAAATAGGGGTGATTTGTACCCCCACAACACTTTCTTTATTACGTTTTTTTTTTTTCGATCTTTCTTTTTTATTTAATAATCATTGAAACGTTTTTTTTTCAGCCTTATTTTTACTAAGAATTATTGAAATTAGATTTTGTTTTGTTTGATTGCAAACACTTTCTGTGCTCATTTTTTAAAAGAATTATTGAAAACATTTTCAAAATATTTTAAAAACTATTTTGAGATTATTGTGCATTGGATACGTTTTTTTATGCTTGAAATTTTATTTTGATTTCAATAATTTTATTTTTATACTTTCATAAACATATTTATTCTATAAATTTCAAAGAAAAACTTATTTTTAAAATTAAAAAAAAAAAAGACATTTTTATAATTTCATAAACATATTTCTTATAAAATTTCAAATAAAATAAAAACTTTAATTTTTTTAATTTTGTTATTAAAAATGCAAATAAAGACTAATTGTGTTATTTTTATCTGTATAATTTTAATTTTTATTGTATACTTTTCCATAACGCACTTTTCTTATATTTTATTTTAATAAATTGCTTCACAATAGAAATACTGAAGAACAATAAAAGTGAAGGAATTGATTTGCCTTGTCACCACTTCTGGTAGCGCTATACAAAAAGTTAGGAAATACCTTAGCTGACTATAACCAAACATTAATTATTAGGGGAAATATACAGAGTGACCAGACAATGACCAAAGTCAGGGCAGTGCTAGCAAAATAAAAAGAACTTTCCTGGAAATTGAAATTTGAACTCTCCGAGAGGCAGCATATAGACGTTTAGCAAATAGATGCGAAAAGAAATTTTAGAACCAATAGAAATAAGTGAACTCCAGAATATTTACTTTGTTTACCTTAAGTTATCAATAAAAAAAATAAAAATAAAGTAGATTCAGAGTCAAGGCTAAATCTGAGAAATTGCAATCATGTGACCTTTCTCTCATGTCATAAATAAACACTCTTATAATAAATGATTACATTGCGTTTGTTTCATTTTTTATTATCAAAAGAAAAGAAAAAAATTTAAGAAATTGTTTTTCTGGAATTGGAAATAAGCCTTAGATTTTTGCGATTTTGATACCGATTCCAATACTCAAAATCGAAATCGCTCCGATTTGTGCAATTCCTGAGTTTGTATGTCTAACATCGAACACAGTTTCTTTCCAAGAACTTATCTGTGGAATATGTTGCCAAAAGATTATTTTCTTGCAATTTAAGTTAATGCTTCTTTATTGTGCCACTAATAGAAACTTGTCATAAGTCATTGAGTTTGATTTGCTTCATTCATTTGTTTGGTTCAAATTCTGTAGAATCACCGTTTAACAAAAAATAGGATTTTTATGGGGTTTCATTTTTTACATACGAGAACTTTCATTTTTTATATATGAGAAGTTGTTAAGAATTTTAACGCCAGTTTCAATTAATTTCTATTTGATAGTTTAAAGGCTTCCAACCGCTTTTCAAATTTCAAAAGGTTACAAAGTAGTTCATTTTGTCTTTTTGTTCAACTGTAAACAAAAGATTAAAATATTTGATGTGTTTACAAAAAAAAAAAAAAAAAAAAAAAAATGCATTCTCATGGATTAAATTTTGTATTTAGTTTTATCTTTTTATTTTTAAAATAGGACTTTTTTTTAGGTATTTCACTTTGGATTTCGATAAATAAACAATTTATAATTTTTACAGAAATGTGAGTCACGTAGATGCAAGACACACAGACACATGAGAGAAGTGGTCACACAATTTTCAGAGCATGAACAAGCCTGTTACCCACCCTGTCCTCGGCCCAGGATAGATGGCATCATCGAGGTTATGACGGCTTCCTTAATTTTATTTTTGCTCCTTTTACTGAAATTTTGTTCATAAACAAATGGGTGCTCTTGCAGGATTTGGCTCAGATACTCAGGATTTTCCGTCGATTATGGCTCGGGCTTGACCGAAAATCACCGGATTAAGCCAAGCATTGTTCTAATGTTGAAACGTTAAATTGATATTTTTTTTTTTTTTTTTTTTGTATAAAAAATGTTATTTTAAAATTATTTTTTGGTTGATGAGAGATTTTTTTTTTTTTTTTTGCTTATTTTTTTAACATTTGTTGACAAAAAATAATTTGTAAATTTTCTTGGAAAAAAAAACTTGTCTGTACTTTTATCTAGCAATTTAAGGTTTTTATAAAAAATCATTCATTCTTATAAAGCAACAACTGCTTACAAAAAAAAAAAAAAAAAAAAATGTTTTCTGCCAATTTTTAAAAAAAAATAAATAAAGTTTTCTTGAAAAAAAAAAAAAACCCCAAAAAATTGTACTTCCACCTAAAAATTTACGATTAAAAGAAAAAACATTAATCTTTTCTTGAGAAAAAAACCCAATAACTTTTGTTGATAAATTGAAAAAAATAAATAAATAAATAAACAATACAAAATGCAACTTTTCTTGAAAAAAAAAATATATATATATATATATATATATATATATATATATTCAGTAAATTTAAAGTAGGTCTTTGTTATTTTTTTTAATTGTATTTCTATTTTTTCCGGTTTGTTTGTTTTGAAATTCATCTGCGTCTGTTACATTGCTCGGCTTAATCCGATGGACCATAATTGACAGAAAATCCTGAGGATCAGAGTCAAATTCTGCAAGAGCACCAACAAATGATACAGAGCAGTAAAAAAATAAAACAAAAAAATAAAATAAAACAAAAAAATAAAATAAATAAATAAATAAAATAAAAAAGTAAAGCATTAAAGTGCATGTGTATTAATTTAAATGGAGTTAAAATTTAAAAGTGGAAAAAGTCTGCAGAAAGAAAGAAAAAAATCTCCAGTCATCTTTCATTATCATATTCAGTTTGACAGCCATTTGACATGTTGGCATATGTGGGATAATATTAAGTTGACTTCCAAAGTAACCTATCTCAAGCCAGGTCTTTATTAATCGCTCGTCTACTCTGACCTTTTCCGATTGCCTGCTTTCCAGCTGACTACAATCTGATTGTCTTCTAGTCCATTGTAAACAAGTTCTTGATGAACCATCCCCCCCCCCAAGTAATCCAATGTTTACTACGCTATAATCACATTGACTAATGTATACCCATTAAACTTTATCTTTGAGTGACCTCCGGGCCTTGATAAGTGGTGGTTCCTGTGTAAAAAAAAAGAAGGAGGGGGGGATTCTTGGCTTTTCCCTATGAACTGAATCTGTTTTACATCAACTAATCCAAGAACTCTCATCCATTTTTTTTTCAATGTGGCCATACAATCAAAGTCTCCTATTTTACTTTATTTTAATTATACTATCAACGAGAGGAGGAACTCTTCAAATTTTAAGTACAAAAAAACCCAAAAAAACCTTGCATTGTACATGTGCAGAATTTAATATCAAAGGTTATCCTTTTCTCTCAGAAGTGAGCTGAAGATCTACGTTTTAAAAACATGGTTTTCACATTTTTGATGATGTTCTGGTCAGTTTAGACTGGATTCTCAGAGTGCTAGCCATTTCAATATGACCGTTTTGTATTCATCACAGCATTTGTACTGAGAATAATTCCTAGATAATATCAAAGTAAATCATATTTCATTTACGTAATCAATGCATTCTCTATAATTTGTTTGCCCTGGCAATCCATATTTATTTCAGTTGGGTCTTTTAACATCTGAAATAGTATTTTCAATTCTAGATCATGATAACACTTTCTCCCATGTTTTCCTGGGCTTTCCCTGTGAATTGAACATGCTACTTCATCTGCTCTATATCTCCTAACTCAAGAACTCTCATCCATTCTTTTAACGTGACCATACCATCAAAGTCTACTCTTCTGCACATATCTACCTATATTCTTCGGATTTTATTTTCCCCTAATTATTTGATCTAAATCTGTTTTTGAGACTCACATCATAAATCCATTGTATCACTCTCGTATCATTTCTCTTCATGCAACGCATGTCCTCAACCCTCACTGGTCAGGTTTCACTTCCATAGATCATTACACTGCATACACATGCCTGATAGACTCTTCCCTTGGTCAACGGTGATAATGCTGTTAGTTATTAATCACAGAAGATCCCTTTAACTTATTCCATCCACTCCTAATTCTTGCAATCATACTAGTACCTTCTCTACCCTGTGCTCCAATGGTTTACAATATAAGAAAGTTTGCAACTTATATTGATATATCTCTATATAAATAAAATGAACCCATTTTTTCTCGTCTGATTTTGACCTTAATAGGATTAAAAATCAAGATATTTCATGCAAATATAATATGCACAAACGGCAGAACAATATCTGAGGTGTGTTATAGGCTTATTATTTCTCAAATTCCTCGATAATCTTAGATTTCTATACTTTTTCTGCTGAGAAGTCACGGCCAAAATCGGTTAAGATCAATGGAAGTGGTAAAATATTTTCTCTCTAATAAATTCCTCCTCCCCCTGCCACCACTTAACACCGTTTGGGGATCGTTCACAAGGAAGAGTTGAGAAGAGAACACCGGTTTGGCTTCGTAGTTCTTTCATGTGAAGTTATTTAAAATCACTAAACTAAGCTGCAGTGCTCTGTGGCGTAGTGGTTAGCGTGCTGGACAATTCACATTATATTTTCACGTTCGCGCCGACCTACCGTAGTCGTTTTTTTGTTTTTTCCTAAACAACTGGAATGGACTTTTCTTGGTGGCCGAACTGTTAACGTTGCAGATGTTTTTTGTTTTTTTTTCACACTTTATTTTCCTACTTTTACTCATGACTCCGGGTTTGATCCTTCCTACTTACCTACCATAACATTTTTAACCCCCCCCCCCCCCCGTCCCGGAAACAAACACTCGGGCAACGCCGGGTACCCCCGCTAGTTTTAAATAATGTATGGGAGAGTTAATTTAGCTTGAACAACTATAGGAAGTTTTGATACTGGATTAAAACGAATGATAACTGGAAAACATGGAACAAATATGGGCATCTAGTGGGAGTATACTGAAATTAGAAGAAAATTAGAAAATTAAAAAAAAGGAAAATTAGAAGAATATTAGAATAAAATAATAAAATTACAAAAAGGAAATTAGAAAATAAAAATTAGAAAATTAGAAGGAAAGAAAATTAGAAGAAAATGAGTAAAAAAAAACAAAATTAGAAAACTAGAAGAAAACTAGAAGAAAATAAGAAAATTAGAAAAAAATAATAGAAACTTAGAAAAAAAGTTTAGAAGAAATTAAAGAAAATTAGAAGAAAACTAGAAGAAAGTTAGGAGAAAATAAGAAAATTTGAAACAGAAAATAAGAAAATGAGAAGATTAAAAGAAAATTTGAAAGTTAAAAAAGGAAATTTTGAAAAAGATAAGAAAATTAGAAGAAAATAAGAGGAAGAAGAAAAAAATTAGAAGAAAATTCGAATAAAAATTAGAAAATTAGAAAGAAAAGAGGAAAAGAAAAAGAAATTGGAAGAAAATTAGGTAAATTTTTCTAATTTTCTTGTTTATATTCTCAAGAATATAAACAAGAAAATTAGAAAAAAGAAAATCAGAAGAAAATTAGTGGAAAATTAGAAAAAAAAAAAGAAAATTCGAAAAAAATGAGAAGAAAATTAGAAGGGGAAAATAGGAAAATGAAAAGAAAATTAGGAAATGAAAAAGGTAGAGAAAAATAAGAAAATTAGAAGAGAATTAGAAAATTTGAAAAAAGAAATTAAGAAATTTAAAAGTAAATAAGAAAATTATAAGAAAAAGAACGTACGAAAATTTGAAAATTAGAAGAAAGTAACAAAATAAAAAAAATTAGAATAAAACTCGAAGAAAGAAATTTAGAAAGAAATTAGGAGAAAATCAGAAAATTAGAAAAAGAAAATCAGAAAATTAGAAGAAAATTAGAAAAGAGGAAGAGAAAGAAACTTAGAAAAAAGTTAGAAGAAAATTAGAAATTTTGAAGATTAGAAGAAAATTAGAAGTTAGAAAAGGAAAATTCAAAAAAGAAAATCATGAAAAGAGGGAGAAGAATAAAACAATTCGAAGAAAATCAGATTAAAATTCTAAGAAAAAAATTCGAAGAAAAATAAGAAAATTAGAACGAAAATTAGAAGAACAAGAAAATTAGAAAAAGAAAATAAGAATAATAAAATTAAAATAAGAAGATTCTATAGAGAAAAAGAGATAAAGATTTTTTTCATGTTAATAAGACCGTGAAAAGGATAAAATATATTCGGCTCTAAAACTTGTTCCGCTTTTTTTTTTTTTTTTTTTTTTTCCACCATTTGTTTTCTAATATATCAAATTTTTTTCATATGCGAAATAATCGAGCAGAGAAGGGCAGTCAAATTAAATAAAAGCAAACTTTGTACAGTGTAAATACCCTCCTCCCTCTTCCCTAAAATATGCCATAAAATCTAAATGAATGCAAAAGTTTTTTTCTTTTAAAATCACTCATATTTCAACCAAAAAGAGTTATTGTTTTAGGCAAAATATGACCCCCCCCCCTCTGCCCCCACCAAAATGTCATCCATGGTATCGTTCATAAAATTCACAAAGCTTTTTGCAATACAATCATATGAATAAATTCTGATTAGATCCGTCTCCAAAAAATAGCTCGTGGACCAAATCTGACCCACCAAAGTCTTTAATCCGGCCTGCAGGGCTCTTATCGAAAACATAAAAATATTCAGAAAATTTTTTTAAATGGAAATGTGTGAAGATAGTGTGGTTTCATTTTTGTTAAAAAATAATGATTAAACTAGTTACACTAGAAAGCAAAGCTAATGAATATAAAAATGAGTTAAAAAAAAAAAAAAAACACATGCAGGTCATTTTTTTTTGGGGGGGGGGCCTACGTAGTTCTAAAAAGTCAGCAATATAGCTTGGCTGACAGGACGAGAGCAAACTACTTAGATGTATTGAATAAAGAGTCCCATTCGAAGTTTGACACAGATTGCTTAAGTTTGACAAAACGCACTTGAATAAGGTTAAGTGTTAAATTGACTGAAATGTCATGAGAATAACATTCAGGATGAGAACAATAGCCCAAATAATAAAAATTATCAGTCTTGTCTAAAAAAAAAAAATTCTGAAATTTATTATAATAAAGTCAGATTTCAGATTATATACTTTTCTTTCAGCATGATTTCGACATGTACTATTTATTAAAAGGAAATCTACATTCAGGAAGTAATCTCATTTGCATATTACATTAAAGAAAATCTTTTTTTAATAATTAGTTCTACGTTATTGTTTCTTGTAATAGAATTGTTTTTACTTTTCTATTTAGAAGTTGATTAATTTATCTTTAATTTAATTTATATTCAATTTTATGCATGTGCAAGTATTATTGCCGGCACCAGTTGTGTTTAAAAACGAAAGTTTATTCATTTAAGTTATGAGAGTTATTTTCCGTTTAATTTTTATAGACGAAGATGGCTGTGTCTTATGCGTTTATAAATCCTGAATGCGGTTTAATTTCAGGAAATTTGTAAGAAATAAGGATATTTAGTATATCTTAAATAGTAACAACTGACAACACTGGTATTTACTAAGAAGATCTCTTCTTTTTTTTTTTCTTTCCCATGCAGTAATTTAAAAGTTCTCAAGATTCGTAGGAAATTGAAAATCATCAGCAAGTAAAGTGTTTCTGTGAATTTATTTTCAGCGATCAAACGTAAATACTTAAGTTTGTCAAAAAAAAAAAAAAAAAAAAAAAAAAAATGAAATGTTCAGAGTGTTTACTGCATGAATATCTATGGATAATTCGAAAGAGGTTTAAGTTTTTTTTTTGTAAAAATATTAGTCATAGATGCATAAAAAGTAGGTTGAAATTACAAATTTCATGTCAGGATATATAGATATTTGATGATCAAATGTAAATACTCAAGTTTTTGTCAAAAAAAAAAAAAAAAGGAAATATTCAGTGTTTATTACATGATTATCCATGGATAATTCGGAAGAAGTTTAAGTTCGTTTTGTTTCTTTTGTAAAAATATTAGGTTGAAATTACAAATTTCATGTCAGAATATGTAGATATTTGAGGAATATCTACATATCCTGATATGTAACTCTACTTCTAATTTTCATCATCTGCCCTCCAAAAAGTTTATACATATGATTTACATTTTAGAAATCATAAATTATACTTTAAGTTTTACCCTCATATATATATATATATATATATATATATATATATATATATATATATATATATATATATATATGAAAGAAAAATTGACCAGAATGTTCAATTATTAGGCTACGTGTTTTCTATATTTATTAAAATTAGATTTTGCCATATCCATGGTTTCATTGCCAAGGGAGACAATTCTTCAATGACTCACAAATTCATCTACAAATTATTATTCACCAAGTGTGGAAAAAATGTGATAGGCTTCTTAATCCCTTGAAGAAAAATATCCCCTGGGTTGTCGGTTTTAATCAGGTATATACTTGCAAGTATTGTTATGATCTCTTGTTATGTATCTGGATATGTTTTCGTTTAATAAAAGTAATTAAAAAAACAAAAAAACTTGTAGAGCGATTTTTATTTTTTAGATTGGGATGGTCTAATAAGGCCCGTAACTCCTGCCATTTTTATTTTTTTATACTCTCAATTTCAAGGAGTTTCTTTTCTCCCTCTCTCTCTCGCTCTGCTTAAGGGGATCAAATCATTTGAAAATTTGGGTACGAATAATAAAAAAAATCAAATAATAATAATGCTTCTTAGGAATAGATATCTATAGATTTGTTGTTGTGACATGGTTGGGGTGTAAGCTGTTCAGACTTTTTTTTTTTTAATATCTTTTTATTGACCTTTAACTTAAAAAAAGAAATGACAGTTTGGTTCATATTGTGTAGAAGTACAGAAATAACATTACAAAATACGTTTAAACACAATTAATTTAGTGCTTTTTACAAATAGGTATCCATAGGCTTGCAGTTGTAACTTAAACAGTTCCGACTATGAACAGAGAAAGTTAAATCAAGTTCCGACTTTTACCAAAATGTACAAATATAAAGAGTGCTGTTACTTGGCAGATGATTATTTTTCAATCAATTAGAAAGATCAAATTTTGAATTTTACATAATTTTTTAAAAATAATCTAATTATTTCATTTAGAATTTTTGCCTTTATTTAAAAGTGTTGGGTTATGGTAAAAAAAAAAAAAAAAGTTTGGTTCATATTGTGCAGAAGTACTGAAACATAAATAATGCACTTAAATACAAATTAAAGATAAAGTTACTTTTGTTAATAATCTCTTCATAAAAAATAAGTACATCTAATAATATATTTTGTTCAGTAAAATTTGTTAATGTTTGCCAGTCTCTAAAGTATAACTGAATTGATATAAATACCAACATTTTCTTGGATACCTATTCCTAAAAAGTACCAATAATTTTTCAGAAAATTCTTGAAACAATTATTTTACAAACATTAATGAACAATTTTGGATTATATTAATTTGAGACAACTTCATTTGTGTGTATGTGTATTTCTCGTCTCAACATAACTTTGATAATTACACATTGAATTATTTTTTTTTTAATTTATTAATTTTATTGAAATCAAATAGAATAAAATTAAATTAAAATTTCAAAATCTTATTTGAAAACAAATAATCTATTATGAAATTAAATCCACCAGAAACAAAATTTTTTTGTTAGCAAGTCATTTTGCAAAAACTTTTAAAAAAAAATAAATAAATAAATCAATGACTGTGACCCTTTAAAATTTGGAAGGAAGTTAAAAGCCTTTTGAATAAAAAGTCATTTTTGGCTTCAAAATTCTTAGCAAAACTTAATTCAATTAAAAGATTGGAAGTTCTAGGAGTTATTTATGTCCAATCATTTTATAAATAAAAATTGAAACAACAACAAAATTATAGCTTTATAACAATTTTATAACAAATATGCAAAGCTAAAAATGGGCAACATTTAAAAGACATTATTTTTCATAAATAAAGATTGTTTGAATTTTGCATCTTTTTTTTTTATTTTTTTTATTTTTAATTTCCCAATGTCTTAGTCAGATTGTGTTCAAATTACAGAAAGATATCAAGAAAAATAAAGAATCTATTTAAGTTCAAAACTCCTCAGTGACTTTTTGGACACCCTTTATAATTATAAAAATTATATCTTTTATTAAGAACGTGCATGACAGATGTAATTACAAGCAAGAATTAATTGGCCCCAATAAATGAGAAGAGGGGAAAAAATTATTAATCAAATCAACCTTTGTTTACAACAAAAAAGGGAGGGGGGGAGCAAAAACAAATCAAAATGGGAAAATGTCCGTCAACAGCATTTCAGGAATGTAACAACAAAAGATTAAATAATAATTAACTAAAAAATAAATAAAATAAATAAATAAAACTAAAAAAAAAAAAAAAAGAATGCGAAGCAAAATAAAGAGGTAATTAATAATTAACAAAATGATCCTTCCTGAAATGAAACTGCAAGTATCAGGAAGTTTCATCAAATTTTATGATAGCTTAAAACGCTCAAGGCATTTCCACAAACATGATAAGGGAGCAGAGCTCATAAAGCAAAGACAATTCACATTAGTCCATGGTATGGCATGCCAATAACGGACCCAAGGTGTTGAGGAAGTTGCATGCGTGCATATGTAACATTGTACAACTTTACACACGCGTTAACATGTAGACACCTGGGACCCACACATTGTAGACTCAGTCACAAAGGAGACAAAGAAAGAGGAAAGAATTTATTTAATTAATTGGAATTCATTATTGAGATGAGTTTTATTTATTAATTTATTTATTGCGGACTATTATCCTCATCTTTCTTAGTTGTTGTTTCACGACGTTTCGGCCAGCTATTCCTCTGGCCTTCGTCAGGTGGTAACCGCAACGGGATAGGAGCTCTGAATCTCCTGACTGCATCCTAAGCAATTACTGCTATCCATAGTTGTTGTCGTCTCACCACGTTTTTGGCCAAATAAGCCCCTGGTCGGCTTTGGGTAGGATTGAAACCGCTATCTTCAGACAATTCTCACCTGGAACCGTAGAGATTCAACGTCTCTATCCACTGTGCCATGGACCTCGATAGCAGTTTCAATTCTATCTAAAGTCGGCCAGAGGCTTACTTGGCCAAAAAACGTGGTGAGACGACAACAACTATGGATGGTAGTAATTGTTGAGAATGCGGTTAGGAGATTCAGAGTTCCTATCCCGTCGCGGTTACCACCAGACGAAAGCCAGAGGAACAGTTGGCCGAAACGTCATGAAACAACAACTAAGATAAGGATAATAGTCCGCAATAAATAAATTTGGAAAGAATTTGTTTAAGAAAAGACTTATTCCTCATTCTCCCGCCATACATGACTTCTCGTTATGGCTGTGATGTCAGCCACGTGTCTAACGTGATCATCTCTCCTTTTTATATATATTTTTTTTCTTTCTCCTTACCATGATGAATTTTGCACTCGTCTTGGTATTTGCGTGTAACCACCATACGCACATCCGTTCTCTGTTCCACATAATAATCTAATATTTAAACGGCTTTATATCTGTCGGTCTGTCTGTGTCTCCATATTTTCAAACTATCTCTTCTGAAACTAAAAGTCGCAGAGTGGCACTAGGGGCCTCAAACGATTGGATTTCTTACAGGTCATACTTTTATGGGTCTTTAGCCAGTTAAAAGTGTTTTTAAGGGGTCAAAAATAGGTCAAAATTGAAAAATAATCGTTAAACATTTTGTACATTCATCTTAGTTTATTTTTAATTGGTTCATGTGTGTCACCATGGTACAGTGGTAACGTCACCCCCCCCCCCTTCCCTCATAGTCAAATTTAACTCTCAAAATTCTATTTTTAAGAAAAGAAAAAAAAGCATAGCAAAAAATGAAATTAAAAAAATTCCTGTGCAACACCAAATATAAACAGCTATTTAACAAATAAATCTATTCAGCAGTTTGAAAAATTAAAAAAGGAAGCACTTATTTGAAAAGTTAGATCTTTAAGTTTATTTTTAATGAACGGATTAACCCATAAACCCTATCTACATACAAACTAGGCCATTTTTAATCAAATTTCGTCTTTTCATACTCAGTGGAATTGGTATCCATAGGCCTCAGAGACAGTCCTAATCAATTTTTTTACGTAGACAAGGTGTACCAACCCAGTGTTGCCACAGGTACAGCAATGTTATTTTAATTTTTGAAAAAGAAAGCCTATGTTGTAAGGGAGACATCACTTTTCATATTATTCAGTTAAAAATGTGTTACTCCCCTTGCTGATTGCTGTTTTCAATCATGCTTCCAATTTACAAGTCAAATTAAATCAACTGTAGTGAAGTATGTTATTATAGTTCCAATAACATGGTACAAAAATAAAACAAATTGGCTAATCAGAATCAAATTTTGATGCGTCAGCTTAAATTTTATTTAGGCCCAACTTTTAAAATCTCACAAGATAATTTTTATATGTTCGATTAATCAAATATTTATTAATCAAAGATGCAATAGCAAAGACTACAATCAAATGTTAAAAATCCTAAAATAATAATTGAATTACAAAATGGAATCCACTAGAATTCATTTCTTTTTCTTCATTAATATAAAAAAAAATTAACATGATACGTAACTATTTATGAGACTTTACTATACACATGCAGAATAACTGAATCTCTACTTAAATATAAAAGACACTGTGTGTGTATGTGTGTAAGTTCCATATGGACTCCAAAATGGATGAGCCGATATTTTTTTGAAATTTCACACAGATATACTTTGTGTCTGTGAGTGTTCTAAGATAGGTTTTGTATTAGAATGCCCTGATAATTATAAAAAATAATTTAAAAAAATTGATAATCATCAAAAATTTTAAAAATTGATAATTATAAAAAATAATTTTAAAAAATTGATAATTATCAAAAATTATTTTTAAAAATTGATAATTATTAAAAATAATTTTAAAAATTTGATAATTATCAAAAATAATTTAAAAAATCCCATTAATCAAAGAACAGTTCGATTTTGACCAAAGTGAAACACTTTTATACAGCCTAACATCACAAATGCATTTAATAAGTTTTATCACCACACAAGCAGAAGTGCCTGTCGTATACTTTGCAAAGACGGGCACGTTAAAAATGAATGTTCCTGTTTAGAGCACAATTGAAACATGTAACTTCACTTTTGTATTTTAAACTTTAAAGTTATTTAATAATTTTATGACGTCAACAGTAGGTTCTCTACAGTGCATTGTAGACTAAGTGTATTATGAACTAAGTCACTGCGAGGCGGTATGTAAGCTTTCTCCCAGTGAACCGTAGTGGATCCACAACTAGAGCAGGCAACGTTGATTTGTTTGAAAAATGTTTTTTTGTTTGATTTGATTGAAGAATGGTTTTTCGATCCGATTGAAGAATGGTTTTTCGATCCGATTGAAGAATGGTTTTTCGATCCGATTGAAGAATGGTTTTTCGATCCGATTGAAGAATGGTTTTTCGATCCGATTGAAAAATGGTTTTTCGATCCGATTGAAAAATGGTTTTTCGATCCGATTGAAAAATGGTTTTTCGATCCGATTGAAAAATGGTTTTTCGATCCGATTGAAAAATGGTTTTTCGATTAGCTTGAAAAATGGCCGATTTTATCGCTTGTGATGACAATAAAAGTATTAGAAGTGTGAAACATTTATTGACCCTTATCCAATCCTGGGCAACATCGGATCTCCCTGCTAGTAATCAATAAAGATGTACATGGAACCATCCAGGTAGATGACCAGGGTCTTCCCAGGAGAAAAGATTTCAAAAATCCCAGTTTGACTGTCGGCACTGCCTGCAGTATCCTTGCCGAAATCGCTGCTCCAATCCATATGGTATGGATGCTGTTGTTGCTGAATGGATTAAAATTCTGCACTGAGCTCAGGATTGTCTGGCTTGCATGAAGTGCTCCTTGTTGGCTATATATGCAGAATTGTACCCTCCCTCCCAAAGATGGAAGGAGCAAGGTTCAGCAGTTGCATAGAAAGTTACGGAAGGTTTAACCAAGAACACATAAAGGAATAATGGTTGTAGAAACAATGCTGCATCTCCAATCCACAGATCTGCAGATTGTAATTGACAAATTCTTGCTTGCAAGACGTAGAGACAAAAATGACTAGAGAATGATAGATCTTGGTGTTGACTCCTCCTTGATCCTCATCAGTGCCATGCCAGCAATTTAGTTCTAACACTATCACACTGCAGACAGGTTGGATTATAAGGAAGGGAAGTGCTGCATGGTCAAAAACGGCATATTGCTACTGATGTTTTCTCTGATCCACAAATCAGTGATCGACTCAAATCCAAGATCAACCAAGCTGGAATAGAACCTGTTGCTTTGTATGGCTCCAAGTTCTGGCTGTCTACAAAGGAGGACTTTTTGTTGGACCAGACTCAACCATCTTTGAAATGTTGGTATTTGTTATTGTTACAAAAGAAAAATTGTTTACACTGATGTCGACATGTAAACAAATGATGATGCCGTTATCATAGAAATGGGATTTGGGTTGGAAGTCCCTAGAAAAAAAAAGATGATTTTTTTTTCTACTGATAGATCATGACTTATCAAGGCCCGGGTGCAACTTGAGGATAAGGATTAAAGAGAGTGTCAGTTGGATGATGGTTCTTCTTAAATAAGGATTGGTATATATTATAAGGAAATAAAGTAGATTTCCATAGAAATAAATATATATATATATATATATATACACACACACACACATCAAAGGAAAATAAATAAATAAATAAAAATATATATATATATATATATATATATATATATATATATATATATATATATAGGTTAGCAAAATTAATCTGGAGCAGGAAACCAAATCCATTATCGGGAACAAAATTTTTTTGTTCTTGCGATTAAGGGAGGTAGTGTTTGATTAACACTACTGAGGAACCATGATTTAATATACTCTTTTGTTTTAAAATCCCAAAAACAGTCTCATGGTAGACAACTGATGATCCCTGAAATAACATTAGGACGATTGTGAATTCAGAAAAGCAAGTTGATGCATATTGGTTGTTTTTGTTTTATGGCATATCAACCCTTTTCAGGTCATTTAATGCCAAATCCAGTTATTTTGAAGAATATTTTTTTTTCAAGTCGGTTTCTATTTAACCCATAGTTAGGACCCTAACAGGTACTACACTCTGGGTCAGAGTGGATCTGGGAACAATGTCAATTAAAGGGTGGCTCCACACTCCCCAAAGCCCACAAGCTGGGGCGTCACCATCCGATATAGTTTAAGGTAATATCCAAGACCCAAGTTGATACAGCGATTGTAGGTGATTAAATGACTTACTGACTAAATAGTTTTCCAATGAATGATAAAAAAAATATAAAAATTGAATATGTTTTTTATAAAATTTTCAAGGTTAAAAAAACTTCCAAGACTATATATATATATATACACACACACCTTATAATGATATAATGTATATACTTTTATTTTACATATACAACAAAGATGTTTTTTAAATTGCCAGATCTATTTAAGCTCAATGAAAATCAATTACACTTTCAGAGCATATCATTTGTAAACAATTCAAATATTACAAATATATTTAAATCACATCCATATAATTCTATTTGATATACGGTACATATGACACGTGTTTCGATGAATAGTATAAGTAGACTACACAATGTTTTTTCTGGAGTGGCTTTTTCTTGGAACGATCTATGAATAACATACAATTAATCTGTTTTTTGTTAATTTTACTTTTATGACTTTAAAATAATTTCGTTTCCTCTTCCACCTTTGCTCTTTTCACTATTAGGTTTATGTGGGTCTCTGATCCGTGGTTTGATCTACCAATACCAATTAAGGAAACACGTATAAGACATACCAAATATCAAAGAAAATTATATGAATGTGACTTAAATAGTTAAATATACTGGCGGTATTTGAATTGTTTACAAATAATATATATATATATATATATATATATATATATATATAGTGGAGATGGTAATTAATAAAAACTGAAGAAAGTGCTCAATACTGTTGTAGAGCAAATATGCATTTTATTTTTTATTACCGTATCTTTCTGTTAAGTTACATTATTGTTTCGGCTACACGGCCGTTTTTTTGGCCGTCTGTAACGTCCTCAGACTTTTACAGAAATGTTCGCTATTTTGTGATGAAACTCTTTCATCCCAAAATAGCGAACATTTCTGTAAAAGTCTGAGGACGCTACAGATGGCCAAAAAAACGGCCGTGTAGCCGAAACAATAATGTAACAGAAAGATACGGTAATAAAAAATAAAACGTATATATATATATATATATATATATATATATATATATATATATATATATATACACACATACATATACACACAAACAAACATTTTATTTTTACATAAACATTTAGGTATCGCTACACATTCATGAGTATGTTTCTGTCAACTAATCATAACTAGACATCATCAGCTTATGTTGCTTTCACAAAAGTCCAGTCCTTACCCAGTTTTGTAAAAGCAACGTCGCCTGATGTCTAGTTGACTGAAACATACTCATGAATGTGTAGCAATATCTAAATGTTTATGTATAAATCTTACTTTTTCTACTTTTGTATTTTTATGTTTTTTTTCTATTATATTTGCTTAAGAATATCAATACTCCTCTAAATAGAATTTTTTTATGTATTGATATTCATATTAAAACCCCTTTTTCCGACTTATTTAAAAAGAAAATACCACTTTGTTATATATGGATCGTTGAATTGCATTTATCTGCAAAAGATCTAGATAATTTGCATATTCTTTTAAACATTCATTTTAATTAATTCCCTATTAGTTATTTTGGTTTTCTTATGGGATGATCATCTTTAGTTAACTACTAGACTACCCGTGACCTGTTGGGTCAGATGTTATATTAGCTATGGAATTAATGTATGAGCGTGACACTTGTTACGTAAAGAAAATTTTTTTTTGACATAACAGACACATTTCTATGAAAGTATATTAAAATGAAAAATCACGGACGGATCACTCAAACATGAAAAAATAAATCCTCCCTATTCGTGTAAAGTTAACTATTTTTCTGAATAATCGCTCAAAAATCGAAAATTAAACATGATTTTCCTACGAATCAAACACCGACGAAACTCATTTAGCAGCAAAAACGCACATAAACCTACCGATGAGAAATATAAGAAAGAAAAACCCGTATTGGAATCCTTCAACTAAGTTATAGAAACTTAAAATCTAAGAAAAATAATTAATAAAACCTGAAGCAAAAAAAAAAAAATAAAACCTAAATAAATAAAATAAAACTAATATTGAAACAGATTAGTAAATGTGTCAACAAATTCACCGTTCTCACACAACTCTTTTGTATCTAGAAATGTAAACAAACAATGAAGGAAGGAAAAGGGACGGATAGAGAGTAGTAGTAGTAGTAGTAGTAGTCTTGGCTTTACTACAATTGTTCTTATGTTTGTCAACGGGTTAAAGTTGTTTAGTCGTAAGAAAATAGCGACAGTATAGTCGTAATAAAGAATAGTTGCAAAACACCGCCACTCTTCCCATGTTAAATAATAATTTTGAAATAATAACGTTAATATTTCAGTGTGCAGGTCAAAATCTGCAAAAGAAGCGATTTATGTTTATTTGTTTACGTTGTTATGGGTTAATGTTTATGCGCGCATGCGCAACCGGATGTCGTAAACCAGAAAGTGGATTACATCACTCGTTACAAGGTCATTTGAGTTTTATAATTATATAGATTACGTGCAATTATTTCATGTGGATATTTTATATGATTTATACTTGTGTAATATTTGCATAAAAGGTTATAGTAAACACAAAACTCTTTCTATATATATTTATGTATGCGTATATATATATTTGTTTAAAAAAAATTTGCCTACCAAACTCCTGTCAATATTTGGTCTACAGACATGAAACTTAATATATAGGGTATTCAAACCCATGTAAAACTTTAGATTTGGTTTCTAGCCGGAAGAAATCAGTGCAAAAGTCTTTAAATTGAAAAAATGGAATTTGCCAGGTTAAAGTCAAACGACAGCATTACGAATATGCATACGTGACATAATAGCTATTGGTTCCTGTTTTAATTTTTAGCCTTGCAGCAAACATTTCTTCATAGCTCAGGCATTAACGTTAAAGGAAAAAGTAAATCATAAGCTAAACGTTTGGGTTTCGATACTCAGTAGTGGCGCACAAGTTATTTATTTATTTTTTTTTTTTTTAACTTTTTAAAACATTATTATATATTGGGTCCAATATAATAAAAAAAATATAAAATCTATATATATAAAAGGCAAAATGTGTGCGACCATTTCGTGTATGTCTCACAAAGACTTTTTTTGCCGAAGCTCCGGGGGGGGGGGGTACAATCGCTTAGAACTATTTATATACCCCCTAGATAATAATATCTAGAATTTGGGAACGCGAGTCGCCTCCAGATTTATTTACGTCGACTTTTATGAGATTCGCACTATTTTGCTCTGTCGCCTGTTTGTCCTGTTTTTAGTATAAATAAAGTGAAACTAAATTCAAACGGTGCGTTCTCAGCATCGCGCCGGGAAATGTCCAGAAGCAATCAGCTTTGATCAATGTGGGGCCAAACTCCTTATATCAGATAGTTGCTATTCAATCTGGACAATAGGGAGATGGTTTTCCCCTCCACAACATCTTGGGGAAAAAACCAGGTCAAAGTTGGGTAAAAAAACCCAACAAAAGTTAACTCCGCTCCTTCTATTTGACCTCATTAATCAGGTCAAATAGAAGCAGCAGAGTTAACTTCTATTGCGGCTACTTAAATAAATAAATTCAAACGTGTTTCCGTTGTATGTCATGGTGTGGCCCAGTGGTTAATGTCGCACGTTTTTTTTCACACTTTAATTTCTAACTTTGCCTCAAGGGTTCGGGTTCGATCCTCATACTCACCTAGCAAAACTTTTTTTTTTAACACACACACATATATACATACAAATGAGTGATGCTTCCGTCTCCCCACCAAAATGGTACATATTAAACTGTTAATCAAATTCACAATCCTTTCTGAAACTGAAACATATTTGGCACAAATAAACTTTATACCTGGCTTGTCTACCAAGTTTCATTTATGGATGTCCAACAGATTTTGGTTTTATTGCAATTCAATGATAGGCACGTCTGGCTGAAGCATGCAAAATTGTCGATGACTGTTATTCTATCTTAGAACAGTCCTGGTTTTAGCCAGGATGACCTTCTTTAGTTTAAGAATAGTCTGGAATTATTTTGATTGACGTTATCCTTGAGTAAAAATCTGGGATGAGACGATCAACAAAGTTGTCCCTGACATCATCGAAAGTGATAAAACTGTTGGACATTCATTATTACAACTTGGTGGACAAGTTAGGTATCAAGTTCATTTGTACCAAATATAGTTGGGTTGAAGAAAGAATTGCAAATTTTATTGAAAATTTAGTGCTTGTTAAGATATAGACGACAGGTTGATTTTAAAAAAAAAAATAAATAAATAAGTTGTTTTAAGCAAAAACAATATTACGTACTTAATTGTCATGCCGAAAATAGTAATATATCCAAAAATTACGAAAAATCATCAAGTATAAAGTTATTCATACTTAAGAGTAATTTTTATGGAAAATTGGGCAAAATTGTATTTTTCTGAAGTATCATAAAGTAGATAGTAAAGAGTTCACAGACAAGGGACATAACTCGGAACACATTTTAGATTACTTGTTCGTGGCTGCAATATTTGTTGTCTATAGCAATAGACTTTTTTTATTTTACTAAAAACACAATACCAGTTGTTCTACTCGAATTTTCATAATTTTTGGATAGATTACTAATTTCGACATGACAATTAAGTAGGTAATATTGTTTTTGCTTTAAAGAATATATTTAAAAAATTTGATTTGCTGATTATATTTTACCAAACACCGAAAACTCTGAGGATAGTCATATTTTTGTGTGTGTGTCGAGGGCAGCGTTGTGGCTAATTTGCTTTGGCGACATTTCTGGCCATAAGAAGCCAGTTCTTATCCACACGTTTGGTTTCACATTTCCTCATGGTGGACCATGATTGTTAAAAACATTTGCAACTGTACATCATAGACCGACGCCAGCATTCTACTTCTTCAGACATACTCACTCAAAGGGAGATAACTCAGTTATCTTAGCAGTTTCAAAAGGGAGATAATTCGATAATCTAATTGGAAAATAAAGGAAATAATAATAGTAGCAGCTGCAACACATCAAAAAAAAAAAATGTAAAAAAAAAAAAAATGTGAGAAACTAATGAGACTAATAAAAGTCAACGTTAATAAAAGAAATTAAAAAACCAAAAAAAAAAAAAAAAAAATAGAAAGCTTTGTTACCTTTCTCATGCTATCTTCAAGACTCTCTGGTTCCATTGTGGCGTTGTTACTGCTCACTCCGCCAACACGTTTCAAGGATTTCGCTACGGATGCCAAAAAACCTTCCCTTAAAGACAAATAGAAAATAAATCCCGAAATAAGTGACAGTCTTCTGAAGGTTGAAGGTTCAATCCTAAATGCAGAATAAAATTACAAATTAATTAAGACTGTTACCCGGTCATGACTGAATTAAATAAGATACTGTTAGAAATTCCACACACATTCTTGAGTTCTACGAGATGCACTTGAAGAAGGTTAACGATTACATTGACTAAAATATTGTCAGAACATCCAAGATGAAAATAGTTGTCTAAATAATCCACATAATACAAATAATTTTTCTAAAAACAGACAGACACATGCACATTATATATACCCAAAACCTCTGGATGGGGAGACTAAAACTTGCTGCTATAGTTTCAAATGATCTGAATTAACACCAAGCCTCAAAGAAAAAGAAAACGATAACAACAATCACTCCTGACGACGATCGGATGCACCGATAGAAAGCGCTTGAGAAGAATATGGCTGAACAACAACTTTTGGTCACCATTATATACAATATGCCAACTGAAATAAAAAAGACTGCTCAGCAAATTGAAAAGATATCCAGTAAAACTGGAAAAAATAACTAGTGTTCAATCAGACATGCTTGAATATATATATATATATATATATATATATATATATATATATATAGCAATAATCTAAATGAATAA